>NC_073238.2:105707500-106064375 GCF_029281585.2 Gorilla gorilla gorilla | reverse complement strand
AAAACAAACCTGCCAGCCAAGAATACTTTGTCCAGCATATCTATTTTTCAACTATGAAGGAGAGGTAAAGTTTTCCCCAGACAAACAAAAGCTACAATAATTCATCACCACTGGAGGAATATTAAAAGAAATGCTACAGGCAGTTTTACAATCTAAAAGGAAAAAAAAATACTAATGCCCAAAAATAATTTTGAAGGTTTAAAACCCACTGGTAAAATTAAGTACAGAGACAACCCCAGAATATTCCAATACTATAGTTGTTGTGTGCAATCGACTCAGAACTCTAATATTAGACCTAAAAGACAAATCTATCAAAAACAATAATAGCTACAGAAACAAGTTAAGAGAGATAGGCATTATAAAATATGCAAATTGAGACAAGTGAAAGTCAAAAAGTGAAAAGGATGAAGTTAAAGTGTAGAGTTTTCTTTAAAAGCTTTTGTTTGTTTGTTTGTTTGTGGTGTGTGTGTAATGTAAGATAAGTTGTCATCTCTTTAAAATAACTTGTTTTATCTATAAGATGTTTTTGTAAGCCTCATGGTACATGGTAACTACAATGCAAAAACCTGTAATAGATACACTAAAAATAAAAAGCAATGAATTAAACAGTGCTACTAGAGGGAATCACTTAACCATAAAGGAAGACAGCAAGAAAAGAAGGAAGAGAGGAATTACAAAACAATCAGAAAATAAGCAACGAAATGGCAGTAGCAAGTCCTTATTTATTACACTGAATGTGAATAGACTCAATTCTCCAACTGAAAGGCATAGAGTAGCTGAATGGATAAAGAAGTGGACCCAACTGTATGCTGCCTACAAGAAACCTACCTTACCTATAGAGAAACACATAGACTAACACATAGAGAAATGATGGGAAAAGTTTTTCCAGGCAAGTGGAAAGAAAAAAGATCAAGAGTAGCTCTGTTTGTATCAGATAAAATAGACTATAAGTCAAAGATTATAAAAAGAGATGAAGACATTCACTATATAGTGATAAAAGGGTCAATACAGTAAAAGGGTATAACAATTATAAATGTCTATATACCCAACACTGGAGCTCCCAAGTATATAAAACAAGCATTAATAGACCTAAAGGGAGATATAGACTGCAATACAGTCATAGTAGTGGAGTTCAACATCCCACTCTCAGTAATGGACAGAGTACCTAGACAGAAAATCAACAAAGAAACATCAGAGTTAAAACCTCACACTAGACAAACTAGATGCTCATAGAACATTTGTCCGAACTTCTGTAGAATACACATTCTTTCCATAAGCACATGAAACATTCTCCAGAGTGGAACATATTTTAGGCCACAAAACAAGTCTCAATAAATTTTAAAAAGTAGAAATTATATCAAGTAGCTTTTTTTTTTTACTGCAAAGAAGTAAAACTAGCAATCAATAACAAAAATAATCTTGGAAACTACACAAACACACAGAAATTAAACAACATGCTCCCAGATGACCAATGGGTCAATGAAGAAATTAAGAAGAAAATTTAAAAATTTCTTGGAACCAATGAAAATGAAAATATAACATACCAAAATCAATGGGGTACAGCAAAAGCAGTACTGTGATGGAAGTTTATAGCAATAAATGCCTACATTAAAAAAGTTGAAAGTCTTCAAATAAATGACCTAATGATGTACATCAAGGAATTAGAAAAACAAGAATGAACCAAGCCCCAAAATTGAATGAAAGAAATAATAAAGATCAGAGCAGAAATAAATAAAATTGAGATAAAAAACACAAATTAATGAAATAAAAAGTTGGTTTTTTGAAAAGATAAAATCCATAAACTTTTAGCTAGACTTACTAAAAAAGAAAAGAGAGAGAAATAAACAAAAATAAGTGAAATAAGACACAAAAAGGAGAAACGACAACTGAGACCACAAAAATATAAAGAATTATGAGACCACCACAAACAATCATATGCCAACAAATTAAAAGACCTAGAAGACTTGGAAAAATTCTTAAACACATAAAACCTATCAAGATTAAAACCTGAAGAAACAGAAAAATTTAACAAACCAGTAATGAGTAATGATATCAAAGTGATAATAAAAAGTCTCCCAAGAAAGGAAAGCCTAGGATGTGATGGCATCACTACTGAATTCTACCAAATATTTAAAGAAGATATAATAGCAATTCTCCTCAAACTCATCAAAAAAAATTTAACAGGAGAGAATACTTCCAAATATATTCTATGAGGCCAGCATTACTCTGATATATATATATATATATATATATATATACACACACACATATATATACATATATATATAACACACACATATATATGTATATATATACACACATATATACATATATACACACATATATATGTATATATACACACATATATATACATATATACACATATATATACATATATATACACACATGTATATATATAAAACACACAAAAAAACCCAAGGACACAAAAAAACATAATACTACAGGCCAATATCCCTAATGAACATAGATGTAAAAATTCTCAATAAAATTGCAGCAAACCAAATTCAACACATTAAAAAGACCATTTACATGATCAAATGGGATGCATCCAATGGATGCAAGGATAATTCACTATAATCAAATCTGTAAACGTGATACATCACATTAACAGAACAGAGAACAAAAACCATATGATCATTTTGATAGATGAAGAAAACGCATTCAATAAAATTCATCATCCTTTTGTAATAAAAACTGTTAACAAACTTTGTATAGACAGAACATACTTCAAAATAATAAAGGCTATATATGACAAACATATAGCCAACATAATACTGGATGGAGAAAAATTGAAAGCCTTTCCTCTAAGATCTGGACCAAGACAAGGATGCACTTTCACCAGTTTTATTCAACATAATACTGGAAGTCTTGCCTAAAGCAATTAAGCAAGAGAAAGAAAGAAACAACATCCAAATTGGAAAGGAAGAAGTCAAATATGCTTTGAATGCAATGACCTGATCTTGTATTTAGTGAAACCTAGAGACTTCACCAAAAAATTGGTTAGGACTGACAAATAAATTTAGTAAAGTTGCAGTATATACAATCAAGGCTGGGTGCAGTGGCTCACATCTGTAATCTCAGCACTTTGGGAGGCCAAGGCAGGCAGATCACTTGAGGCCAGGAGTTTGAGACCATCCTGGCCAACATGGTGAAACCCTGTCTCCACTAAAAATAGAAAAATTAGAGGGGCGTGGTGGCATGTGCTTGTAGTCTCAGCTACTCGGGAGGCTGAGACAGGATAATCTCTTGAATGTGGGAGGCAGAGGTTGCAGCAAGCTGAGATTGCACCACTGCACTCCGGGCTCAGCAATAGAGTGAGACTGTCTCAAAAAAAAAAAAAAATCGGCATACAAAAATCAGCAGTCTTTGAATACAGTAACAGTAATCAATCTGTAAAAGGAATCAAGAAAGCAACCCAATTTACAATAGCTACAAAGAACATAAAATATTAGGAGGCAATTTAACCAAAAATGTGAAAGATCTTAACAAGGAAATCTATGAAACATCGATGAAAAAAATTGAAGAAGAAACAAAAAAAAGGATACTTTATGCTCATTGATTGGTAGAATCATTAATATTGTTAAAATGGCAGTAGTACCCAAAGCAATTTACAGATTCAATGCAATTTGTATCAGAATACTGATGACATTCTTCACAGAAATGGAAAAAAAATCCGAAAACATAAATAGAACCACCTAAGACCTCCGATAGCCAAAGCATTTCAGAGCAAAAAGAACAAAGCTGGAGGCATCACACTACCTGACTTCAGAATAAACTACCAAGCTATGGTAACCAAACTATCATGGTGTAAAAAAAATAGCTGGCATGAAAACAGACACATAGACCAATGGAACATAATACGGGACCCAGATATAAGTCCATACATTATAGCCAACTCATTTTTTGACAAAGGCACCAAGAACACTCAGTGAGGAAAGAAGATTCTCTTCAATAAATGGTGCCAGGCAAACAATAATCATATGCAGTAGAATTAAACTAGACCCCTATCTCTCACCATATACCAACATGAAATCACAATGGATTAAAGACTTAAATCTAAGACCTGAAACTATGAAACTACTAGAAGAAAACATTGGAAAAATGCTACAAGACATTGGGCTACACACAGAATTTTTGTGTTAAGACCTTGAAAAGCACAAACTACAAAGCCAAAAACAGATAAATGGGAATACATTAAGCTAAAAAGCTTCACACAGAAAAGGAAATAATGAAAAAAGTGAAAAGACAACCCACAGAATAGAGAAAATATTTACAAACTATCCATCTGACAAGGGATTAATGACCAGAATACATAAGGAGCTCAAACAACTCAATAGCAAAAAACAAATAATCTGATTAAAAAATAGGCAAAAGATTTGAATAGACATTTCTCAAAAGAAGACAAAGAAATGGCCCCCAGGTATACAAAACATGCTCAACATCACTAATCACAGAAATGCAAATAAAAACAACAATGAGACATTATCTCACCACAATTAGAATGGCTTTTATCAGAAAGTCAGGGAATAACATGCTGGTGAGGATGTGGAGAAAGGGGAGTCCTCATACACTGTTGGTGGAAATGTAAATACACTGTTGGTGGAAATCAGGCTGGGCACAGTGGCTCATTCCTGCAATCCTAGCACTTTGGGAGGCTGAGGCAGGTGAATTGCATGAGCCCACGAGTTCAAGACCAGCCTGGGCAACATGGCAAACCCCCATCTCTACCCAAAATACAAAAATTAGGTGTGGTGGCATGCACTTGTAGTCCTAGCTACTCAGGAGGCTGAGGCAGGAGGATCAATTGAGCCCAAGAGGTTGAGGCTGCAGTGAACCATTTTCATGCCACTGCACTCTAGCCTGGGAGACAGAGTGAAACCCTGTCTAAAAAAAAAAAAAAAGAAAAGAAAAAAAGAAAAGACATCAATATATCAAAGAGATTTGCATTCCCATATTTATTATAGCACTGATATGGTTTGTCTCTGTGTACCCACCCAAATTTCATCTCGAATTGTAATCCCCACATGTCAAGGAAGGAAGCTGGTGGGAGGTGATTGGATCATAGAGGTAGTTTTCCCAATGCTGTTCTTGTGATAGTGAATGAGTTCTTATGAGATCTGATGGTTTAAAAGTGTCAGTTTCCCTTCTGCTCTCTCTCTCTCTCCTGTTGGTTTGTGAAGAAGGTGCCTTGCTTCCCCTTCGCCTTCTGCTGTAATTGAAGTTTCCTGAGGCCTCGACAGCCATGTGGAAATGTGAATCAATTAAACTTCTTTTGTTTATAAATTACCCGGTCTCAGGAAGTATCTTTATAGCAATGTGAAAATGGACTAATACAAGCACTATTCACAATAGCCAAAATATGAAATTAAACAAAGTGTCCATCAATGGATAAACAGATTAAGAAAATGTTGTAAATATACACAATGGAATATTATTCAACCCTAAATAAGATTAAAATATTGTCATTTGCAGCAACACGGATGGAACTGGAGGTCATTATGTTAAGTGAAATAAGCCAAGTACAATAGACAAACATTGCATCTTCTCATACATATGTGGGAGCTAAAAAAGTGAATCTCTGGCTGGGTGCAGTGGCTCATGCCTATAATCTCAGCACTTTGGGAGGCCAAGGCAGATGGATCACCTGAGGTCAGGAGTTCCAGACCAGCCTGACCAACATCTCTATTAAAAATACAAAATTGGCCATCTCTATTAAAAATACAAAATTGGCCGGGCGTGGTGGCACATGCCTGTAATCCCAGCTACTCAGGAGGCTGAGGCAGGAGAATCGCTTTAACCCAGGAGGCGGAGGTTGTGGTGAGCCAAGGTCGTGCCATTGCACTCCAGCCTGGGCAACAAGAGCTAAAGTCCATCTCAAAAAAAAAAAGTGAATCTCATGAAGATAGAGAGTAGATTGGTGGTTACCAGAAGCTAGGAAGGGTAGAAAAAAGAGGGGATGAATAGAGTTTCATTAATGGGTACAAATGTACACTTCGCAGAACTAAGACCTGGTAGACCTGGTGCTCAATAGATGAGTAGAGTGACTATAATTAACATCAGTGGATTCTAAGGCAAGATGTGGTGGTTTATGCCTGTAATCTCAGCACTTTGAGAAACCGAGGTGGGAGAATGGCTTAAAGCCAGGAGTTTGAGACCAGCCTGGGTAACAAAGCAAGACCTCATCTTAAAACAAAACAAAATATTAATCAAGTGTACTTTCAAAAATAGATACAGGGGACTAATTCAAACACTCCTTGAGTAAAGAAAATATAAATATTTAAGGTGATGGATATCCCAAATTGGCCTGATCTGATTATATGAATGTATCAAATTATCACCTGTAGCCAAAAAATATGTATATCTGAGCCAATAAAAAATAAATTACGTAAAATTTTTTTCTAATTTAAAAAAGACCAAGTAGATATGGGATAGAAATGAGCATTTCTAATCAACATAGTTGACTAGAACACTGAACAGTCTTACAAAATTGTAGCAGATTATACTGTAATCATTGACCAACTGAATGATGTGTTAATATAACCATTCATTCACGTGTATGTATTTGTGAAGCTAAGTGGATGCATTATCTAATTGAAGAAGCTGACACACGGGTAGTGATAACCACATATTATATGCATGCATGAAAACAGAAATCATTAATCATTATCTGTGAATTATATCTAGTTCATCAAATTGGGGCCATGCGGAACGCAAAGGTGATATTAGGATGAGAAGAGTCCTCCAACCTTGCCCACCTGCCAAAAGGCCTGCCCTCCCCTGTAGAACAGTGGAAATCAGGTGAGGATGACAGCATGAAAAAAGTCAATGCAAAGCACCAGTAATCATAACAGTGTCTGGTAAAAACCGATATAGAGGTAAAATTCTGTTCCACCTAGGAGTTTCTTAAGTATTTCCTTTTCAGGGAGTATACTAAACACTGGCAGTCCTAAATCAGTAAGGAATAGCAGGTATGTGAAGTTGAGACTAAAGGTGTTATAAGAAACTAAGAGTGACTGGACTCTAAGCTGAGACGTCAGGGGCCACCTTTCATAAAACTCCCCTCTATTTGTGCTATTCCTTCTTTGACCCTAGAGGCTGGATTCCCTCCAGCTTCTATTACTGGTCTCAGACAAGATTAAATGATACATTTTAGCAGTACTTTACAGGTAGACACTATTACATTTGATACATTTTAGATGACATTCGAATAATGTCAGCTAAACTAGAATTAGAGACTTAGAGATTCAAAACACTCTGTATACTTTTTCATTTTCATTTTCATTTTTCAGAAATATCTTGTGGTTTTTTAAATCTAAAAACTGCCAAGCTAGGTTGAAGGGTATTACTACTTTTATATGGGATTCTTAGTCATTCAAAATTTGTCATATGAATATATTAAAGAAAAATTAAGTCTTTACATTTCCAAGACACCAAACCCTCCTTCAGTAAACCTTTAGAAAAAATAATAAAAATGTACTCATTTCAAAAATATCTAACTTTCTTCAGTTCCAACAGATATCCAAAGAATAGCAAAGTTGCGATTGTTCTGATTACTAGTAAAAGACAAGGATTTTCCTCACATTGCCCTTTCTAGATAATAGAAAATTGAGAATATAACATAAACTAAGTAATCTCTTTCTGTTTCTCCTGAAGTCTCGGGCGCATCTTAAAATATCTGGTTAATAAAATAGCTGGCATTTCCACAGCTCTTTGTGAAAGCAGGGAAGGCACAACATAGTCCAATGTTTGATGAATAAAATTTAGAGCCATAGAGATCAGTGTAGGGGTTTTAGATCTTTTACTTACTATAATCCTGGACAACCTTCTACCTCTCAATTTCCTCATTTTTAAAAAGCATAACAGGCTGGGTGTGGTGGCTCACGCCTGTTATCCCAGCACTTTGGGAGGCTGAGGCGGGTGGATCACGGGGTTAGGAGTTCGAGACCAGCCTGGCCAACGGGGTGAAACCCTGTATCCACTAAAAATACAAAAAAATTAGCCAGGTGTGGTGGCACACACCTGTAATCCCAGCTACTCAGGAGGCTGAGGCAGGAGAATTTCCTGAACCCGGGAGGCGGAGGTTGCAGTGAGCCCAGATTGCGCCATTACACTCCAGCCTGGGTGACAGAGCAAGACTCTGTCTCGAAAAGCAAATAAATAAATAAATAAATAAATAAATAAAATAAAATAAAATAAAAGCAGAAGATTATTAATATGTGTTTCATTGATTACTTCTAAGAATTAAAGAAGATAATATATGTAAGTGGTTGAGTGTCATAAAGGTATATACAAAGACTCAATAAATATTAGTTATTATTATTAATAATGGAAAGTTAAAATATATTGTAAGATTACAACATGTAGCTTTTTATTGTTGAATAGATGCTAAATCGTATATATATTGAATCAGTTTCGCAATATTCCATTTTCCATGAATAAATTGTAATCAAAGATGCTATAGCAATATTTTCACCATAAGCATGTCCATTCTACCATCAAAGTACTAGAGATCTCTCCATATAGGCTCATGTCTACATACCCAACCACACATACACACACATTCAGCAGATGCAGAACTGAACAAATTATGTGTTTTTGAAGCAAAATACATTTGCATCTAGTTATGCAATTAGCACAAAGGAGAAGAGAAACTTACTCTTTTACAAAGTCTTTTCTCCCTGGTTTGAGATTTATGAGAGTAAATAAAAAACTTTAAAATTACCTCTAAACTTATACACTTGCTCTATATTGAATATGGTGTTGTCTTCCTTTGGAGCATGATAGGACATTTTTTTTGTTTTCTTTTTTCCTTTGGCTAAATCTAATATTCAATAATGAATGAATGAATCAATGAATTCATTTACATCTTATGTCATTCAACAAATAATATTTCAGTAAGATACAGAAATGTATAACATAGACAGCTTGTTTTCAAAGAGAAATATCCATATGATGTACATGTGTGTAAGTATTATATAGGAAAAACAGCCAGCACAATACCTTGCAGTGAGATGATGCTGGATACAGGGGTTCTTTGTATGTGTCTATACATTAAAAAAAAATGTACCGAAAGTGGATCTTCACTGATTTTCTATCATTTCAGCATTGTTTGTACAGAGAACTGAGATTAAGAGAGATGTCAGCGTTTGTCCGTGGATGAGTGAAGGGAAAGCAGGACCAAAGCAGAGAACACTGATTTCTTTCCTTATTTATTTAACAGCATAGTGGTCTCATCCAAAAATCTCTTGAGGTTCTTTTACCAGGGCCTGTCTCTATCTAACACCCCCCCACCCCACCTCTACCCCAATAATTGCAGCCAAGTCCCGTTTTCCCATGTTCTTTGTAGAATACATTTAAAAGTGCAAATGTCCCCAACCTTCTCCTTGTTCTACAATTTTTAAGCACTTATCTTAAAATATTCCACTTAATTTCATATTTTTATCCATTATTTAATTGCTGCCTCTCTCAACTAGAATATAAGGCAGTCATCTTTTTTAGATTCTTCACAACCTAAAGATTCTGGTTTATTGACTCCTCTTTTTCATAATCCCAACTTTATTTTACTCAAAGTGATTTCTACTCCAGTCTCCCTATTACCCTTCACATCAGCTCCTCTCTTTGCCAAATAAAGGCATAAAGGATAAAAAAAAAGAACAAAAATTCTGAATGTTATTTAAGTTAAATCTTCTTAAAGTTAATTCATTTTAAGTGGTGTATGCATGTGCATGAAAGAAAAATCTCTACTATGTCTAAGATTCTAATCTTTTTCTGGTAGATGTTAATTTATTATTACTTAAACGAGCTATGGAAAAATGGAAACATGTCAGTTAATTGTCATAATTACGCAGTATGTTATTTCTATTGGATCCTCTGATTTTCCAAGGATTAATGTATCTATTCAATGAAACAATCAGAGACAAGAACAACCCTGATAGGATGCAGAAATCTGAATTAACAAGGCTTTTAACTGTCTTTTTGTATTGATAGACCCCTAATTAAGTATTTTTAGAAACATAGCACTTTTACCAATCAAAAGCCTTTAATAGTCTTCTAAAATGAACTGTGTATATAATCAGCTATCTTTGCAAACCTTGCTTACAAACCATTAGTAAGCAGGCCATCAACCACAGTGTCAATACATTTTAAAAGAGGCTTTAGAAAACACCAATTTTATAATTCCCTTTAGTGGTTTACACTGAGGGAAACATATAATCTTTCTCTAAGGCTTCAAAACTTAGAAAGTAACATAGCTCAGAAGCACACTTTGGTAGGTGCCTAATTACTAGGACTGACTTTTAATTCCTTGCATGGATGACATACCACAAAACTATCTACCAAAGAAGCAGGATGGATTCAAATATTATATTTAAAACTACCAAAAAATACCCCTTGATTTTATTTTGATCCAGAAAGTCTGTATATACTCATATGCATATTTTTGGCATGCTTGTTAAATTGTAAGTTTCTGATGGACAAGGACAAATGAAAAATATTTTTAAATTGGAAAAGTAAGAAGCTGGAGGCAATTCTAAAAATAATTAAACAATGGAAAAAAAACTTTTGAAAACAATCCACTTTAACGAGGTAATGATGACATACCATAAACATGATATTGTCTCAGTCAAAATTTGTAGAATCATTTTTTTCTTAGATTAAAAATGCAGCTCAAAACTTGAAAGCTAAAGGAAGAAAACAGAAAGCTTCAGGAATGCTTGCAAATTACTGAATACATGGGATAAGATATGTACATTCTCCATTAATGTAGACATTATCTCTGACATAACAAAGATTTAACTGTGCTTGCTCTAAATGGCCATGGCCTAGGATTGAAGGTTTCCTACCTCTGATTTTTGGAGTTTGGGGTAGGGAGTGGAGAAAGGAAGGGTTTCAGACAAACTCTAACTTTTGAGGGAAACATGGTGCCAGTGGCTTGTGGGTTATAGTTACCCAGATGCCTATTAATCAGGGTGTGACTCCAGCCATTCTATTAAGAATAACCTCTTTGGCAGGACCTAAAATGAGATCAGTACTCCTCTGGAAATTATATATAGCATGCTCCTTTTCCATCGGAAACTTATACTTTAACAAGCATGCCAAAAATATACATCCACACACAAGAGCACACATACATGTGCGTGCATGCAGAGACTAACTTTCTGGATCAAAATAAAGATATTTTTGACTTCTGGTTGCAACTTGTAAATTTACCCTGCTTCTTTGGCAAAGATGGTTTTATGTCTTTGATGCAAAAACTTTAAGAGCCTTAATGATTAGAATGATTAGTTGGCTTCTGTAGTATTAATTTTTAAAAAGAGCTAAAAAGTACAGTCATCGAAAATTCTCTTGTAACTCCTAAGTCTTCCACAGCATCTGTTAAAATCCCTACTATTAATCACAGCTTTTTTTGGGTGAGAGATTATCTCCTTAAGATTCCTACAAAAATTCATCTGTTGGTAGGGTAACACAGTAACTCATGAGCATATGTTACACATTCATGGTATTAACCCCATTGAAATATTCATGTTAATTTAGCTTTTTAACTACTTTAACCAAGCATAAAACAGAATCTGAAGAACTACAACAGCAAATAGTTAAGTTTTGATGTGTGAGAACTTTGAGGAGGAAGAATTTTGGAGGTCACAAATTAAGGGCACTTGACCAGCCAGGAAACAGCTCTAAAATATTTATTATGGAATTAAAAGAAGTCGTAAGAGAGAAGGAAAATACAAATAATGATTTTCCAAAGAGGAATTGGGGGTGTGGGGAACGGAAGACACAATGTTAGTTTAATTTATGGTTTGCCTATGATTAGCTTGCATACTTGAGTAAGGAGTAGGGCAGCTCTAATATTGCTGCCCTAGACCTATAGTATCTCTTGTTTAAGCCAAGTTGTTTCATACCTTTGTTTTTAAAAAATTATGTGGTTTGTAAAGAATATCATTGTTATAACTTTATCTGTGTCATTTAGGAAGGACGAGGCTAAAATGTTTCTATTGTTTTCATGATTAACTTTTCTAATAGTTAATTAAATTAAATGAGAAAATAGTTAGCTTAAACATGTTTTCTTATACTTACTAGATTAATCATACTCCTCTTTTTCCTCCGCAAACTTCCGGACCCAAGGCCACAGAGTATACACTAGAATTAGTAGGCTTCCTTCCAGTATGCATTAGCTTTCCGCTCCCCACAATCAGAGTTGGGGTCTTGCCAAATGTCAGTTATGTTTGCTCTCAAACCGGTTTAATTTAGTTGTTATTGGAATTATGTAATTGCATTAAATGTTACATAAACTGATGCAGTAAGAGTTGGAAGAAAATTTTTTTTTCTAGGAAAATTGAGTTGAATGTTTTAGAAAGACTCTCTAAAGACAATACGATTTTTTTAAATGCTGTTAAATTAGGTGTGTGTAAAAACTATAGAAGACTTTGAGGAAAATAAAACAAAAACTCATGAAGATTCTCATTATTTTGCTAAAGTTTTATTTTTATTTTTTCACTTTTAAGGAAGCCAATATTAGAAATCTCAGGAGATACATTAGAAGTATGGTGTGTAGGCTGGGAAAGGTGGCTCATGCCTATAGTTCCAGAACTTTGGGAAGCTGAGTCAGGCCATCTGCTTGAGCCCAGGAGTTTGAGACCAGCCTGGGCAACATAGGGAGATATTGTCTCTACAAAAATTAGCTGGGCATGGCTGCATGTGCATATGGTCCCAGCTTCTCAGGAGGCTGAGGAGGGAGGATCGATTGAGCTTGGAAAGTTGAGGCTGCAGTGAGTGGAGATTGCACCACTGCACTGCAGCCTGGGTGACAGCATGAGACCCTGTCTCAAAAAATAAATAAATAAATAACGAAAAAGAAGTATGGTGTGTATGTGAAAGATATGATATGAGCTAATTGAAACAATTCTAATCAATAAACCTGTACTTGAGGAACAGGCCTTGGTCCTGCATCAGAGATTTCAGAATCAAATGCACACAAATGTGTTTCGGTAATATGTCAATGTATTTAAAATATGTAACATTAACACAATTAGAATGCAAGTTAGCCATTTTGTATTTGTTTGTGTATGAATGCATACTATTTTCCTTGTTTCTTAATTTACATGTCAAAATTTTATGAGACCTATTTTCAAGCATGCAATAAAACAGTGATTACCATAGCATTTAGTAAGTTTGTTGGCAATATCTGATGTCTTCTAAAGAGTTAGATTAATTTGGGTCTTTAAAACAGCATACTGATTCCTTGTACTATTTTTTTTTTTTTTAATAGAGGTCGCTTTGTAAGACTTGTATCTCTGGCAGAACGGATGAAGATGGGAGTGTTCAGGAGATGTGAGGCTGTCTGTGTTTAAATTGTCTTATCAATAACGTGGTCCACAGCAGTGTCTCCCACATTGGTCTCTGAACAGATGATACAGTGTTTCCTAACCCATGATGAAATGAGGAAAATAAAAACAATGCAGTTATTTTAAAAGCCTAAATGTATTTCATGTTAAGGACTGTATTCTTAAACATGTCCATTTTCTTGTTTTGTGTTGAAATTGACTATTTTTTTGAAATTAAAATAACAAAAACTTAAAAAAATCTTTAATAGGCAAAAAAAAGTTTTGGAGCCTCCATATATCCTATGCTGAAGTTTTTCTTTTTTATTTTCTTTTGATTGATACTTATTCCAACCAATAGTAGAGAGAAGGGAGCTAACAGCTCTCTTGGAACAGTATATAACCTGTTTTATCTTTCTTATTTACAGGGAATCCTATGGGGGAAAAAAATGGATATAGGCACATGGGGATCATCCAAACAGGTAGACTCTTGGAAAAGTTTGATTAACCTTTGTTCTGCAATCTACAAAACAGAAATATGCAGGGAGCTTTGTACAGCTTTGGTTGCTCGTGGAGGAAGAGGCATGATGAGGCTTTTGCTTTAAGAATGAGCGTAGTGGCTGGGCGCAGTGGCTCACGCCTGTAATCCCAGCATTTTGGAAGGCCGAGGCAGCTAGATCACCTGAGGTCAGGAGTTGGAGACCAGCCTGGCCAAATGGTGAAACCCCGTCTCTACTAAAAATACAAAAAAAAAAAAAAAAAAAAAAAAAAAAAATTAGCTGGGCATGGTGGTGGGTGCCTGTAAACTTAAGCTACTCTGGAGGCTGAGGCAAGAGAATCACTTGAACCCGGGAGGCACCACTGCACTCCAGCCTGGGTGACAGAGTGAGACTCTGTCTCAAAAAAAAAAAAAAAAAAAAAAAAAGAATGAGTATAGCTACTATCAATAGATAGACAACTATGTGACCTAGGTACAAGTGAGGAGGAGGGAGAGGATCAAAAGGTAATTCTCTGTTCAGTATGAAGTTGAACAGAATGAAGTTAAATGAAGAGGTATCTCTGTGGAACCGCATCCATCCTCAGTTGGCTGTGGGCACTATTGATAAAGATTATCAATTACATCATTCATATGTAAAATAATTATAACAAATATAACACATATCAATGATTTCTATTCTGGGATAACAAACTTGAGAAATCAGTAGAAAAACCAGACTGGACCGAGGTTAGGCTAAGCTTTCTCATAGTTCAAAGCATACTTAAAATTTTTTTATAGTTCTCCTAGGAATAAAAAAGCTAATGCAAATACCAAAACAAAACAAAAATGACCTTGGCAATTAGATAAGAGATGCTTAAGCATTTCATTCAATCATTGCATAGCTTTCTTAGAAGAGTAACTCTTTAAGAAAAATTATTTATCAAATATTCACATAGTGCTTACATTTTTATAGGTGCTTTGCAACTATTACCTCATTTAATTCTCAAAAAAATGATATGAAGCAGGTCTTAGTACTGTTACAGTCCATATTTTATAGACAAGGAAACTGAGAGAGATTAATTAACTTTCCTGAGGTTATACAGTTGAGAAGTGGTGGAGCTGAGATTCACACTCAGGCAGTGTGGCTGAAGAGTCTACACTCCTGTCCGCTACATGTTGCTGCTTCTTTAGCAAAGGATGTGGTTGTTGTGGCTGCCGTTATGGCTCACATGTTCTTCTTGCCACCACCTTTACCTTTATATCATTAAGATTCCAGAAAACCCTGATAGTGCTTAATGAGCAGTGTTGTCTCTGACAAACCTGAAAATGAGTCCTTTCCCAAGTGATAGTGCACAGCGGCCAGGGGAAGCCAGAGGAAAGCTATTGGGTCATGGCCCCTGGAACAATTATTCTGGTGTAAAAGAGACAGGCAGGAGCCATCTTCCCTTATTTTTTTTCCCCTAAACTGTAAAGGGAAGTCGGAAACTACTGTAATTTACTCAACTCTTTTAAAATCTGTGGATGCACATATTTACCTGCATCTCTGAGAGTTCCTCTTCTTCTGGACTGTAACTGTTCATGGTCTCTGGCCAAGGAAAAATGTGAAACCCAATTCTTTCATCAAGGCCAGGATAAGAAAGCCTGTTTCCTAAGACTTCTATATACTTCCAATTCAGATATACAATCATATCATGTGCAGGTAATAAGTATCTTGCTTCATACTTTCTAATGTTTATAACACATTGATATGGTTTGGCTGTGTGCCCACCCAAATCTTGTCTTGAATTGTAGCTCCCACAATTCCCACATGTTGTGGGAGGGAGCCGGTGGGAGAAAATTGAATCATCGGGGCAGTTTCCCTCATACTGTTCTCTTGTTACAGAATAAGTCTCATGAGATGTGATGGTTTCCCCTTTGCTTGGCTCTCATTGTCTCTTGTCTGCCGCCATGTGAGACGTGTCTTCTGCCTTCTGCCATAATTGCAAGGCTGTCCCAGCCATGTGGAACTGTGAGTCCTTTTATTTATAGATGACCCAGTCTCTGGTATGTCTTTATCAGCAGCACGAAAATGGTCTAATACACTCATTCTCATGTCTAGTTAATTATGCAAATATATATAGCTATTTCCTCTAATATATTCATGTCAAGAAAATATCCTTTCATATAACAGCAGTTTTAATTCTCACAGTGACTTAGTAAAATACAGGTTACTATCACTGATTCACAAAAGATGAAACAGAGGCTCAGAGAAGTGACAGAATTTTATACAAAGTCTCAACAGGTTCAAGTGACTGAGTCAGGTCTGTCCAATTCCATTATACCATACTAATTTTAATATTCAGCTCATGAAGTCAACATGCATAAAGAAATCTGAAAAAGAATCATTTATGATCTACATCTCTAATATAGGGGTGGGTTACAATATTACTAGATATCTAGCCACCTTTCTCCCCTGAACACATGGCATGTTGTTGAAATATCCCAGAGATAAGACCTTTTTCTTTCCACTTGCACTGCTCAAGTGGTGTGCCACCCTGCCGTACACTCTTCTTATCCCAAACCAGAACTTGCCATTATGGAAAGAGGTGCAGCCACAATACCCTAACAGCAATTTCCCATAAATATGCTTTTCCTCTTAAGTATACATCCTCTAGAAGGCAGACTTAAGAGGAGACCTCTGAAGGTAGCCTAATTGTTAAGCTTTTTCATCTTCATAGGTAGCATATATGCCAATATCTAGGAAAGAGGGAAAGGGAGCTTTCCCTCAGTGAGGTTGGCTGGCAGATGAGAGCAAGGATGGAAGTGTGCACCCCAAAGTGCTCTTGCTTTACATATTCAGCCATCAAAGTGATTTAGGAGAGTGTGGCTCATAAACACCCACCATCACACTGGTGCCATTCCATACCAATGTTTACATTGGTTACGGCAAAAATAGTAAAAAAAAAATAATAAATAAGCATAACACCAGTGAGTTCTCTTGTAAATTTTGGTGTCTAACAATTTAGTGTGTTCGATTTTATTGTGAGGTTATAGCCAGCTTATTTCTGAGGGGTTAAAACACCTTTTAAGAAAGGACAATAATGGTGATGACTGGCGAATGGCATTTGTTTTTACCAAATGAATAAAATTAAAATAAAAATTTAAAAATCTGAGCATTTTTAATTTTAATTTTATTTGTTTGATAAAAATTAAAAATGTAAATGAATAAAAGATTGGAGTGTGAAATCAAAATGCCTAGGGCTGTTCACTCTAGTGATTCCAAACCTTGATTCTTTTCTCCCCAGACCTTGATTTTAACAACACAAGCCTGTCACTAGTTATTCCAGTGAATGTGAAATTCTTAAAACTCAATAATTCTAAAGTTTCTTTCTTTCTTTTTCTCTTTCTTTCTTTCTTTCCTTCTTTCTTTTTCTTCTTTCTTTTTCTTCTTTCTTTCTTCTTTCTTTCTCCCCTTCCCTTCCTTCCTTCCTTCCTTCTTTCCTTCCCTCCCTCCCTCCTTTCTCTCTTCCTTCCCTTCCTTCCTTCCTTCCTTTCTTTCTCTCTCTTTCTTTCTTTCTTTCTTTCACTTTCTTTCTTTCTCTTTCCTTCCTTCCTCTTTCTCTCTCTCTCTCTCTCTGTCTCTCTCCTTCCTTCCTTCCTTCCTTCTTTCTTTCTTTCCTTTTTTCGGAGTCTCAATCTGTCACTGAGGCTGGAGCGCAGTGGCATGGTCTCCGCTCACTACAACCTCTACCTCCTGCGTTAAAGCAATTCTCCTGTCTCAGTTGGTCTCAAACTCCTGACCTCAGGTGATCTGCCTGCCTTGGCCTCCCAAAGTGCAGGGATTACAGGTATAAGCCACCACACCCAGCCTTAAAATTTGTTTCTAAGGAAAGCAGAACTCTATGCCATTTAACATTTTTAAAAGTTTAGGGGAGGAAAGCATTGAATCAGTCAAACAAAGGTAGTTTGTTCTACACATCTGGTTGCAGGTGTGTTATCGGGAAGTTTTGATTTTAAGCTGGAGTTCAATTGGCCAGTTATAGCCGGCTCACAGCAGTCTGAGAAAGACAGCAGAAATTCCAAGTCTCCCAGGACATGATCCTAGGTGCAGGTTCATACACTGTCCATAAGTAACATTCATCTCTTTACATCTATGGAAAATACCATTGCATTGCAACCTCCTGAAAAAAAAATAGCAAAATTAAGGTAAACTGTAGAGACCATCACTGGAGGATCTGCAGGGAAATAGCCTGCCAAGGTGAGATGTGTGAATATGTGCACATGCCTACACCAGGTGGGTAGAAAAGGACCTGAAGGGAAGAAATAGTAAAAGGAAGCTATAAAGCTTCTTTTAAAAAATCTGGGTTCAAGTACTTCAGGAGAAATCAAAGAGTATTTCAACAACTCAAAGCAGGTCAGTGAAAAAAGGTTCAGTGGGGTGGGCAGGGTGAGAGGAGAGCTGGAAACCTGTGCAGCTTGCGCGTGGTGTGCATCCGGGTCCAGCACAGTATTCGGACACAACTAGAGTCCACCAGTCTTCAGCCCCAAGGGACGAGCCGGCGGAACAAGACTTGAAGATTCTGAGAGGTGGGGCTTGCAGGCCTGGATGGTTAGGAGAATCCATGGTCCCAGGCACAGAGGCAAGCTTCGCTTCTGGGCCAGGTTCTCTTAGAGAACAGCACAGGACCTCGCTAGGCACAGCTGGGCACCTCCTTGGCCAGAGTTGCACCTGTGCCCTTGGCCATGGGAAGCTCCCGGGCCCTCTCCCTTCTACCTGATCCTGACCAGGAAAAGGGGCGTGTGTGTGTGTGTGTGTGTGTGTGTGTGTGTGTGTGTGTGTACCAGCCTTGCTTGTTTTACTTTTATATGGCTTTATTTTAAAATTTATTACAATACTGTTGGCCCTTGAACAAATGGGAGTTATGGATGCAGAGCCCCACAGACGTGAAAATCCCTGAAGAACCTGACTACCCGGATTCCTTAAAGGTAACGTGAAGAGTCCATGAACACATAATTTGTATGCTATATGTATTATATACTGTATTCTTACGGTAAAGTAAGTTAGAGAAAAAGTGTTATTAAGAAAATCGAAAGGAAGAGAAAATGTATTTGCCATATTAAATGGAAATGGGTCATCATAAAGGTCTTTATCTTCCTAGTCTTCACATTGACTAGGCTGAGGAGGAGGTGGAAGAGGGGAAAGGAGAGGTAGGAAAGGCAGACACACTGGTGTAAGTTTTATTGAAAAATAATCTGCATGTAAGTGGACCCCCGCAGTTTAAACCCCTTTTGTTCCATGATCAACAGCATATTCATTTCTATTATTTTATTTTTGCATTTCACAATTTTATTGTTTAACCAGTTTCAAATAGATTTCTTTTCAGAGAAATCGTAGCCCTAGCATGCTCAGGGGTGTCACCCCCAGCTCTGGCTTGCAGCTTGCCAGGGAGTGTCCTGCTGCTGCCCAGCCCATTACAAGGAGAGAGTGTTTGTCTCAGAACCGGTGAGCCAAGAGCTCTTCCACTTCTGCTCCTCTGGGCCCACTCAGGCCCCTTTTTGTTGCATGTTCCCTGGTTGGTGCCGCCTGGAGCAACCCCTGTGTCAAGTATGAACCTTTGTTTGGGGTCCACATGTCTGCACAAAAGAGCATCAGCACTGCCGACTCTACAAGACTATTGTGAAACTTGAAACTTAGCTTTTGGCTATGTTCTGGTTTTTAGAGTGTGGTTTAGGACGACGTGGGTTTTCATTCTTCCATGTACAGTTTTTAATAAGGCAATGCCAATAGGTTTCTGACACTAATTTTCTTGCAGTAGCTAATCAAAGCCATTCACTCTTCCTTGGGACCCAAGGAAACAGTGCCGTTCTTCTTGCTAACTTTAATGTGCTGAGGACTTTGCACCTATTAAAGCGGTTCACACACCAAAAGCAACTAGGTTTTAGGACAGAATTTAAGTCCCCCAAACAGCATATCAACTTAATTGTAGAGGTTAATATCTTCCATGCAGGAGTCTTCTTTCCACAGTGTTCTCCAGAATGCGTGTTTCCTGGCCCACAACACTTTATTGTTGTTGCTATTGTTTTGATAGTACTTGTTCTTTCTCATAACCTGCCTCTTCTTAACTGATACTGGGTTAACAGAACTTTTCCATTTCTTTCATAAAATAGGCTGACTGATGCCAAAGACACTGAGTGTTTAGGAATAGTGGACTCCTCTCTGATAGGTTAGTCAGCGCATTTTTGACCTGAGTAGTTGAGTTATATACTTATCAACAACCTTAGGGTTACAACCTTAAATCGTATTACTTCCCAAACCTGTTTATGTCCATTTTAGATGTTAGTTTAATTATATAATTTAATTAAAAATTATATAAATGATGCAAGATAAGTTTCAAAAGAAAATACCAGCATGTCACATGTATACATATGTAACTAACCTGCACATTGTGCACATGTACCCTAAAACTTAAAGTATAATAATAATAATAATAATAAAGAAAATAGATACTTATAGGGAAGCTAACTAGAATATTTTTGAATATTCTCTGAAAAGCAAGTGATAAAATTACTGTTAAACTAGTTGTGGGAGACTGACAGTGGAGAAAAAAGTTATGAAAACCCAAAAGTCAGTTCTCAGCTGGTTATAGTGTCTTTAATTGTAACTTTGAGCTAGTCTTAAGTTCTTGTTCCACTTGAAAGAAACTGAACCTGGAAGTTGTACACAATGCATTATGTGAATGGCTTAGGTAAGAAAGCTGATGTAGAATTCCAATCAAAGGGTTCATATTTAAAGAAAAGGATTTGACTCTATATCAAAAGATTGGTGAATGAAATGTGGGTGTCTATGTGTATTTGTAAACATTACATGTTTTAACTTAAAATACATAGATGTGTTTTTCCATTAATAGACTAACCAACGGTGTTAATATTATTAGATAAGTGACTTGTACTTTATTTAGATGTTTTTGAATTTCTTGAATTTTAGGTTTTAGTTTGTTTTGTTCACTGCTTTATTTGGAAAGGTGCCTGGCACCTAGGCTCTCTATCAATGCTTGTTGCAGGTGTGTGAATGAATGTGATGATTGGGTTCTTCAGTCTGAATTAACAAAATGTAAACGTAAATATATATAACGGTGTCCTTCAGACCACCTTAAGAGTCAAAAGTTGAGGGTTGCTGGAGGTGAAGGAGAAGGTGAGGAAGAGAATTGCGCCCTTTTGAAGGGCCTAGTACAACTGAGCGGGGTGGCTTTGTCAAACTCTACCCCACCAGTCTGACATGTATCCTCAATGTATATCCTTCAAATTCTTCCTGTCTTTTCTTGGCTAAGATTCACTGCAATTTTGTTAAGAACTACTGCCCCCCTAAACTCTTATCTGTATTGTAATTTGCCTCTGAAACATTTAGATTTAGTTCTTTGTATGTTAGGATTGATGCGTCTCTTGGTATGCTTTGAACTTTAACACACACACTTTTATTGCACATTTGATTCTTTATTGGTTGAGAGAAGACAAAGAGTTAGCCAACAGATTGTTTTGAAATTAATGAGAAATTACCAGCAATTTGCTAATAGTTATGTGACTTAACTTGATTTCGTTATTATTATCTTTGTTATGTTGTGAAATATGGTACATATAAAGACAACCCAGTAACATCATAAAAAACGAAAACCAAAAAAACTGAAATCTTGTGTGCCTGTCATCCACCTTGAGAGAAAAGACAGTACAGGCACCTTGGAAGTCAGCTGAGTGCACACCCTCCCACCTTATGTCCCTTCCCATAGTACCCAGGAGTTGCCTGTACCCTGAATTTGGCGCTAATCCTTGCCTCACTTTTCTTTATAATTTTAGCGCATTGGATGTCTTCTTAAGCAATCCGTTGTTTCATTTGCCTGTTTTGGAAATTGAAATCAATGGAATCATATTCTATTCCTCTGTTACTTGGTTTTTCATTTAACATTTAGTTTTTTTTTTAAGATTCTTTTTCACTGATACCTATAACTATAGTTCATTGATTTTCCATTCCATAAAGCATTCCAGTGTACAAATGTGCCACAGTTTACTCATCTTATGCAGTGTTATTGGACTTTTGACTTATTTATATATTTTTTGCTACTGTGAGCAACATCGCTATGAGGTTGGACATGCCTCTTCTGCTCAGGTGGAAGAATTTCTCCAGCCTATAGTATTATACACAGGGATGGTCATATAGCATGGATATACTAAACTTTACCAAGTAAAGTCAAATCATTTTCCCACATTGGCTTTAGCAGTTTACACTCCCATCAGCTGTGTATGGATGTTTAAATTCAACTTTTCAAAACAACACAGGCATGTGTAGATTTATATATATCTTGAAATGCTGCTTAATGGCTGCAGTTGGTATAAAGAAGAAGCTTGATGTGCACTTCCTTTAAAGCTTACATTCCCCAGAAGAAAAGGAAAGCCAGGGAATATGTATGATTCTGTTTAGGTTAATTTATATTGGCTTATATTGGCTAAATAAAGAAAAACTAAGTAGTAGACCTGAAAACGAAAGGAAAACATTTTCTTGTTTCTCTTAATTAGGTCTTTGAACTTAATTGCTTGGTGTGAAGGGTAAATTCCTGGAATATATGCTATACCATATGTATTATAACACAACCCAGAGTCATTTTGTCTTTATTTTGTAAGAACTTTAATAGGATACAATTAACAGTTGACTACAGATTTTCTTGAAAATATTTTTGTTAATTCTAGAATTATTTTGCTTTCATTTTATGACTATTATACATTTTCTAATTTAACAGTTTCTTGAAGTAACATTCCCTCTATTCTGTGAATTATTTTTGATGTTTTGTGATTTAAGAAATGAAAATATATGCAAGTTTTACATTTTAAACAACGAACAACTTTTATTTCCTTATTATTTCAAATTATACTATGGAAATATTTTTAAATCATTTGTGACACAGTGACTTATTTGCCACATGTGAAAAAGACACTTTATTCAAAAGACGCTGAATTTCATTGTCCTATCAAATACTTTTAATTTCAAGTTTCAACATATTTTAGGTATACAGTATTTTGACCCTAATTTCCAAGCTAACAAAAATAAGTGACTCCAAGAAATGTAGAACTTACAAGAAAATGACAAAGGAAATATTTTATATGACCAAGTTGAAATCAATAGAATGTATTCTGTTATAAATATATCTTAATTGTTATTTCTGGCACACATAATTAAATGCTATTATTTCTGAAAATGTAATAGCCCTTGAATTTGGCAAATAATACTTAATTTTAAAATAATTATTAATTACTAGCTATGAGGAGATTATTTAACCAATTCAACCATTTCTTCCTATTTTGTATAAATCTAAAATTCAACATGAATTTATTATTTTGCTATAGAATTTTGAAAATAACGATGGGAACTATGGAATAAATGTTAGTATTTATTAATTTATATATAATCAGCCCATAAATGTTACTCCAGCTATTCAGTTTTGTTTTGTACTAACATTTGTAATAGTATAAAGAAAACATGTTTATGCTTGACAAGTATTTGGGAATTTACTGTTTCTTAGTAGTACCCAGGCTCACATTGTGACAATGAATTAAGACATAAGATCCTATTGAACAATTATCTTTTAAAAGGGAAACAATAGTTTTACTACTTGTTTTCTTTTACTTGTGCATTCTGTCCTTAGCTACAGCATGCACAGCTTGACTATTTTAAGGAATTGAACAGCTGCTAATTAGTGGTTTTAATAGTCAAGAAAAGGGTGAAGCATGTTGTGTATATAAACCCAACCTAAATGTTTTCTTCTGAATAGGGTTGCACAAAAAAAAGCCTTTTAAAACTGCATTTTCTTCATGATCCAAAGTAATATAACCATTTATATCTGCACCCACTTCTCTCACCATGATCCACAATAGATATGCTTTAAAATAATTTTTTAAAAAATTTACAGACTCTTAAGTAGTGGGCACACACAAACAAAAGTGAGAACTGTATTATACATCAAGAAACCATGTCTAACTTATATTTTAAAATTCTTACATCTGTATGTTCGGGAATTATATTCCTAATGGTTTTCACCTTAAACAATATTGCCTAAACTCCTCAAGTAATGCTAATGAAAATAGGTTATAATTGAAAAGTTTGTTTGCCCAGAATGATCAGAACTAATCTATTCAGAATTAATAGTGATTCTGAAGTTTAGAGAACTTAAGTGATTGAAAAAAGATATTTTAGTCCCCAAATGTGGTTTAAGTCAGACATAGGATATGGTACTAAATAAACCAGCTTTAAAGTCAGAGATGCCTTAGAAAATTTCATACAATGTAAGTAGTTGAGGGATTATATTGAGTTATTTGTTGTTATTTTGTCTCAGTTGCAAATATTTGGGTTTATCTGAAAATGGTAAAAAGCTTCCTGTAAAACCCTACACATTTGATTATGAAAGAATATTTTATTTGCCATTTCAACAAAATCGAAATTTGCCATGGTAACAATTTGCAAAAATTTAAAAAATGACTTAAAAAGGAGCTATCATCCATCAGTAACAAATATCTTAACATTGTATTTACCTGAAAATCTACGTGGATCTGCAGATAGGAGTGAGGCACAATCCCTCCATGTCAGGATGGCTTGAGAAGCATCTGCAGAAACCAAAGGAGAGGATGACTGAATAGCTCTTTTTTTTTTTTTTCCAAGGACCTACTTGTGTCCTTCGACTACTCTTACTAAGTTTTTATTTTCAAACTTCACTTGTTTCTAGTTTGTACAGGTGGAGTTTTTTCTCTTGCTCAGTGGTAATGATCTTAGTCCTATTAAATGTGTGGGCTTTTTTATATATAATATTCTCTGAAAGGGCCATTTTCGTTTCATCAATTATTACCCGTACCACACGGTCCATATTACAGTCTGGCTCTAACTGACGTGGCATTTGTAGCTTTACAGAGACACCACAGGAAATTGTTCTTCAAGTGTTAACCAGCGGGATTTAAAACAAAACAAAACAAAACAAAACAAAACAAAACACAAAACAAAATGCTTATTAAAAAAAACTCCTTCCAAGAAAATCCCATATGAAATGCTTCCCATATTTAGATTCCCAGGATTTAAAAAAGCCATTTGATTTCAAATAATTGAGAAAACTTGCTTTATTAGAGTTTGCTGTTATCGTAAATTGCATCAAGCGTGAGATGTATGATTTATGCAGATTTGAAAGAAACATCATGCAGAAGGAAAGAGAAGCAGCAGAAAAATAGGCTCTTCGTTCCTTTCTCTTCACTGTCATGATCATGCTCATTCATTAAAAGGAAGATTCTGAAGACCATACATTTGTAAATTATTTCTGCTGTTGTCCACTGGACCAGCAGAGACTCTAATTAATAGTGAGTCGTCTCAGCTACTTTCTGAAATTTTTGCCACAGCCGCTTTCAAGTAGCAATTTTTGGTTTCACTGATTTGCCCTTATCCTGCCTACCCTCTGGTGGTGGTATTCAGTAACAGTGAAATGGCTACACAGGGAACCACAGAGAAGAAAAGCACGGGAAATACATCACATTCCCAACGGCAAAATGAGTGCCACGACAATTAAAATTAAATTGTACCATAAATACCCAAGGAAAGATTTTAAAAATATCAACATACTCACAGTTGATGGTGATAGTTTCTTGAGAAAATATCTTTTCTCAAGAATTGGGTTTTTTTTTTTTTTTGGCCATAATTCTCTTACGTTCAGCCCTTAGACATATTTTAATACTTAGAGCAGTGTGTTGTGAGCAGAACTAAAGTTTGTTCTGCTGTACATAAGTTTGAAAGGCTATCTGGATTGTCTGAAATTAATTATATGACATTAAAAATTATTTAAATAAGGAAAGAACTCATTGACTCGGGAAAAATAGCAGGCATACCAATACATAGCAAACAGAATTATTTGTGAATTGTCACATTTTGCTCTTGTATTCTCTGTCAATTCTTTGTAAAATTGATGTATATTAACTCTTTTAGCTTAAAAAGGTTTATTTTAAACTTTAAAAAACTTAAAACAATATTTTAAATTTAAAAAGTTAGCCAAGGGTTGTTTTTATAAGGTTTAAAGATGTTCACAGGTAGACCCAGGAAGTTTCCATGATAGACAATACTTTTGTGCCCTGGAAGTTTGTGTGTGTGTGGCGGGGGGAGGTGTGTGTAGAGCAGGAAGAAGATGGGGATTCTCTAGCACAATTGCAGAAGAAGGAAGTAGCTACTGTCTCTACGATTTACAAAGATGCTAGACTCATAGAGTATACTCTTAATTGTTTGCTGATAGAGTCACTTGCAATTTGCAACATGTTTTCAAGTCATGGGACTCTGAGACAGCTGTAGTCTAATTTCAATGCCAGGTTAAGTACCATAGTGCTAGTCATGAATTTCTAAGAATTTAAAATGCAATCCTCTGATATTCACTACCTTTGGGACACTTGGTAAGTCTGTTAGTTAATTCTTTTGTTTGTTTATTTGAGATGGAGTTGCTGTGTCACCCAGGCTGGAGTGCAGGGGCACACAATCACAGCTTACTGCAGCCTTGACCTCCCTGGCTCAAGTGATCCTTCTGCCTTGGGCTCCCAAAGTGCTGAATTACAGGCAGGAGCCATTGTTCCCAGCCCGAGTATAATTCTTTACACCCATTTCTCTCCCATCTATTCCTCTCTTCCTGCTATACCATACAGCTTCCCAATTATAATGTTTTTCTTAGTACCTAACCCAGGGTTTACAAGGCCTTTCTTAAAGCTGATACTTCAAAGATACGTTTGATTGCTTGCTGTGCCAGTCATTCATTTATCGCCTCTCAGCTCCAAATTCACCCTTGAATATCTGTTCTCAGGGTCTGTATTGAACCCTTGATGGTTTTTTTTTCTTTTTGAGAGCATGTTGTAAATTTAGCCAGTGGGTGTGGGAGTGAAATTGCAGGAAGAAGTTAACTTTTCCTGGTTCCTGTGTGTATTTTCATTCTTGCTTCTGCTGCCTGGTTAGTCAGTGGTGGGAAGACATGCAGTGCTCCTCTGCTGGACCATGCGACCAGTGTGTGTAGTTCCTGGAACTACCTTGTATCCTTGGCCTGGGCCAGGTGACCCGCTTCCTGCAGGACTCTCAACGTTGACACTGCATGCTCCAGGCTTCTAACCTGCAGCAGCTCTCCTACACACTTTGCGCATCTTCCTGCTAGCTGTGACTCCCTTGCACCCTCGAGGACTATTTCATGTTTTTCTAGCCTCTGGTGATACAGTAAACTTCTCTGCCCTCCAGTGGGCTACAGTAATATTTTCTCCAATTACGTCTGAACCTTAACCTTGAGAAGAGGACCCTCCTTCCAAGTTCGTCCTTCTTTCGTCTGCTCCCTCAATTTTAGGGTACACTTCAGTGTTCTCTTTACATCTTTGTAGCTGCTTTCCTCTCACAACTGAAAATTCTTCATTTTAAACATCTCCTGCTTAAATTACTGTGTGATTTTTGTCTCCCGATTGGGCCCAGACTCATACATTGACTGACAAAGTATGACATTATCATATAAAAAACTATGATAGTTGTAATTGTACCCTCAGTTATACTTCTTATTTATATTAACATATTCAACGTTTTAAAATGTCATCAAGTTTCTTTGTGCTTACTATCATCACAGAAATAATTTATATAATGTCACTGAGCACCAGTGATATAAATGGTATTAATACCATAAGTTTGTTTTCAATTTCATTCAAATTTCTACTTTGCTTGTAATCTGATTTCTATAAGACCAACATTTATAAAACAGTCAATAAATCATATTTATAAATGTTTCTATCTCAGCTGTTGAGCTTTTAAATTTTGGGAGATAGATCTAAAAAGTACAGTGTAAGTGATAAAATATTTTCTTGTATCTATAGTGTTACATAACTAGGAAGTATTTTTTTATTCCAAATAGTAACTATTTATAATTTTTACTACCTTGGGATCAAGGTGACATTGATTTCTATTGTACTAGTCAAGATTTTTTACTTTGACCACAAGACAGCAACTCCTTCACAGGTAAAACATGTGATGAACCATCGTGCAGATAACAGGAAAATAGTAGATGTCTCCATATCAAAAATGTCTGTATATCAAAGATGCCATTGGCTGAGAATGACAATGTAATTATTTATGTAATGTAGGAAGAAAAGAAAGTGCTGAAACTAATTGTAAGACACTGTAAATTGTAAGGCACTGTAAATGTAAAATATTCTGATTTCAGAGATGTTAAAATGTGAAAAAATATGTCTCTTAGAGTTGATGAAATATGGTAGAACTCTAGATAATTTTTAGAATCAATATCCTTGGTATTGCTGCCCTTACAAAATTATCAATATTTTAGCTGAAGGAAAAACTACTTTGTGAAAATTTACCAAAATATATGCATTGCAGGTATTCTACAAAAGGCTTCTTAAATCTCAGGTCCAAGGTCCTCAAGTACGGTGGTTCTCAAATTATTTTAACAACAACCCACAAGCAATAATTTTTACATATTGACCCAATACAGATTTATATATAATAAAAACAAAACTTTTGCAAAATGATATTTAGTGTTACTATGTATGATTATCCTGATGTTTTATTTTTTTCTTTATTCTATTCTGTTTTATTCATCTAAACTATAAGGCACAGAGCATACATTCTATTTTTCTTATGTACTCCCACTCTCACCTTAGTTTTGCATCTATACCTTAGTTTTGCATCATGAATTTCTAAGCAATAGAATAGAAATAGCATCATGAATTTCTAAGAGATAGCATATTATGCTCTCTCTCTTGTAAATATCAATTAGTCATAGTTGAGTAAATATATATTTAATGTCACCATTAGTTTATTTATTTTGTTTTTTTAAATTTTGATGTCTCTCCATTCTTTTAAGATATCTGAAATTTGTTCTCTGGATCATTACTTATGAAAGGTACAAGAATTTTCTCTGAATTCTTGCATATTTGTATTAATTTGTCTGACACTTTTATACTTGAAAATCAGTTTGGCTACAAATAAAAGCTGTGACTTTCATTTTTTTTCCTTGAGGATTCAAAATATATTACTCTATTCTGTTTTGGCATAAAATATTGCTGTGCAAAAGTCTGGTAGCAATCTGACTTTCTTTCCTTATAAACTACTTGGTCTTTTTAATTCTTTTTTTGCCTCGAAGGCTGAAAATTTTTCTATTTTTGTTCTTTCAAGCCCAGTAGCTTCACTAGGATATGTCTACCTTAGTCCATTCTGGATCAGTTTTCCTAGGTGTGATAGGCAACCTTTCAATATTAATTTCAAAGGGTCTTTTATTTCAGGAAAGTTTTGTTAAATTAACAAAATACAATTTTGTTAAATTTTTCAAAAAAGTTTTCTAAGATTATGGTTTGTATTATTTGTTCTAATTAATGCATTATATGTATTTTGGATATTCATTGCGTCTGTTCCATCACCTTCTTTCAAATTCCTTTCATCTTTTTTATCTTTTTAACTTTTAAAAACATTCCTCTTTCTCTTATTCGATTTTTCTCAAGGTATTATCTGTTGTGTTTGTTCTCTTTTGTGTTCCATCTAGTTCAATCTTTATTTATCAAAGTATATTTGTCTTAATTTTATTTCTTTCTTGTGTTCTCTTTTCAAATTATCTTTTTCTTTTCTCTTTCTAAATCTTCATTTTTTTCCCCAATCACCTCATTAGTAAGTTTTTATAATTCTGACATATGTTATCCTTTCATAACTTTTATTATTTTATTTTTTCTTTTATCATCTATCAAAATATTAGGTATATGTATAAATTATATATATAATTATATATAAGATATATATAATTATATATATAAGATATATATATATAAGATATATAATTATATATATAAGATTATATATATATATATCTTTTTTCTGGGGACATGTTTTTCTGGCAGGTTTTCCTGGACTGTAGGAAGGTAATTTTGTTCTTTCAAGGAGGGAGAGTAGGTCAAGACAGTTTTTTTGGCTTCTTGGCTCTAGAGCTCCCTCTTTGGTTGAGACAATGATAAGGATCGTATCTCATGCTTTTTGAGATAGGCATCCTTTGTTCTTCCCCTCAATTTTTATCAGAACCTTCTTTTTCCTGTGTCATTCCTGTTTCTCTCTCTGTCCAATTTGGATTCTATTCCCATTGAATTCTAATCCTCAGCAGGGGAATTTGTCTCTAAAATCAGTATGGTATATTAGTTTAGTACTCTACAGGATTGAGAGTCCTTGGGCACCATTAGACCACATCATACTTTAACACTCTGTATTTATTCATGAATTGAGTCCCGTAGAAACCCTTTGTGGTTTTGGATTCTGTTCTCAAAGTGGCCTGCTGCAATTTCCAGTGAGTACTCTATGGCAATTAGATTGTTCATTATTCTTAGGACTATCAAGCCAGTTCCCTTCTCTCCACTTCCTGCCAGTCAGATGGTGATTCCCTCTGTGTCTCATAGCTCTTTATGGTCTGTCCCCATAGGCTCACACTTGCATTATAGATTTCTAAAGTTTTCTTGTAGTTGTTTCTGGATTTGCTATTCTTGCTTGCCTGTCTATTTTCATGGAGAAATTAAAGGAGATTCCAAAACCGTATTGCTACTGCCAAAACCTTACCAGAAGCATTTTGCTTTGTAAACTGCCCATTCCAGCCCATCAGAGTGATTTCATCAATTTCTGATAGGCTTGGACCTGCAGTTTGAAAAGCTGAAGTTTATGTTTGTGCATTGTGGAACTTTTGGAAATACCTATGCAAAATACTATGCTTATGTGCATTTCTCTATGGTGATATTCTATTCACTCTCCAACCCCCTCACCTTCAATTCTCTTCAGTGTCTGATTTCCAAAAAAAAAAAAAAAAAAAAAAAAAACCTGCTCTGAAATATATCCATGGATTCAACAACACCAACAAAAATTTATATGTGGACTATATTGTTTTCTAAACCCGTTAATCTCCAAAGGATCTCTTTTATGGAACATTTTTTTTTTTTACTATGTAACCATTTCATTACATTGAGGGATGTTAAAAGAAATAGCTGTATTTGCTGTAAGGATGTTTTAAAATGCATGCTTTTTATGTTGTTACTTCCTCTTAAGTATCCACAGGAAAAATTTCTGTCATGTCTCAGTATCAGGAATTGTTAAATGTTCTTCATTGTATTTGAAGAACACATAAAGAAATAACTTATGAGTATTTTTAGTATAAAGATAATTAAAGAAAATACATGGCTAATGCTTAAACTCTAAAATTTGATAAAAGGCATAATTATTTTAATATTGTGGTATTAACAGAAAATACTATAAATTTGCCTGCCCTGATAGTACTATCCAACAATATTCTTTCTTCATTTATTCTTTTTGTTGTAGACTTCTGGGACTCTTCTAACTCACGTTGAAAATAAGAACCTTGAAATAATGTATTACAACATGGATAGATAATATGGTAGTTTCTTTACTTGGTGAAATGTCTTTATGTTCTCAATTATAAAAAATCTAGACTCTCCATCATGTCAAACAACTGTACATACTTTCATTTTTGTTACTTGTATTATTTCCTGGAAATAACAATATTTCTTAAAGACATTTTAATATTTGTTAATGCTCTTTATAGAGCAACATTTCTATCTTACTGTCTTTAAGACAATGAGATTTCAAAGTGGTTGGTTCTTTTCTTCTATTTTGAATATAAATACCCCATTGATTTAACTTGAGCTAGTGGAACTATTATCCCAATAAGTATATAAAAAGTTGAAACATTGTTTATATTTTTCACATGTTCTATTAGTCCATTTTCACACTGCTATAAAGAACTACCTGAGACTGGGTAATTGATGAAGAAAAGAGGTTTAGTTGACTCACAGTTCTGCAGGCTTAACAGGAAGCATGACTGGGAGGCCTCAGGAAACTTACAATCATGCCAGAAGGCAAAGAGGAAGCAAGGACCTTCTTCACATGGTTTCAGGAGAGAGGGAGAGTGAAGGGGGAAGTGCCATGCACTTTCAAACAACTAGATCTCATGAGAACTCACTAACTATCATGAGAACAGCAAGGGGGGAGTCCACCCCCATGATTCAATCACCTTCCACCAGGCCCTCCCCTGATACATAGAGATTACAATTCGAGATGAGATTTGAGTAGGGACACAGAGCCAGACCATATCATTCCGCCCCTGGCTCCTCCCAAGTTTCATGTCCTTCTCATATTTCAAAACCAATCATGCCTTCCCACCAGTCCCCAGAAGTCTTTACTCATTTCAGCATTAACTCAAAAATCCAAGTCCAAAATCTCATCTCAGACCAGGCAAATCCTTTCTGTCTATGAGCCTGTAAAACTAAAAACAATTTAGTTGCTTCCAAGATATGATGGGGGTACAGGAATTGGGTAAGTATTTCCATTCCAAATAGGAGAAATTAGCCAAAACAAAGGGGCTACAGACCCCATGAAAGTCCAAAACCCAGGAGGGTATTCATTAAATCTTAAAGCTCCAAAATGATCTCCTTTGACTCCATATCCCACATTCAGGGCACACTGATGCAAGGGGTGGGTTTCCAAGACCTTGGCAGCTCCACCCCTCTTGCTCTGCAGGGTACAGCTCCCATGGCTGCTTTAATGGTCTGGCATTGAGTGCCTGTGGCTTTTCCAGGCACATGATGTAAACTGTCTGTGGATATACTATTCTGGGATCTGGAGAACAGGAGCTTCTTCTCACAGCTCTACTAGGCAGTGCCCTAGGGAGGACTCTATGTGGGGGCTCCAACCCCAAATTTTCTTTCCCCACTTCCCTAGTAGAGGTTCTCCATAAGGGCTCCACCTCTTCAGCAGACTTCTGACTGGGCATCCATTTGTTCCCATACATCCTCTGAAATCTAGGTGGAAGCTCCCAAACCTCAACTCTTGCCTTCAGTGCACCCACAGGCCCAACACCATATGGAAACCACCAAGGCTTGCACCCTCTGAGGCAATGGCCTGAGCTATACCTTGGCCCCTTTTAGACATGGTTGGAGCTGGCGTGGCTAGTATGCACGGTGCCGTGCCCTGAGGCTGCACAGAGCAGCAGAGCCTTGGGTGTGTCCCCTGAAACCATTTTTCCCTTCTAGGCCTCCAGGCTTGTGATGGTGGGGGCTATCACAAAGGTCTCTGACATGCCCTGGAGACATTTTCTCCATTGTCTTGACTATTAACATTTGGCTTCTCTTTACTTATGCAAATGTATGCAGCAGGTTTGAATGTCTCACCAGAAAATGTTTTTATCTTTCCTGTAACATGGTCAGGCTTCAATTTTTCTAAACTTTTATGCTTTGCTTCCCTTTTAAACACAAGTTCCAATTTCAGACCATCTCTTTGTGAACACATATTTCTATATGCTCTTAGGAGCAGCCAGGCCACATCTTGAACACCTTTCTGCTTAGAAATTTCTTTTTCCAGATACTCTACCTAAATCATCTCTCTCAAGTTCAAACTTTCACAGATCCCTAGAGCAGGGGCACAATGTCACCAGTCTCTTTGGTAAAGTGTAGCGATAGTGACCTTTACTCCAGTTCCCAATAAGTTCTTCATCTCCATCTGAGACCACCTCAGTATAGACTTCATTGTCCATATTACTATCAGCATTTTGGTCTAAACCATTCAATAAGTTTCTGAGAAGTTCCAAACTTTTGCACATCTTCCTTTCTTTCTCTGAGCCCTCCGAACTGTTCCAATCTCTACCTGTTTCCCAGTTCCAAAGTTGCTTCCACATTTTCTGGTATGTTTATAGCAGTGCCCCCACTCCAATTTTCTGTATTAACACATTTTCACACTACTATGAAAAACTACCTGAGATTGGGTAATTTATGAAAAAAAAGAGGTTTAGTTGACTCACAGTTCTGCAGGCTTAACAGAAAACATGACTGTGAGGCCTCAGGAAACTTACAGTCATGACAGAAGGTGAAGAGGAAGCAAGGACCTTCTTCACATGGTTTCAGAAGAGAGGGAGAGTGAAGGGGGAAGTGCCACACACTTTCAAACAACCAGATCTCATGAGAACTCACTCACTATCATTAAAACAGCAAGGGGGAAGTCTGTCTCCATGATTCAATCACTTCTCACCAGACCCCTCTACTGACACATAGGGATTAAAATTTGAGATGAAATTTGAGTAGGGAAACAGAGCCAAACCATATCAGATATCATTACCACTTTCTTTTCTAATTACATCTTTTGAAAAACACTTTGAGTATAAAAACAATATTTCATTAGGAATTTGGTGAATAATGTAAAAATTGCATTAAATGTTTTGATTTTATAATTTTATAAAGTCCAGTAATATAAAATTATTAGAAACCAAACATGGGTGGGCGATGAGGCTAATTTTAGAAGTATGATGCCGTGATCATAAAATTTTCCAGATTTGCCTGAGTTCTCTGAATGTTTTCCTAAATGTGTTACTATTCGATGGGCAGCAAAGATCCAAACACCAGTTTAGGGAAAGAAATTTAGGGAAAGGACTCCAGATTCTAGGACAGGAATTGGTAAGGGCTTGGGAGAACTTCAGTTCTATGGGGCACTGAGTTGTAAGCAAAACTGGAAATCAGAAAAACAGAAGCAAAAGCAGGCCCTGATCTATCAGACCTAGTGCACTATGTTAGCACTGGACTGCTGCCCATAATGGTGAGTCTCAGAAGGTGTGGCTGGGACCATTTACATATCTGTTACTGAAACACCAGGGATTTGGTCTAGGTGCTGCTGCTCATTGCACGGAAAGCCCATCACTGACACAATACACTACTGACAAGGAAGAAGGCTTTAATTGGGCGCTGCAGCTGAGGAGTTGGGAGCTCAGTCTCAAATCCATCTCCCTGATGGACTAAAACTAGGGGCTTATATAGCAGGGAAGAAATGTGACAATGTGTAAGAAAACAGGAACTATTGAAGGGCAAGGAAGCAATCATGACGATTGAGGGTTCGGCATCTGATGTGGTGATCTCGTGAGTTTCAGTTCTTTGACACTTTTTTTAAAAGAGGCCTGAAGGTTGGTTTTCTGAGGAAGAAATTTAGATAAAACAAATGTTAAGTTTCAAATTTTAAGATCATATGAGTCAATTTTTATGTTTATAAAAAAACTATGGGACTACTGGATCAGTTTCATATCCACTGTTACGCATAACTGCTAATCCTCAGAACCTTGGGTGTAACCTAGAGGTGGGCATAAACGACTATGGGGGAAAAAAGACAGATGGATTTAGAAATAAGTGTGTTGGATAATTAATATAGTTGAAGTAGTGTGTCATCACTACATTTCTATAAATGAATTAGTCAAGGAGAAAAAATGAAATTATTATAGGAAACACAGGTAAAATTAAGATGATCATTATCTAAGAGTACATGTAAGAGGGGCAGTTTTCTAAAAAAAGTCTTTCCTTCAAAAACTTGCCTATTTTTCAGCTAAGCGGCCTCTGCTTGACTCCTTGACATTGGCTGCAAAAGTTGGCCTTAATGACATGTTTCGTTTAGTTCCTGGGAGGAGAACAAAAGATCTTTCTTTGTGAAAATCCAAACCATCCAACTTTAGGCCTATCCTTAGTATTCTCCCTGTGTGAGAGTCTGGGCAGAGGGAGGGACTTGGCTGATTTCAGGGCTCTGAGACTCTAATAAATCTCAAATCTGGGATTAAGTATAGTATTAAGATGAGTCACAAGAGTCCAGTGAACTTATTGTAAAATAAACTAATTGTAAGACTAAATCTAAAACAGTTTAGTGCAGTCTCATAAAAGCAAAAAAAAAAGGACAGTTCTATAATTAACAAAATCTGTTTGCAACACCCAACAGGAGAGAACAAGTCTTCTGACAGTAGCATTTTTATCTCTCTAAAGACAATACTTTATGACAGTGAAAATCTACTCACTGACTACTGAGACTTATTTAAAAGAAAAGATGTGTATTTATACTCTTGGAAATGCAGTTAACTTCTCCTGGCAAGCTTTCTGGGTATGCCAGGCATTGATAGGAAATGACAACAGAATAGGTTAACCTTCCTCCTTAGTAAAGATTTGATTAATAAGAATTTTCTCAGCTGGGCACAATTGCTCACACCTGCAATCCCAACACTTTAGGAAGCGGATGTGGGCACCTTGCTTGAGCCCAGGAGTTTGAGACCAGCCTGGGAAACATGAAGAACTCCATCTCTACTAAAAGAAAAATTAGCTGGGCATGATGGTGCATGCCTGTAGTCCCAGCTACTCGGAAGGCAGAGGTGGGAGGATCACCTGAGCCCAGGACACAGAGGTTGCAGTGAGCTGAACTCCAGCCTGGGCCACAGACCAAGAGCCTGTCTCAAATTAAAAAAAAAAAAAAGAATTTTCTCAAAAGTGATATCACAGGTCTCCTGCAATTCAAATGAAACCATAAAACATACAAAAAGTTTCCTTTCTCACAGCAAATGATAATTTAAAATTAGACTACAGAGAGGGAGGCTGAGACATAAAACCATGTACCACCTTTACTTTGCAGGCAGATTAGTGGCATGGCGTCACTGCTGTCTTTCCTGTTGCAACTGAATTTTACATTAAACTCATAAGAGAAATACTTATACATATACTGCTTAATTTTTCTTAATGCACTTTTGAAAAACCTGGCATTAAATTTCTTTTCTTTTTTTTTTTTGGCTGATTATCTTTACAATTGCACTGGGGTAGTAGATCTATAAAGACAGGAACTTACTGTATTCCCATGTTTGAAATAATGCATGACACATAGTAGGTGTTGAATAAAAGAGTTGAGGCTGGGTGAGGCAGCTCATGCATGTAATCCCAGCACTTTGGGAAGCCAAGGCAGGAGGATTGCTTGAGGCCAGGAGTTTGAGACCAGCTTGGGCAACATTGTGAGACCCTGTCTCTACAAAAAAAAAGTTTACAAAATTAGCTGGGCATGGTGGCATGTACTTGTAGTCATAGCTGTTTGGGAGGTTGAGGCAGGTCAATTGCTTGAGCCCAGGAGGTCAGGGCTGCAGCAAACTATAATCACACCACTGCACTCCAGCCTGAGTGACAGAGCAAGATCCCATGATATGGTTTGGAGCTATGTCCCCACCAAATCTCATGTGAAATTGTAATCCTCAGTGTTGGAGGTGGGACCTGGTGGGAGGTGATTGGATTATGGGGGTGGAGTTATCATGAATGGTTTAGCACCATCCCCTTGGTGCTGCTCTCGTGATAGTGAGTTATTGTGAGACCTGGTTGTTTAAAAGTGTGTAGCATCTCCCCTGCCCCCCTTTTCTTCCTGCTCTGGCCATGTAAAATGTGCCTGCTTCCTCTTTGCCTTCCATCATGATTGTAAATTTGCCAAGGCCTCCCCAGAAGCAGAAGCTGCCATGCTTTCTCTACAGCCTGCGGAACGGTGAGCCAATTACACTTCTTTTCTTTATAAATCACCCAGTCTCAGTTATTTATTTATAGGAGTGCAAGAATGGACTAATACACCCTGACTCAAAAAAAATGAATCAATGGATGAGTGAACAAATGGATATTCTAAAGGACTGTTTTTCTAATTGGGTGTTTGTACTACAATCTCATGAAGGAAAATTTATCTTACAGGAGAGTGATGACAAAGGGGACAAAGCTAAAGGAAATGGTGGTCTTTCTTTACCTAGCAGGCTCATGTACTCTAAAATAAGAAATAGTGCCTGTAATCCCAGCACTTTGGGAGGCCGAGGTGGGCGGATCACTTGAGGTCAGGAGTTCAAGACCAGCCTGGCCAACATGGTGAAACCCTGTCTCTACTAAAAATACAAAAAAAAAAAAAAATTAGCTGGGCATAGTTGGATGCCTATAATCCTAGCTACTCAGGAGGCTGAGGTAGGAGAATAGCTTGAACCCTGGAGGCAGAGGTTGCAGCGAGCCGAGGTTGCACCACTGCACTCCAGCCTGGGCAACAGCAAGACTCCAACTCAAAAAAAAAAAAAAAAAAAAAAGAAACAGAACCCCAGCCATTTCATGTCTCTGATTTCCATCTTTGGCTTATAATTGGTTTATATTTTCTAACGTGGGATGTTTGTTATGGGATGGTATTAGAAAGTAATTGGTTTCAATAGATAAGCTATTAGTTAGATGAAAGTTCTAGGCAGAAATATGCATTTTATTCAGTAGTTTGCAAGCTGGAGGTTTTCCCCAAATACTAATGAGATCACAGCAGAAAACCCACTTAATTTCCCTCTGGGTTGGGTCACTTCCATAAGCAGAAACTAGTGCAGTTTATGGGGCTCTTAGAAACTTGTTTTGATTATTTCACTTCCTATTTTGGGCCTAGGTTATTTCATCAGCGAAACAGAATTATGGAGGTAAAACCCTCCTGAATGTATACCTACACTTGATATATGTATACATATTTTAAATATTGAAATATGTAGTTTCTGCAGATTATCTTGAAATTTGGCTGAGGATACACATTAGAAGAGTTCTTGGAATATAGTAAGCACTATTTAGATATTAGCTGTTATCATTATGATTATTATTTTGATGATACCACTCAGTAGCTTAAGTGCTTAATAAAGAATTGATTTAGGCCAGGTGTGGTGGCCATGCCTATAATCCCAGCAATTTGGGAAGTCAAGGCAACAGGATCTCTTGAGCTTAGGAGTTTGAGATCAGCCTGGGCAGCATAGTGAGACCTCATCTCTACTTAAAAAAAAAAAAAAAGTACCCAGGCATGTGGTGGTGAGTGCCTGTAGTCTCAACTATTCAGGAGGCTGAGATGGGAGATGGCTTGAGCCCAGGTGGTTGAGGCTGCAGTGAGCCATGATTGTGCCCAGAGAGCGTGTCCCCAAGAAAGAGAAACAACCTGTAATGAAGCCTTACTGCTAAATAGCTCACATTGGAGAGGATATCACGAATTCTTACATTTGATGTCATGCCTTGATAAAAACATTAAAAAGTTAGACTCAGGTAGATATATGTAGACATGTGGATGTGGGGTTTGTTTTGTTTGAGACAGGGTCTCAATCTCTTGCCCGGTTGGAGTGCAGTGGTGCCATCACGGCTCACCGCAGCCTCAACCTCCCAGGCTCAAGCAATCCTCACATCTCAGCCTACAGAGTAGCCAGAACTACAGGCTTGCACTGCCACACCCAGCTGATATTTGGATTTTTTTTTTTTTTTTTTTTGAGACGGGGTCTCACCCTGTTGCCCAGTCTTGGATGTGGAGTTTCAGATTTTTTTGAAATGTTGGACCCTTATAGGAAATTGAGGCATCATCTGTGAAATAATTTTTCCATCACCAAAAGAGTTATACCAATCTCCTATTCTTTCAAAAAATGGTTTGCTAAATTGATCTTAACTATGTAAAGAAATGTCTTCAAATATCTGATGGCCTCTATGTACCACTAAAGAGTACCATCACGGTGTAAGTACAGAATATTTTTAAAAGTTTTTTAGGGGTTCAGAAAAGCTCTATAATATTTTTACTATTTGTATAAAATCTCAGTATATATGAGATAAACTAGAACTAGGTGTTGCTTACACACTTAAGCCAGATCTCATTTAGTCAAAGAATGAATTCAGCTGTTTGAAATAAAGTAGCTAGTTTTCATCAGTTATTACAAATACGTTTAGAGAGCACACCCAACACTCAGATATTGGTGTCTAATACTATTCCACAAGAAACCAGGGCTCTTTGGAGAGATGGCTGATCTCTAGGAGAAGACAGAGTAATTATAAGATGAACGCGGAATGAAAATCTTATTGTGCCAGAAGGTAAGGAAGAACTAAAAACAAACAGACAAAAGCCAAAAAGAAGTACAGTCTTCTGTCCATATCTGCGGGTTCCCTATCCACAAATTCAGCCAATGAGGATTGAAAATATATTTTAAAAAAGGATGGTTGCATCTGTGTTGAACATGTACAGGCTTTTTTCTTGTTATTATACCCTAAACAATACAATATAACAACTACTTACATAGCATTTACATTGTATTAGGTATTATAAGTAATCTAGAAGTGATTTAGAGCAGTGGTCCCCAACCTTTTTGGCACCAGGGACCAGTTTTGTGGAAGACAATTTTTCCACAGACCAGGGTTGGTGGGGGGTGGGGGTGGTGTATTTTCAGAAAGATTCAAGCGCATTACATTTATTGTGCACTTTATTCCTATTATTACTACATATTCACTGTAATGTAGAATCAGTGGTAGCCCTGAGCTTGTTTTCCTGAACCTGGATGGTCCCATCTGGGGGTGATGGGAGACAGTTGATGGATCATCAAGCATTAGCTTCACATAAGGAGCATGCAACCTAGATCCCTCGCAGTTCACAATTGGGTTCACACTCCTGTGAGAATCTAATGCTGTTGCAGACCTAATAGGAGGTGGAGCTCAGCTTCACCTACTGGTCTGCAGCTCACCTCCTGCTGTGCAGTCATGTTCCTAATAGGCCACGGACCAGTTCTGGTCCATGGTATGGGGGTGGGGACCCCTGATTTAGCATAGACAGGAGGATGTGCACAGGTTATATGCAAATACTACACCATTTTGTAGTACCAACGACTTGAGCACCCATGAGTTTGGTGTCCTCAGGGGTCCTGGAACAAATCCCCCAGGGATACTGAGAGATGACTATGTTACAGGGACATAGGATCCAGCTTGAGGGGGCTGCTACTGGTCAAATCTGGGAAATTGGAGCAGCAAAATAATGAAGTCCAGGGATGAATTATAAACCACAAAAACCACAATGAAATGTCTTCCTGCACCCTGATAATCATTTGATAGATGAATGGATACATAATGGATACATAAAACAAAGATACATAAATGGATACATAAAACAAGGAAGGAACTCAGGAGAGGGGAGGCTACTGATCACAGTAGCATGCTCAGGATTGACTGATAAATGTTGAGGAAATGCTGGAGTTGAAAAATCAGGCTTTTGCAGCCATCATAGTAAAGATCTGCTGAGGAAAGAATCATCAGTGAATACTACATTTATATGATCAGGATTATCTTCATGGTCTTGAAGAGTCTCTTCCTGCACTTCATCCTAGACTCAGGGGGAAGATTAGTAATTGCGCAGTGAAGAAATCAGAAAACACTTTGGCTAGAGACCCAAATTAACTTCATTAGTAAGGGGCAGATGAACACTGAATACCACCTGAAAGGCGATAACATCATCAATGCAGTATCCCCAACTGGGGAGGCATAACCTGAATCTAATCATGAAGGTGTGTCAGACAAACATGAAATGAGGAATATTCTGTTAGAATATAGGACTTTATTATTTATAAGTGCCAGTGTCATCAAAGAAAAAGGATGGCTAAAGAAATGTTTCAGATTAAAGAAGGCTAATGAGGCTTAACAATTAAAAACAATTCCTGAATCTGGACTGGATCCTGTACTAATGGAGAAAAGTAATATAATGGATATTATTGGGTCATGTGAGAAAACTGGAAGCATGGTGGTTGACTAAATAAGGGTGTGTTAGTCTGTTTTCACACTGCTGATAAAGACATACCCAACACTGAGTAATTTATAAATGAAAAGAGGCTTAGTGGACTTACAGTTCCATGTGGCTGGGAAGGCCTCACAGTCATGGCAGAAGGTGAAAGGCATGTCTTACATGGTGGCAGGCAAAGAGAGAATGAGAACCAAGCAAAAGGGGTTTCCCCTTATAAAACCATCAGATCTCATGAGACTTATTCACTACCAGGAGAACAGCATGGGGAACCTGTTGCCGTGATTCAATTATCTCCCACCTGGTCCCTCCCACAACACGTGGGAATTATGGGAGCTACAATTCAAGATGAGATTTGGGTGGGGACACAGCCAAACCATATCAAAGTGTTAATTGCTGAAGTTAATAGTTGTATTAAGTTATTGTATTGTGGTTAAGTAAGGCTATCCCTATGTGTAAGCAACATAAGCTGAGATGCTTAGGAGGAAGAGTCAGGAAGTATATTACTTACCCTCAAATGTTTAATAAAACACACATATACATCCAATTAGAAAACAAATAGAATAAAATGTTAGTATATAAAGGAATATATGGCACTTTTTGTACTAGTTTCCTTTTTTTTTGTACATTTGAAATTATTTCCAAATAACAAGTTTAAAAAACACATTTATATATTAAACCTATTTAAAAAATTTAACTCTGCCTGCCAAAATTATTTTGATGAAATAAGATTTTAGACCAAAATGAATATTCCTATATTAAATAATTCAAATTTGATAATAATTAGCATGTAGTATTCTACTTATGAAGCCAATTTTATTGCTTTTTAAATATTATTTTTAGATTTCTAAAAATACACCCTTGGAAAAACTTTATGTGTCATCTATGAGTTTTATATAGTATTGGAAAAACACTGATTAAAGAATAGATAGACCAATAGATCAACTGGTAAGTAATATTGTAAGGAAATCAGCAAAAGATTTTATTTAATTATTATTTCTCTTGGAGAACCAGCAATAAGATGATATTTTAAAAGACAATTAAAAAATTAATAAAAACTTCACTTTTTAACTTTATTTTCACTTTATTTACTTCACTTTTGCTTTTCACTATTTGTTTCTCATTTGAAAATTATTTACTATTGCCTGTAATAAGTGTAGTTAATATAACAGCTCTTATCTTAAACAAACATTGTACTGATGGTTGCAAAGGTACTAAAACATAACCTTTTTCACCCATAGACATAAGATTCCTTATCAGTTGTAACAAATACATCTTTTGTTCACAGATACTCCGTTAATAAGTGAATGTTTCTATTCCATTATTGACATTAAAAAGTTTCATTTGACTTTGCTAAATGGCACCCTGTGCTGACCCAAAGATGAAAGACTTAATGTGTTTCCTGCTTGGAGAATATGAAAAATTAGAGCAATTCTGGAATATTTCCACTTCATTTTCAACAGGACATCTAAAGTATTATCAGTGGTGTAATTTTAAAAATATAGATCAACGATGGTTAAGCTCTTTAAATCCTTAGTTATCCTACATCCCACAACATTAATATTTTAAGGGGCAGCCATCCGACAACACATATTGTAGGAAAAATAACAGATTCATAATGTTGTATTATTTATGTACAGTAGCCATCACTGAATTCTGTTAATAAAAGCAAATAGCATGCATTTATAATAACTAAAATATTTTATTTATGAAATTATATTATAAAAATCCTCTAACACTATACATACACACAGTTAGTTTTGTAAAAAAATGCGAATTGAATTCAATTAGATTATATTATGGAAATTAGTAATAGTTAACATTATTTAATAGCCAATTCCTTGAAGTAATTTGAAATCCAATTTGCCTTGTGTAGCCGTTTATTTAGTGTTGCTATAAAGGAATACCTGAGGCTGGGTAATTTGTAAAGAAAAGATGTTGATTTGGCTCATGCTTCTGCACATTGTACAAGAAGCTTGGCACCAGCGTCTGCTTCTGGTGAGGGCTTCAGTCTCCTTCCACTCATGGTGGGAGGTGAAGGGGATCAGGCATATGTAGAGAACATACAGCAAGAGGGGAAGCAAAAAAGAGGGGAGAGGTGCTAGGCTCTTTTCAACAACTAGCTCTCCTGGGAATTAGCTCTCCTGGGAATCGAGAACACACTCATTACCATGAGAACAGCACCAAGACATTCATGAGGGCTTTGCCCCCATTACCCAAACATCTCCCATTTGGCCCCACTTCCAACACTGGGGATAACATTTCTACATGAGATTTGGAGGGTACGAACTGCAGCGATAGCTAACATTTGAAGCTATTTCTATCTAATCCAAATAGTCAGATAATTTAATAAATAACTCAAATAAATAAATTATTATCCATTTGATTCTAAACAATTATATTCAGTATTTATAAATCTCCAGATAATTGACAACCATTTTTATGTTCATTCTGATCTTTAACTCTTGCATGCATACAATGTTTATAGTTTAAATTAAATAGTTTAAGTACATAGTAAGAAAACCTAATTGATTATACCTATTCGTTCCAGGCATTTATAATATGTCATCAATATTATCCATGTGTATTTACTTATATCAACTAGCTTTTAACTGCTTTTCTGACGTTTGAATGGACACTATTTCTACTAATTCTCCAATTCAGAAAATTGAAACTTTTATATATCCATCAGTTACCTTGCTTAGACTCCAACACAATTTTGTTCATTATTCCAAGGATCAAAGTTTCCTTGTGAAATGCGATTGTTCCCTGACCCACCTCTCAGGATGTGTGACAAGGGTGTGGCTCATCTGTTCGGTTGCTGCCGCTGCTAAAACCCCATATAGGAGGGGGAGTATGTAGACGGACAGGTGCAGGATCCCAAGTGGGCGTGTGTCACAGTGCGCTCTTTTAGCCTTGCTGTCCTTGGACGCCCTAGGTGTTAAGCAGCTCAGTGGATCCTCTGCCTTTTTGCTCGAGCAGAGGGCCAGTGTGACAGGTTTCTGTGTCCTGAATTCTTGTGTAGCATCCCAGAAGAATCAGATCACACATGGACTTGAAGGATGGTGAATGTGGGGGTTTTATTGGGTGGTGGAGGTGGCTCTCAGCGGGATGAATGGGGAGCTGCAAAGCGGAAGGCGTAGGAAGATGATCTTCCCCTGGAGTTTGGCCATCCAACAGCTGATTCTCCGACCATCCCCAGCTAAATTTCTCCCGATATTTCTTCTCTTCTCTCCTCTGCCGCTCTTCTGCTCTTCTCTTTGCCTGCTGCTCTCCTCCTGGAGCTAGGGGTTTGAGGTTTATACGAGTACAGGATGCGGAGGGGTGCAGGGGGAGGTTGTGGTGGGCCAAAAGGCAACTTTCGGGCACAAAAACAGGAATGCCTGTTCCCATCAAGGGCTGTGGGTATCCAGGCCTGAGGGTGGGGCCTTTCCCGGGGAACAGCCCTCTTCTACCCAGTATTTCCCTGTCTCCTGTCCATATCACTTGCTGTAGAAAAAATAATCCCCCATTAAATTAACTAAAACTAAATGTTGATATTCAGAAAAGCTACAGTGGAACACTGCGTTGTGCAGTTTTTATTAATGAGTCTCTCAGTACTGCTGAAATTTACTCCAACTGATACGGTTAGTTCCACTGTAGAGTTAACACATTTTATTCTACGGTTAATATTAAAGATGAGTTGAGAAGAATCTAAATGAAAGAATTAGGAGTTAAGCCATAATCTGGCACTACTGAATCAATAGATTTCAAACTTTTTTGGGTTGCAACTCACAAGATTTTTTTTTCACATATGATCACATACACATATGTAAAATTGAAATAAAAGTTTCATAAAGTAATCCTTTTAATAGCTCTTTTTCACTCTGAAGTTTCATCTTTTCTGTTTACACGCACACAAACCACACATGCTGGTCAAAACCCACTGAACTGATTTCATGATCTGCTGATAGGTTGCAAATCACAGTTTGAAAAACACTCATGGGAGATCAACTCTGTTGTTTATTGTTTATTAGATATAAAATGATTAAACACATAATATTATTTATAAAATGAGATGACTGTACTAGTTACTCTCTGAATCGCTTAAATCAGGAATCTACTTTAAAAATCAATTTAAAGTCCCTGCTCATGGACGATTTTGCCTGCCTCCTGCACTATTTCAGAAAAGCAGATCAAAACTAGTTCGTTCGGACTTTTTGATTCCTGGGTAATATCGTGAAGACTGGATATTGTGAAAAAATCCAAAGATAGATACATAGGCAGATAGATCAATAAATTAAAAGTATTTTTATTACAATGTCTGGTTTACTATATATGTGGAAACACTGACGGATATGCATATATGTGTGGGTGTCTAGTGAGTTCACACACTCATTAAACAAATGTTGATAAATTTATACCATGTGCCCATCACAATGCTAAAAAGTAATCACTATGTGGGCCGGGCGCAGTGGCTCACGCCTGTAATCCCAGCACTCTGGGAGGCTGAGGCGGGCGGATTGTCTGAGCTCAGGAGTTCGCCGCCAGCCCGGGCAACACGGTGAAACCCCGTCTCTACTAAAATACAAAAAGTTAGACGGGTGTGGCGGGCGCCTGTAGTCCCAGCTACTCGGGAGGCTGAGGCAGGAGAATTGCTTGAACTCGGGAGGCGGAGGTTGCAGTGAGCCGAGATCCCGCCGCTGCACTCCAGCCTCGGCGACAGAGCGAGATGTCTCAAACAAACAAACAAACAAACAAAAAAACAGGCAAATTTTTGAGCACTTCAAGGGACTCCTACGAAACTAAGACGTCTAAAGACCATGATTTCTGGAAACATTCTGGAATTGACATTTATGCCCTCTTCTGGAGAATGTAGTTTTACCAAATCTGGTCTAAGTCCAGCCTTGTTTTCACTGGTCATCTTTAAGGGTTTAAGCCAGGGGACAGTTTGGGGGTGGGAGTTGAGAGTGGGCCTGAGGAAAGCAGAAACTTTTTGAGGAACTGTTCACATTATTTTCCCTTAGTAACTTTGTCCCATAATTGCTCTAACATTTTGGAAATCTTTCTTCCTTTCAAGTACTTTGTTTTCACTTTTTGTAGATAGAGAATCATGAGAATTTTCAAACTGGAAGGAAAAATGCAAATCTTTCCATAAACCTCTTTCAGTGCTTAATATTATGCATATTTCTATTTCTGCTACTTATAAATTATTTAGGAATATAGAATATTATTTTATGGTTCACAAAAATATCAGATTATTTTCTTGACCCCTTCTTTTATTCATTCATTAAATATTTAGAGAGCCAAAGAATTGTAATAGCCTGGTTAATGAGTTTCCTTGTCAATCTATACTTCTAGGGAAAAATCAGTGAATACAGGCTTTTTCATCTTTTCTTATTTTAAATTTGTTTATTTAAAAAGTCTTTCTTCTGGCTGAGCACAGTGGCCCACGCCTGTAATCCCAGCACTTTGGGAGGATGAGGCAGGTGAATCACAATGTCAGGAGTTCGAGATCAGCCTGGCCAATATGGCGAAACCCTGTCTCTACTAAAAATACAAAAAAATTGGCCAGGCGTGGTGACACGCACCTGTAATCACAGCTACTCAGGAGGTTGAGGGAGGAGAATTGCTTGAACCTGGGAGGCAGAGGTTTCAGTGAGCCGAGATCACACCACTGCACTCCAGCCTGGGCGACAGAGTGAGACTCCATCTCAAAAAAAAAAAAAAAGAAAGAAAGAAAAAGAAAAAAAAAAGTATTTCTTGAGCACCTACTATGTGCTGCTTGGAATAGAGTACACAAAGAATAAGCTAAAGTCTGTGTGTAAGGGCCCATTGTTTACAAATACAGTGTTCTGGCTCAATTTGCCTAATAATGCTGTAAAAATGATATCTAGTTCTTACAGAATTGGAAACCATCACTCTTTTTAATAGTTCATAATCAATATTGTGTAAGCAAAGTTGTCATATATTGATGAAAATCTACATAACGTACACTAATAGTTTAACTCACTTTGGAATTACACAGAGAGCTTGTTAAAACACAGATTGTGGCTTTACCCCTCAGTTGCTGATTCAGCACATATGGGGTGGGATCTAAGAACTTGTATTTCTAACAAGTTCCCAAGTGAGCCTGATGTTGATGGTCCTAGAAACACACTTCGATTTAAATCAGGGCTCCATAAACTAAAGCCCAGGGGCTAAATACAGCCACCACCTGTTTTGTAAAAATAGCTTCACTGGAACACAGCCACGGCCATTTCTATTGTCTCTGATGGCTGCTTTTGCGCTGCTGTAACACAGTTGAACACTATGGACAGAAGAGACCTTATGACCTACAAAACCTAAACTATTTACTACCTGGCCCTTTACAGGAAAAACGTTGCCAACCTCTGATTTAAATGATCCTTGTATTTTCATGTGGGATTCTTATTTAAAACTACTTCTGTGATTTTGAGTTAAATGTTGTCTTGACAATCACAAATTCAAAGCAAGAATTACTTGTTTAATGCTTGTTTGAGATATTGAATATGCAGTTTTTAAAAAAGGATTTAACCAGTTTCCATAAAATGTTGACTAACAAGTAAAATAGAAATTCTTTTTCACTCCTACAAAAGGCGACTATGCCAGTAAGAAAAATAGAATAAATAATACAATTTGAAGAGTGAAGTAGTTTGATAGCCAGACCTAACTATATTATTTGACATATCAACCTCGAAATTCTACATGTTTCATCAACCCACATGTTCTCAGTTGGCAAGAATATTGAGATAGTGGTTGTTTTCACAACAATTTTTTTCTGAAATGAATAATTGTTCTATTTCTTTCAGAATAAGTCACTTTCAGATATTTTTTCAGATATCGTTCTTTCAGATAGAAAGTGACTGTATGGTATCAGATGTGAAATGTGTTCTTGTAAAATTAATCAAGAACCAAGTATAATTTATAAAGCTGTCAGCTTTGAGGGAGTACCACAGCTAACGAAACTCTCCAGGAGGTCCTACCAGCTCTGCCACTTGGTGGTGGATCAGTGATGCATTGTGTCTGATCTGTGGTTAATTAGGGTGCTGAATTGAGGCTATTTAAGACCCTGGAAGAGGCCTCCTGTGTTCTTGGAGAGGCCTTGACTGTGTTCTTGGAGAAAAGCTGTTACCTCCAACAGGAACTTATTCTCTTTTTGAGGAACATTTTCTAGCTTTACTATTAGACCTTTATTGGTTAATTTGAGTGCCTGACTATGGTAGTTTTAAAGTATGGCCACAGGTTATTTGATATTCTTCTATTGAAAGGTGGTGTCTATGTCCCTTCCTCTTAAATCTGGGTGAGCTGTGACTGTGTTGACCAATAGAGATTAGTGGAAGTGATGGTATGTAATTTCCAAGACTAGGTCATAAAAGGTCATGCAGCTTCTGCTATGGGGCTGGAGCACCTGCTCTTGGCATTTTAGCCTACACCTAAGACATCCAGATTCACCCAGGGTCCATGCTTGAAGAAGCCCAAATCACATGGAGAGACTACACAAAGCCCTTTTGTTAAAGTCCCAGCTGCACCCCAGCCTTCAAGTCATCCCTGCCTAGGCACCAGACATGTGCATGAAGAAGCCTCTGGATGATTCTAGCTTTGAGCCGTTTGTGTATTCTTTGCTATTCAAACATTTTCAGCTGAGATCACAAGCATTATGGAGAAAAAACAAAACAAAATGATTCGGTATATATCCAATATGAATGGTGCCCTTATAAGAAGAGACACCAGTGGTGCAAGTGTACAGAGGGATGGCCATGTGAAGAGGCAGCAAGAGGGCAGCCGTCTGCAAGCCAAGGAGAGAGGCCTCAGAGGAATCCACCCTGCCAGTGCCTTGTTACTGGACTTTTAGCCTCCAGAACTGTGAGACAATAAATTTCTGTTGTTTAAGCAAACAAATAAACAAAAAACTATCTAAACTGTACAGTCTCTGAATTCTTGAGCCATAGATATGTGACTATTCACAGGTAATTTACTAGGTAGCAATAGATAACTGGAACAAAATTTGGCATTAGGAGTTGGGTGTGATATAAAAAAGACAAAGCCAAATAAAAAGAAACCTAAATGATGGGGCATTGTCTTGGGGATAGTGCTGTGGATGGAAGTCTGACAGGCATCAAGGAGGCTGTTTGTCAATGTTTCAAGAAAAGCAAGGAAATTTCTACAGAAAGTGGAAGGAAAAAGGACCCTTGTTACATAATGGTGGAAAGTTGTCAACACTGCTGTTTGCAGCGTTGTGGAAAATTGATAATCTAGTTAAGGAGATTTCCAGGCAGAGTATTGAAGCTACAACCTGGCTTATTTTTTCTACCTATTATAAAATACAAGCAAAGAGAAATAAAATAAGGAACACATTTTCATTTTCAAAAATAATTTAGAAGAAAAATGGAGGGATCAGAATGGTCTTTTCAGCCAGTAAAGGGCAATACAAGGAGGAACTCCAGGGCAAAAATTAAATCTAGTTTAATTTTTACATGTTGTCAGTAAAATGCAGTGTCAGAGTAAAGAGAAAGGAACAGTGGAAGAAGCAGGAGAATGACACAGCTATAAGAACAGACAGGAATGGTCCTTGACTTATTTTAGCAATAACTCATACATTGCCCTTATCCTTGCCTACTACCATTTTATGCTTGGTAAGTTTTTGCTTTTGTAAATGATAATTTCACTAGCTTTACTTTGAACTCACTTTTATTATCCTGGAGATGTAGAACCAACAGGGAAGCCTTCAAACTACATGTATTTGTATGACTTATGGTCTGACTATTTTAGGGAAGGTAGTGTTAGAACTCAGGCTGAAGCATCTGAAAATTGGTTGGCCATACTTCAGTTTTCTCAAGGGAGTGGATAAGGTTATGACAGTAGTTATTTGGAAATCATGTTTCTTTATCTAAATCGTTTTTAAAAGGTTCATGAAGGATGAATGCATTTATTCAGGAAAGAAAAAAATATTTTAAACTCCACAAAACATATCTTTTTCCTCCCTTCTCTTCTCTACCCACCTTACAAGCTAACAAATTACATGTAAAAGACTGTGATAATGAAACTGAAAAAGTGTGTGTTTGTGTGTGTGTGTAAGACAGAGAGAGAAAGTGTGTGTGTATCATAAAACACTAGTTATGTTTTTATGGCAATGATTAAAAATAAGCATTTTGTTGGATAATTAGCATAGGAAATATTACATTCTAAATATGTAAGATAGTTAATGCTGTAATCAGATATCTCATCTTTGAAAATTTCTTTCCTAAATATTAAAATGTAGAATCAAAAGAAATGTAAATTCTACATCCCAAATAACAGAGACTTACAAACCAGCAGTGCAGTGCTAACCTTAGAATTCTAAGCATTTTAAAGTTATTGAATAATCCTGATAATATCAATGAGTTGTGTAATTGATTAATATATAGGTGTGAATCTCAAATCATTGATGATTTAGTAAGAGTTCTCAATGTTCAATTTAGCAAGTAATAATGGACCGAATTGGTTAGTCATATTGTCATTGGACCATTCACATATATGATACTAGTATTTATAATATAATAACACAGTATCTGATATCAGGTATTAATAAGTGCTTTTTAAGATAGGCAATTTAAAATTGACATTAAGTAACTGATATTTAATGGTGAAACTCATTAAATTTCCATTAATTGAGGAAACTTACATTTTGCTTTGCATGTAGAAATGAATGTTGTAAGTACCAGTCCACAGTGGTCTTCTGCCAAAATTATCCATGATTAATATGTTTGCAAACCAGTCCACCATATCAATCACAGTAAAATGATGTAAGAGATAAAGGAAACAAAGAGATTATCTTGTTGAAATGTTTACAGCCCTAAGCTTTAGAGAGCCTAAGTGATTTGTTTGAGGTCCCTCAGATAATTGTAATATAAATTCCTTAATTTAAAATTAGATTGTATTACAAAACATTAATCTTGCTAATTTTATTGATTGAAATATAAATTTAAAATAATGTAAAAAGTGTTCTCATGGTGGACAGAAAAGGAGACAAACAATAGAATACATTATGCTCCACCTCGAGAACTTTGTATTTGAGATGAAAACATAGAAAACTATTTTTAACATGGTAAATTTTAAAAATAGCAAAGCAATATTGTCTCCAGTTTGTTTTCTGTTGTCATAATAGATTACCACAGACTGGATAATGTATAATGAAAGAAGTTTATTTGGTTTATGGTTCTGGGGGCTGGTAAATCCAAGAACACAGTGTCTCATCTGGTGGCCTTTGTGCTATGTTGTAATATAGAGAAAAGCATCATATGGTGAGAGAGGGCAAGAGCACAGGAGACAGAGAAGAAGGAAATCAGGCTAAACTCGTCCTTTTATCAGAAGCCCACTCCTATGATAATGGTATTAATCCATTCATGAGAGCAAAGCCCTTGTGATGTAATCATCTCTTAAAGATCCACCTCTTAATACCCTCACAATGGCAATTAAATTCCAACATGAGATTTGGAGGGGACATTCAAAGCATAGCAAATATTACATTTTAAAAATGTAGCATTATCTTGAATGTTTATGCTTAATCTGAGGAGTTCCTAAGTTAGCACCTTCTTTCTTGCCCATGGCTCTGAACACTTTGATAAATAAAACAGCAAATATTAAATCAATGTTACTGATAGAGACCAGGTTGGAAGATCTGCTTTGGTGTGAGATGCAAGTGTGATTTCTAACACTGAGCAGTAGAATTAGACAGTCTTACAGACCTAAGCACTAATTCCTCCTACATTTAAGAAATTTATGGCAGGGTACAGTGGCTCATGCCTGTAATCCCAGCACTTTGGGAGGCTGAGGAGGGTGGATTGCTTGAGCGCAGGAGTTTGAAATCAGCCTGAGCAATATGGCAAAACCCTGTCTCTACAAAAAAATGCAAAAATTAGCTGGGCATGGTGGCATGTGCCTGATTCGGGAAGCTGAGGTGGGAGGATTGCCTGAGCCCAGGGGAGGTCAAGGCCACAGTGAGCCATGATCATGCCACTTCACTCCAGCCTGGGTTACAGGGTGAGACTCTGTCTGAAAAAAAAAAAAAAAGTGTAGAGCCCCCATAGAGTCAGAAGTACCAGGAAGAGTGTGCTGTAAATATGCATAAATTTCCACTGAAACAGAAAATTCCTCCACTATTTTATATATCCCAGTGTGCAAAACATGATTGTAGCATTGGAATCCATAGAATGCTTTTGTACAGAATAATAGATGACAAATCTAACAATAGAGGTTTGTAGTTTCCTATAGTACTGGGTAGCTGGGACTATAGGCTTGCACCATCATGCCCTCCTAAGCTTTGTATTTTTATTTATTTATTTATTTATTTTTGTAGAGACAGGGTTTTGCCATATAGTCCAGGCTGGTCTTCAACTCCCGGGGTCAAGAGATCTGCCAGCCTCAGCCTCCCAAAGTGCAAGGGATTACAGGCGTGAGCCACCAGACTCGGCACTTTTTATTGCCATTGATCTGTTACAATACCTTTGTTGTAGATAACTGATAGCGATGCAAAATAATTCTTGTTTATAGCCATGCAAACATATTCTATTAGGTGATGTTAAAGAGATTTTTTTTTTCTCTGTACTATGGAAGAAGCAATTTTGCCTTTATTTGCATGTTCATTTCAGTATTTCTGATTTATAATTGTGATTATTCTTTGGATTATCTGAACAGATTTTAACATCTTACCAGCTCCCTCATCAATAATGAGTTACATAAAAATTTCCACATATGTTCATTTTTTATCTGCATAAGACTCAGAATTTTACCTTTTAAAAAATCCTTTAAAATAGAAATGAGTTTTCACTTTTGTGATTCTTAAAATATCATTTTCTCCTTTTTTCAAAACAAAATTATTTTAAAATATATTTTCTACTGGGAACATGAATTAAATACAAATAAATGTAGGAGCAATAAAATTCAAATGGTAATGAAAAGATATAAGTACAACTTTAAATCACTGAGGGATGAAAGAGGCATAACACTATCTCTGCAACTCTGCCAGTGAACATGAAGGTAAGGAGCAGCCAACGTATATACCAATGTACATACATTTTACCTTGTAACCAATGTAAGCAGAATCAGTGCAACATATACACGCCTATTTTAAGTGTAACTCTTATTTTTTGAGATGCAAATGAAGCTAGACTTTATTTTCCCTTGTGCAATAAGACCTTAGCAATAATCAAATACAACCATTGTTCTTGAAAAGATATTTGAAAACAAACTATGAATATTTTAAAGGAAAGACAGTGGAAATTTCATATCAAAAAGGAAAAAATAGAGGGGAAGCCTTGGTTAGGAGGAGTAGAAATAGACAAGTAAATAACTGGATCACATTATCCTTGCCCTAAAGGATGGGAGTTTAGCAGGGGAGAAAAACATACAGTCATATATCACTTCACGATGGGGATGCATTCTAGGAAATGCATCATTAGGTGATTTTATCATTGTGCAAACATCATAGAGTGTAGTTATACAAACCTAGATAGTATAGCCTACTACACACCTGGGCTATATGGTAGAGCCCATTGCTCCTAGGCTAAAAACCTGTGCAGCATGTGTTTGTACTAAATACTGTAGGCAGTTGTGACACAATGATACATATTTGTGTACCTAAACATATCTAAGCACACAGAAAAGGTACAGTAGAAATATGGTATTACAGTCTTACAGGACCACTGTCATATGTGTGATCAGTTACTGACCAAAATGTCATTATGTGGCAGATGACTGTACCGAGAAATAATTACAAAAAGGCAAAATATTGTATTAGTTTCCTGTGCTGTTGTAACAAATTACCAAAACTTAGCAGCTTAACATAAAATTTATTATCTCACAGTTTGACAGATCTGAAGTCCAACATAGATCTTGCCGGGCTAAAATCAAGGTATTAGGAAGGCTGCATGGTCTACTGGAGCCTCTGAGGAAGAATTTGTTTTAAAATGGCTTCAGGTTATTGGCAATATTCAGTTCTGGGTGGCTGTTAAACTGGGATTATTTTTCCTTTATAGCTGGCAGTGGGGTCTTTCTCAGCTTCTAGAGACCACCCACATTCCCTAGCTCATGGCTGCCTTCATTGCTAAAGCCAGCAATGGCAGGTCAGGTCCTTCTCACACTTTCATTTTCTCTGATCCCTCCTGCCTTATCTCTCCCGCCTTACTTTTCTACTTTCCTCCTTGGCTTTTAACATCTCATGTGATTACCTTGGGCCCAACCTACCTTGAGGTCAGCTGATAGTAACCTTAATTACATCTGCAGAGTCCCTTTAGCACAGTGCCTAGATTCATGTTTGAATAACTTGCTTTGGGGAATCTTGGAACAGGAGACATCTATAGAATTATGACTACCATAGATTGTGTCGATATTCATGTTATATATAGGGCACATGCAAAGCTCTACGCCAGCCAAGATGCTAGTGACTACACTGAGGGCATTGAAATTGTCATTGCAATGCCTGTCACTTTTAGCAATCTTTTTGCCACCACTGGAGTGATTGTCTTCAGCACAATTATGCCTATCAAACTAGTATCAAGAATTTTGATATTTTGGGTGCTAACCATCCTAGGGAGGGTATTTAGAAAATGTCCATTTTAGCTTTACTCTTTCTTTTTGCAGCCTCCTTGTCCTTGAACTCAGGCAGGAGTCCTCAGGCATTTGGCCAGAGAGCAATCTAATATAAAAATCCTACGCATAATGTTTTCCCTTTGACAACAAGTCCATTATACTTGAAACAATCTTCTACTGAACTATCTTTTTTTCCCCTTAAGAATGAGTTCGCCAGAGGCTTCTTAGACTTTCACGTAAACAGACTCATGCCATTCCTAGCACCTAAGACCTATAGGCTCTGCCAGACAAACATAGATCCAGGACAAACATAGATCCATCTTAAACGGAAATGCTTGTTACACAATGCTGCAAAGACCTACAATGGAACCTCCATTTTCCTCAGAATTGGAGTATAGTTTCTTTGAACTTCCCAATTTATGGTCTGTGAAAAATTCAACACCCTCGCCATGATTTCTGCAAATTATCTTCCAGCTTACTTCTTCACGGTCCGTCTCTTCCCTCTCCTATGTTTGGGTATATTGATCAGTTAGGACCTGCTTTAGCAGCGTGTAACAGAAATGCAACAGCAATGGCTCAGTCAAATAGGGGAGTATTTTTCCCAGTCTAGCTCCACAGGGTCATCGTTGACTCAGACTCTTTTCATCTTTCTGGTCCTCTATTTTCATTATCCTCCTGCTTGCCAGGTGGCTGCTGCACCGGTAATAGCCTGATCATACTATTGGCAGGAAAACGGGAAAAAGGAGGAATTGAGGAGTCACCTACATTAGGAAACCCAAATCCCTATCAGTCCATCACTCGCATCTCATTGATGAGAATTGTGTACCTGGGTACAATTTCACCCTGAACAAACGAGGTTCTATTAATAAATAAGAACGAGGAGTGGGTATTCGTCAGGTATTTGTAGTGGCTGCTCCAATAGGTGCCGTCTCACTCCTAATTTAAACCAACATACGCAAACAGGCCTGTCATGTGTCAGTTTCCACTAAAGGTCGCTCCGCGCCAAACATTCCAACTGTCTAATAATTTTGCTGAAGACCTGAGGTTTCATCAGGAATGAGGCAGTTTCTCACACATCTTGTTGGCTCCACTTACCATGCTTTCTTACCCCTCAATTCACACAAACAGAGCCACTCCATCTAACACAGGGTTCCTAAGATGAAGGCCTATGCCAGCCAGACATTAATAATTCCTCACTCTGTTGCATACATGGCACTTTGATAGAAAAATATATTTTAACAAAGAGGAAATATTCATACTCTTCATATATATTCTCAAACAATGTGTGTTCCACATTCACATAATTGCTATCTCCAGGAAGTTGATCTCACAGTCCTATTGAGAAAAACTGTTGTTATGTCTTAAAGGAAGCAGCTTCTTAAAACTATTTCCTTGAGCTTAAATAGATTTTTTTAATTCTGGAAGAATAATGTTGTAGCAGCTTGATCGTAGAGAGTCTGAAAGTATTACATTAGAAGTTAGGAGACTGGGTCCTATTTTTTGCTGTAACTGCTGTAAGAAGTTACAGATGTTTTGTCTGTTTTGATCAATATGTGCCTTTTCTGTAAAATAGAGTAGGTCAGCGTGTATAAGTTCCAAAAAGTTCTGAGTTGTGAGAGATCAAACACTTGTATTATTATTACTATTACTATTATTATTATTATTATTTTGAGATGGAGTCTCACTCTGTTGTCCAGGCTGGAGTGCACTGGCGTGATCTTCGCTTGCTGTAACCTCTGCCGCTCGGGTTCAACCAATTCTCCTGCCTCAGCCTCCCTAGAAGCTGGGATTACAGGCGTGCACCACCACGCCCAGCTAATTTTTGTATTTTTAGTAGAGATGGGGTTTCTCCTTGTTGGCCAGGCTGGTCTTGAACTCCCGTCTTCAGATGATCCACCCACCTCAGCCTCCCAAAGTGCCGGGATTACAGGCGTGAGCCACCGCGCCTAGCCAAGATCAAACTCTTGTAATCAGCTGTTGCTTTAAGAGAAAGGAAGAAGAAAATAAGCAAAGGAAGATGGGGATGGGAGGAGAGAATAATAGGGAAGCAGAGAGGCAGGCCAGGAGAGACAGGAAGGGGGAACAGAATGAAGGGGCGGTGGAGAACCCAGTTGCTCAGTTATAATGTAAGAGTAGGAATGACCAAACGAAAAATGCAGCTACCTTGTATTCTCCTTTTGACTATGACTACATAGTTATTTCTGTCTTGCTCAATTTCTGAAAAAGACTTTGATACACCCACTCTGTGCCATTGTACATGCTGTTTCTTCAGCATGAGGACATTAGTTCATATCGGCAAGCATTCCTTCCTCTATCACTGTGCCTGGCTTATTCCTAGCCACTCTTCCAAATCGGCACAGAAAACACCACCTCAGCAGCGGAGCTTTCAAGCCTTTGACTGCCCCCTAAATTCATACCCATTTTGAGCTATGAGCTTCTCTATGTGCTCTTATAGTTCCTTATGATAGCTTCTTCTATCAGGCTTACCTTTATATACAAGTGTATTCATTTATTCTGTAAAGCATTAGGTCAATGAAGTTTATTGAGTAGATATTATGAAGGAAAGCACTGTGATGGGTAATAGGTTCAAAGATAAATAAGATAGTGTTGCTTCCAAGGACTGAATATTCTACCAGGAGAAATAATTTAAAGGGAAAGATAAATGCTGTAATAATGATATGCATGTAATTCCATGGAAGCTAAGAGGAGAGGTGCATAGACAAAGCTAAAGGAGTCAGAGGAAGCTTTCCAGAGAAAACTCCTAAAAATAAGAATAATCTAGCAAAAGAGGAAGCACTAGCAGCAGGCGTGCCAAGTAGAGGGCACAGCATAGGCAAAGGATGAGAAAGAGAGAAAAGGCACAACTCGGGCTGTGAGAAGTCACTCTACTGCAGGAAAGAGCTGTCCTGGTAGTGGTGAACAAGGGACATTTATGGCAGGGTATGTGTACAAATTCCAAGTCTATCCTAAAACCTATGGAACCCACAGAGAGGTTAAACTGTCAGGGGTGTGACATGATCACACTACAAAACCATGGATGCTACAAAACTCATTTAATTTTTTTTTGAATTGTTGACTTAAAAAATACTGAATTAGAAACACATATTTCCTTCTATGTCTTGCCTACTATACAATGAATTTCTTTGAAGGCAGGGATAATGTTTTATTTGCATCTTTTCACTCAGCAAAGCTTCAGCACATAGTAGGTAGGCATTTAATAAATGTTTGTTGAATGAATAATAATAAGTGAAAATAAGTGAATTTAAAAAATGAATAGGAGAATTTGGGTGAAGAGAAAAGTAATATTGTTAAATACACTCAGGGATGCTGTTAAATTGCACACGGGATGGGAAAGGCTAAGATACTTCCATCTATTTAAAAGCTAAAACAACTCCGAAGCTGCAGTGACTTGAGTCATGAAGCTATTTTTTAAACCCTTAATTTCTTTTTTAAGGTGGGGTCTTGCTCTGTTGCCCAAGCTGGTGCAGTGGTGTGATCATGGCTCAGCACAGCCTAGACCTCCCAGGCTCAAGTGATCCTTCCACCTTATCCTCTCTCTCAAGGAGCTGGGATCCCAGGCATATGCCACCACGCCTGGTTAATTTTTAAATTGTATTTAATTTTTTGTAGAGATGGGGGTCTCCCTATATTGCTGAAATTCCTGGCCTCACACAACCCTCCCATCTCGACCTCCCAAAGTGCTGGGATTACAGATGTGAGCCACCATGCCTGGCCTATTAAAGCCTGAAATCTTGAAAGTAAATGTCTTTACAATATGGTGAATAGGAATTGTTAATGAGTTTAGAGAAGAGGCAGATGTGAATTGTTAATAGGTATTTTCTTCCTAATGCTAATAGGCAAATACTAATATGTAAATGGCATTTAATCAGTAAACTGTAATGTTAATGATATCATTTTTAATTAAGGAAAAAAGCATCCTTGGCTAGGACAGGTGTATTTTTTGAAATATTAATCCTACATTTTATGTCACATTTATATTCTAGATTTTAAATCAGCCATATGACCCATCTTGTGCTACTTCTAGGATGGTGTCTAGGAGTAAGTAGTAACCAGCTTCCATGTTTTAAATTTCAACCATATTTCAGGAAGGATAAATGCAGGCAAAAATAGTAAGTGGAGAATTGCTATCATCTCTCTTAATTAACTATACCAACAGAAGCCTAGTTATTGAAGACTGTGGATCCCTAACTAAGATTGAACCATGTATTTCGTGTCATAGGATATTAAACTGCAGGCCCAATTCTTAGGGAATAAACAGTTTCAAGATAACTGATCTTGAAAACTCACACCTATAAAATATAGTAAATTTTATACATGGTTTTAATCTTTATTGCAAGGATCTCCAAATGCATTATGGACAGATTACTCCTCATAACCTTTATTTGGGAGATGGCAAGTATTGTCTTCATCTGATAGAGTGAAAAATTGAGTCATCTAGGATCTTGGCTTGCATCCAGTCGCAGAGCTGGAACGTGAAGAGGAAGGAGAAAAGGATGTTAGATCTGCTGCCACTTGGTTTAGAGCTTTAGTCACTAAAGTTTGGCAGCTATCTAGGTGGTAAATTATAAAATTAATTTTCTTCTGAAATTCATTCTTGACAGATGTTTTCCCATTGGTAGATTTCAAAATGTATACTGCCTAGGAAAGAAATATTTTTTCTCCTCCTAGGATTTCTTCTAGTTGAATTGGAAAATGTTGTTGGTGAAAACAACTTTGCTGTTTCATTTTTTTTAAGTTAAATGAATGCAACATTTAACAAAGCTTGTGTTTTAAAAGCCCGCTTTTCATACTTCAAGCTAATATTTTTTTTTTAAATTAACTATCTTAATTAAAATGCCTAATAAATTACATAGTTAATTGCTATGCAATTCAATATGTAGCTAAATACTATGTAATTTAACTGTAAATATGATATATGTATACATGTGATGTATGTTATATATATGTGATTTAATTTTATTTAAATTTAATAGTATAAATTTATTTCTTATTTATAATTTTATATAAATTAAATTTCAACCATATTTCAGGAAGGCTAAATGCATGCAAAAATAGTAAGTGGAAAATTGCTATCATCTCTCTTAATTAATTAGCCTAGTTATTCAGCACCATGAATTCCTAAGATTGAACCACATATTGGGTTTTTTTTTTTTCAAGACAGGGTCTCATTCTGTTGCCCAGGCAAATATATGTAACCATATTCATATATAACTATAAATGTAATATATGTATGATGTAAAGATGTATGTGTGTATGATAAAAAGCAGTAAAACCAACACCCATATATCTAGCATTCAGCAATGCATTACCAATAACTCTGAAGCCCTCTTTCTTCATTTCTGGGGTAACCACTGAATGATGTGTTTATCATTTCCTTGATTTCTTTATAGTCTTTCTACATATGAACCTATACCCTAAACAAAAAACAACATATTGTTGAGTTTCATCTGTTTTTGAATTCTATATAAATGGGATTATACTATATGTATTCTTTGACGTGTTTATGCCATTTTAACTCCAGAACTTAATTTCATTACATATATACCACAATTTATTTTTTCATTCTTGTGTCAGTTGCCATTTAGGTTATTTCCTTTTTTTTTTTTTTGCTATTGCAAACAATGCTGCCATGGAAATTTCTGGAAGCAATTCTTGCCTTAGCCTGTGTTCTCATGAAAGCAGAACTTGATCCACTTGTATACAGATAGTTTATTTGGAAAGTGATCTTAGGAAATAGGAGTGAGGAACCAGGGATATGAAACAGATGAGAGGAAACCTATAGAGGATGTTGTCTTTATTGACTGAATATGTGTGTCTTTCCAAAATCTGTATGTTGAAGACCCAACCCCCAGTGTGACTATATTTGGAAACTGGGCCTCTAAGGAAATAATTAAGGTTAAAGGAGGTCATAAGACTGAAGCCCTCATCCTATAGGATCAGTGTTTTCATAAGAAGAGACAGCAGAGAGTTGTTTCTTTCTTTCACTCTCTGACATAAAAGGATATAGTAAGAAGGTGGCCATTTGCAAGCCAGGAAGGAACCAAATCAGCAGGCACCTTGATCTAACACTTCTAGCCTCCAGAAGTGTGAGAAAATAAATTCCTGTTGTTTAAGCCACCCAATTTATGGTGTTTTATTACAGCAGCCTGAACCAATTAAGACATTGTCCATTACAGTGGACACAGGTGTAGTGGGTACTTGCAATTTTATGTTGGCTCTGAATCCATTTTGAGTATAGGGTTAACTGTCTTCTACTAGAAACAGGATTTAGTCACCCTTGATGCAGTTTTCAACTCTCTGCCTCCTGCCAGTTCCTGAATGTGGTCGATCTAGATATCTGCCCTATATACCCACCTCCTGTTAACCACTTCCCTATGAAACAGAGAGATCCAACCTACTGGACTCATCACACTGACACTCATACCTCTCATGGAATATGCAGATATGCCACAGTGATCACTTCTAAGTCACGGTGTGGCCTCATGGGTCTTATGTCTAATTCCATCAATTAGAATTCCTCATGGGAAATCTGCTTGGGTACCCTGCACCCCAATAAAGGCCTCAGCCTGCATCAAGGGTGACTAAATCCTGTTTCTAGTATGAGACAGTTAACCCTATACTCAAAGTGGATTCAGGTCTATACTTAGACCTTATACAGTTAGCCATATACTCAAATGGATTCAGCCTACAGATCTACCTCTCTCTGCCTCTCTGTCTTCTGGTTGAGCACAGTTCCCCTGAGATCTTCCCATCAGCCTTGATTAGTAACCCCCTTCTCTCTTGGACCTGTAAGTAATAAACGACTTCTGTTATTTCGTGTATTTTGTTGTGTGCCTTCTCTGTGTCTCTCCTGACTGACACACTTGGATGCAAATTTCCTCCCAGTCATAGTTATTTTTCTAGAGATTGGCTATCTTGGCACAAATATTATACAGGTCAGACAGGAGCCACATGGTACCTGCCAGTATAAACAAGTGTCCTGTGAGGACATCTGGTCATGGGCTAGACATTAGGCAGTCCGTCAGGATAAAGAAGTATCTGGGAAAGGCACACTGAACTTCTATAACCAAATCCCTGGGGTCTCCATCAGGGTAGGGCTAGAGTTTATGGCTATTCTCAAGACAGGCACCTCAAGACCAAATTAGGAAGAAATGAAACAAAAATGTTTCATTTGTGTTGATGTTCTCTGGAGGGAATTTTTTGAAAGACTAAACAGCATAAAATAAACACAAATACACATATATTGTCTTTTATGTTTACCTGTGTATTAGTGTTATTGGTATTCTTTCTTCATGTGAATTAGAGCTAGTCTAATATCCTTTCATTTCAGCCTGAAAAACTTGTTTTTGTATTTCTTATAGGGTTGGTCTGTTAGAGACCAGTTTTTAAAGTTTCTGCTTATCTGAGAATTCCTTAATTTACCCTTTGTCTTTTCAATGTTAATTGCGCTGAACATAACATTCTTCACTGACAGTCTTTTTCTTTTAGCATTTTGAATACAATAGCCCTCTCTTATCCATGGTTTCACTTTTCACAGTTTCAGTTACCTATGGTTAACTGCAGTCTGGAAATATTAAATGGAAAATTGCAGAAATAAACAATTCATAGGTTTTTAATTGCACACCGTTCTGAATAGAATGATGAAATCTTGCACCATCCTGCTCCATCCCACCCAGTACACAAATCATCTTTTTTTTGGAAAGTATCCATGATGTACACAGTACCTGTTCATTAGTCACTTAGTCGCAGTCTCAGTTATCAGATCAACTGTAGTAATAACGCAGTACTTGTGTTTAAATGACCCTCGTTTAACTTAAAATGTTCCTAAAGCAGAAGGGTTGTGATGCTGGCAATTTAGATATGCTAAATAGAAGCCATAAAGTGCCTTCTTTAAGTGAAAAGCTGAAAGTCCTTGACCTGATATGAAAAGAAGAAAAATTGTGTGCTGAGGTTGCTAAGATCTACGGTAAAAACTAATCTACCTATGATATTGTAAAGAAGAAAAGAAGAAATTTATGCTAGTTTTGTTGTTGCATCTCAAACTGCAAAAGTTACAGTGCTTAGTTAAGACAGAAAAGGTATTAAATTTGTGGGTAGAAGACATGAACAGAAACGTATTCCAATTAACAGCAAGAGAGTTTGGTATTATTTGCAGTTTCAGGCATCCACTGGTGGTCTTGGAATATATCCCCTGTGAACAATGGGAGACTGCTCTGTACAATTCCATAGTCTCCTGGCTTCATGATTTCCGATGGGAACTCATCTGTTAATCTTCTTGAAGATTCTTTGTACATGATGAGTTGCTTCTTTGTTTTTTTGACAGTTTGATTATGATGTGTCTAGATGTGGATCTCTGAGTTTATTCTACTGTGAATTTGTGGAGATACTTCTATTAGGAGGTTAACATTTTTCATTAAATCTGGGAAGTTTTCAGCGATTGTTTCTTCAAATATTCTTTCTTCCCCTTTATCTCTCTCTTTTCCTTCTGGAACTTTCATTATGCATGTGTTTGCAATGCTTGATGGTGTCTAACAGTTCTCTGATGCTCTATTCATCTTTTTAAAAAATTCTTTTTAATTTCTGCTTCTTAGATTGGATAATCTCAATTGATGTATCTTAAAGTCTGCCAATTCTCTCCTGTGTAAGCTGAAATCTGTTGTTGAGAATCTCTAGGAAATTCTAAATTTCAGATATTTTAATGTACTTGTTTATATTCTTATTTCCCTCACCAGAATGTGAGCTATTTAGAGAAAGGACTAGATCATATTTGTTTTCTAGCCCTAACTTTGGGCACATAGAACATACTAAGTGCTCCATAGATATAATTGAATTGATTAATGTAAATCAAGTTTATATATGAATAGTGTATACCATGCAAACACAGCTAGATCCACTAGATTCTCTCAAGAATTCTTTCACCATTTAGATAAACTATTTTTTATTATATAAAATCAGTTCTAGAATAAATAGAAAGATCAGAAATTTCTTGATTTATCCTGTATGATAGCATAGCATTGTGGTCAGAGTGCCAGCTTCTGAATGAGACAGACTGGGTTCACATTCTTTCTCTGCCACTTACTGACTGTGTAGCCTAGGGAAAGTGGCCACCTATTGGCTCAAATTTCACTTTCTGTAAAACAAAGAGTTGCTATAAGCATGAAGTGACATATAGATGGATAGAAAATAATTGGCACAGTTTTAGACACATAGAATACATTCAGTAAATTATATCATCAATAAAATGACCAATATTCCATGCTAAAGAACACCATACATCAATCTCATCAATGTATACAGACATAACATTTTTCAATAAAATGCTATTTCATATGATTAATCATAAGTATAAAAATATTTCCTTATGACTAGATAAACTTTTTCCTGAACTCAAGAATGTGTCAACATATGGGATTCTAATAATAGACTGAATTTCTTTGCCTAAGATCTATGGTAAAAACTAATCTACCTATGATATTGTAAAGAAGAAAAGAAGAAATGTATGCTAGTTTTTTTGTTGCGTCTCAAACTGCAAAAGTTACAGTGCTTAGTTAAGACAGAAAAGGTATTAAATTTGTGGGCAGAAGACTTAAACAGAAATGTATTCCAATTGCCAGCAACAGGTCAATCTTTCCTGTATAATTGATAGGATGTTGATAGTACTACCAGATTTCTTTTCTTAAATTATATGTATTGCTTCGTTAATCTATAAGGTTTTTCTCTAGTGGATTTACATTATCTATATAATCAAATACTTATTTCAAGCCCCACCTTCATATTTTGCTTCTCCACATTTATTTTTTATTTTTTTAAAATTTTTTCTCCTGACATTTCCCCATGCTAACTTTGGACTAGAAATAAAGTGGATCATCTCTCTTTTCAAATGTCTTCTGCTTTTCTTCCTCTTTCTGTGTGTTCATTTCATACCTTCTCCCAAAACAGTAACTTGAATCTTTTCCTCTGGTTTAGTTAAAGTGTGCATATATTCACATAATAATCATGTATTTTCTGAATTTTCCTATGTATTTTTGTGTTTATTATTAGGTGAATGCTATTATTACCTAAAATATCTTTATTGTCCTTTTCTACAACTAGATTACAGTCTTCTATAATAGAAAAGTCTAGTTACTTTTGTAGACTCCATTAGCAATGCTTATGATTACTGAGAAAATATTTGGTGATTTCGAAACCAACTTTACACATCACGCTTTGTAAAAATTCAGTTTTAGCTACTCATTTTTTTCCAGTTGTGAAGAAACAATTTCATGTCACTTTTTAGAACATTTAATGTGCTCCGATCAAATGCATCTGTTTAAAATTTTGTTTTTATATACACACAAAAGTTTAAACTATATGATCTTTTACAAGTTGAGTTTACCAAGGAGTAGATATGTCTATTCCACTGTGTGATGGTTGCCGTAGAAATGAATGAATGAGGATGTTATTAATTTCGTGATTTTAGGGCGGAGGAATACAGTTTAGAGTGAGAATACTCTGTATGTGAAATAAATATAGACCAGCAATTGCTGGAGAGAAAACTCAATAGGGGCAAAAACAGTTGCTGATTTTCTGTGGTGTTTGTTTGTTTGTTTGTTTATTTATTTACTGAGACAGAGTCTCGCTCTGTTGCCCAGGCTGGAGTGCAGTGGCGCAATCTCGGCTCACTGCAACCTCCGCCTCCTGGGTTCAAGCGATTCTCCTATCTCAGCCTCCCTAGTAGCTGGGATTACAGGTGCATACCACTACGCCCAGCTAATTTTTGTATTTTTAGTAGAGATGTGGTTTCACCATATTGGTCAGGCTGTTTTCAAACTCCTGATCTCGTGATCTGCCCACCTCAACCTCCCAAAGTGCTGGGATGACAGGCGTGAGCCACCGTGCCCGACTGTGGTGTTCATTTTTTGCCCAGTATAGGCAGGCTGGAGAGAACGGACTGTTGAGGAGAGCTCTGGTTTTCGGTATCTACCTAACATCCTTCTGGGGCAGCTGTTTTGTGTTTTGTTTTTGTTTTTGTTTTTGTAATGAATAGAACCGGGAAAGACAAATAAAATGAGAAAATGCAGCCTATCTCTTTTTAGCAAGGGAAAAACCAAATGTTTTTGTAGTCACATAATAGCAGAGTTTTGTTTGTGACCTGACAACAGAGAGAGGAGGAAAAACTGTTCTGTTCTTAGCAAAGGATAGAACAGGAATTTGATAAAGCCTGACTAATAATTGAAGATAAATAAAGTGAGTGCCTAGTGTTACCTTTAGTTTCCTTTTTAACCTCTTCAAAATATGCTTCATTCATGAATGGCTATGCTTCTCTGATAGCATAAATAATTATTTAAGGTAGACATATATCATTGTGACTTGTTTTCCAATTACCTTATGTTATAGAAATGTGGATGTTGAATCATGAAAATTTTAGAAGCTACCACTTACTGTGTGACAGTCCCCAACTTATGGTTCAAGTTATGATTTTTTTCAACTTTAAGATGGTACAAAAGTGATACACATTAGACAGAAACAGTACTTTGAGTATTGATGTTTTCCCATGCCAGCAGTATGTGGTGCAATACTTTTGTGATGCTGGGCAGCAACAGCTGTCAATCAGCCACGGGATCCCAAGGTTAAACAACCAATATGCTATGTTGCCCCATGTTGCAAGATGATTTTGTCCAACTCTAGGCTAAGGTAAGTGTTCTGAGCACGTTTAAAGTAGGTCGGGCTAAGGTATGATATTTGGTAGGTTAGGTGTATTAAATGCATTTTTTTTTTTTTGAGATGGAGTCTCACTCTGTTGCCCAGGCTGGAGTGCAGTGGTGCGATCTTGGCTCACTGCAACCTCTGCCTCCCAGGTTCAAGTGATTCTCCTGCCTCAGCCTCCAGAGTAGCTGGGATTACAGGCACCCTCCACCAGGTCTGGCTAATTTTTTGTATTTTTAGTAGAGATGGGGTTTCACCATTTTGACCAGGCTGGTCTTGAACTCCTGAGCTCAGTGATCCACCCACCTCGGCTTCCCAAAGTGCTGGGATTACAGGCGCAAGCCACCGTGCCTGGCCTTAAATGCATTTTTGACTTAGGATATGTTCAACTTATGATAGATTTCTCAGGATTTAACCTTATCAGAAGTTGAGCAGGTTCTGCATTTTAAACAAGGGCAAAAGAACTGAAAGGTAAACAGCTTCTAGAATATTGAACTTGTAAGTCTTTATCTATTCAGTCATAATGTCAACATTCAGCAACACTGACAGGAAAGCTATCTCATATTTAATTGGAATCCTTATATTTCAAACTCTATTCCTCAGTTCTTGGTGCTGGTAAGGAATGCATCCTTTATCAGAGCTAGATTTACCAATGGAGTCTAGCTTCTCAGCTTCTCACTTGCAGGGGTCCCTTACAGGGCCTTGGGAGGGATCCCAGCATTGTGTTGCATGGACGTATATTTTCATAACATTTGCAAAATTAAGATATTTTAATTGTGCTCAGTTGGATTACTATCACTCATCCATACTTACTGTTATCATGCTTTCTCTTGGTGCTAGATAGCAGGAGAATGGTCATGGACATTTGCAGATCAGCTAAAGGGAAGTCTAATGTTGAATACATGTATTTTGGTGTGGTGGACATATTTTTGTAGTTCACAGACTCACTTCTATGTGTAGTTCAGTTGTTGCTAGTTATCCCATGACAGGAATTGTTTCCAGGAGTATTACTACTTGGTACCCACTGGTGACTTACATAGTGTCATGAAATAAAGATGTAGGACCAGACATTTTAAAATCAAATGAGCTTGTCCTGTGACACTTGCCACTGGACCTACATGGGAAGTGGGAACAAATAAGGGTTGAAGGCTTTGCAGATGCCGCCGCCGCTGTGAGCCCTTTACTATCAGCCATGGTCAACCACACTGTGTTATTTGACTTCACTGTCAACAGCGAGCCCTTGGGCCGCATCTCCTTTGAGCTGTTTGTGGACAAGTTTCCAAAGACAGCAGAAAACTTTCATGCTGTGAGGACTGGAGAGAAAGGATTTGGTTATAAGGGTTCCTGCTTTCACAGAATTAATCCAGGGTTTATGTGTCAGGGTGGTGACTTCTCATGCATGATGACACTGGTGGCAAGACCATCTATGGGGAGAAATTTGATGACGAGAACTTCATCCTAAAGCATACAGGTCCTGGCATCTTGTCCATGGCAAATGCTGGGCCCAAAACAAATGGTTCCCAGTTTGTCATCTGTACTGCCAAGACTGAGTGGTTGGATGGCAAGCATGTGGTCTCCGGCAGGGTGAAAGAAGGCATGAATATTGTGGAGGCCCTGGAGTACTTTGGGTCCAGGAACGGCAAGACCAGCAAGAAGGTCAGCATTGCTGACAGTGGACAACTCAAATAAATTTGACCTGTATTTTATCTCAACCACCAGACCATTCCTTCTGTAGCTCAGGAGAACAGTCCTCCACCCCATTTGCTTGCAGTATCCTAGAATCTTTGTCCTGTCTCTGCAGTTCCCTTTGGGTTCCGTGTTTTCCTTGTTCCCTTCCATGCCTAGCTGGATTGCAGAGTTAAATTTATGATTATGAAATAAAAACTAAATAACAAAAAAAAATGAGTGTTGAAGTGTTCAGATCTAGAAGCTGATCTATGGAAGATTTTTCTATTTGTCAGACATGTAAAATTATAGGCAGAGAACTGGTTCTCATCAACACCTAATCCAATACCTAATCAAAATGGAAAATCTCCCTTATTGGGAATATTTGATAATGTAGCATATACAATGATCAGTGTATCATATATTTTTTCATTTTTGGGGGAATTATACAATGGAGAATTGATCAGAATATGTTTTTATAGGGCACAAACCTATGGGTACTAAAAAAAGCACATGTCTGTATGAAGTTATGTTTTTGTGCATCCTAACTTCATTTTTAAAAAATTCAATTGACCATCCTAGAAGGAAGATTGAATTATCTCTCTATTCTTTCTCTATAAAGTTACATAGAACCATTGTCATATGATGAGGCAAAATATGGAACATATAAAGGTACACTACACAGTCAATAAAAATATTTTTTGAATGTTTGATGTTTGTGATAGTTGTCAGTTTTTTAAAATTTTGCAGTTTCTTGTGATTTCATTTTTCATTCTGAAAATACTGTTCTCCTGAGTAACTAATTTGTTATTCTTTTCCTTAAGTATCCCCCCAGATTATATGTTTAATGTCTCAGAACATTTGTATTTGCCCTTCTGCACTATGTAATGATATTTAAAGCATCTTATCAATTTAGTTAAAAAATTGAGTGAGACACTGAAACCATTTTTTGAAACTATATAGAAACAGCTTAAAAATTTTCACATTGTATGCTCATTTCATATGCTCATTCCTTTTTTTCTAAGAACAACAATCTTAGTTTTAAAAATATTTCTTTGTGTGTTATATTCTGAATACCATTGCTGTCCAATAGAACTTTCTGTGATGATGGAAATGTTCTATATCTAGACTGTATAATATGATAGCCACTAACCATATGTAACTGTTAAGCACTTGAAATGTAGCTGGTGAGTCTGAGGAATTAAGATAATAACTTTATTTAATTTACGTTTACACAGCCAAGTGTTTGGCTACGTAACAGAGTTTATACCTTTAATCAACTTTGGGATTAATCCTTCATGTCCTATCCACATTTCTATCTAGTCATTGAGTATAGGATTCTATGTCTCTATGAAGTAAAATCCTAACTCATAACTAATATAACATGTATTATTCAGAAGATTGTGTTTTATTTTTCAATATTTCTCAAATCAAATATTCTTGTATTCTGATTATGTTGTAGACATTTTTATAGACAGGTCTTATTTATTTTGTTTATAGTTTGCAGATACTGGAAAGCTTAACACAGTTTTTTGGAAATTCCCCATTAAAACATGCTTTTCAACATGGTAAAATCAATCAACTCAAGGATGCTTTATTTGGGGGAAACAATGCATGGAATCCAATCAATAATGACATTCTGTTTGCCTAAAAGTTGTGCTTACTAAACTGAGCTTGGCAAAAGTTTGACACGTCCAATAAATGGAGACTTTGTGCTATATCAGAATTAACAGCTCTTAGCCAGATATTTCATATATTCTACAAATATAGAGTGATAGACAAGGCAGATGCAGCCATGACCTGCCCCCTGGAAGATGACTGTTTATACCCAAGAACAATTCCTGGAATGTAACAGGAAACTGCACATGACCATATATCTAAGCTGGGTATTTCTCTAGCTTCCTGTTAGAGAAATGACAGATTTTCACTCCCCTCCAGGCACAGAAGAAAATCACTCTGAAAACCATACAGAAGAAAATACGTATTTAAAACAAATGTGACTTCCCAATATCTGATTCTTAATAGAATAATCTTCAGATAGCTATTGAAACAGTAGGAGTTGGAAATCTAAACAAAAGCTTCAGAAAAATCAAGAGCAGTCTAGAGTTTCAGTATAATGCAAAATTATTCTGAAATTCAGTAGTAGTACTAAACAATCTCTCAATCTTTAGGCCCACAAAAATTTACAGAAGTTTGCAAATTTGAGTCAAGACATTTTTCCTTGTTACTTCTTCTCTATTTACATAATATGCCTATGTTTTAGTCTACTGTTTTCATGCTAATGATTGAAAAATCACAATTATTCTATTAGTACCCTGTATGCATATGTAATGTTAAGTATTGGGTTAAAACTAAAATGGTTAGGCAAACATCAACATATTTTCGTTTTAGTTAATTGTGTCCTTGAGGCAAGTGGGTGATGAGGCATTTTTTTCAATTTTCTCTCAGAATGAACCCTAGTGCTGGGTGCACACAAATTGTTTGCTTATAAAAAGGAATGCTTATAAAAACCCAGAGGAATAAAAGATTTTTTAGAGGCTCCATTTTCTTTATATTTTGATATTTAGGTTCTCAGCATGTAAGCATTTGTTAATTTTTTGAGCAGGGTTCACAGTTTATGTAGAGATATAATTACTTTCTAAAACTTACGTGTCCATGTAAGAAAAATCCTGACTTAGCGTTTATTTAATGGATTTAAAGGCTTAAAAACATTGGGAGCCCTTTCCAATATAATTAAATAATAACAAATTTTGAAAGAATAAATGAATATTTGTCAAGCTGAGGAAGATAAAGCCACCTAGGATTACAATGCACACTTTAGCTGTGGAGTCATAGTTTTACATAAAGCTGAGAGTTAATTCATGGTCCATGAAAAAGTAAGGTTAAAAAAAAAAAAACAGAGAAAACACCATGAGAAAACCTCAGGAATGAGAGTGTTTATAACGTTCTTTTACATGATATTTCAAAGTTATTAAAAAAGTTATAAGGAAATATTATGAGCCACTTTATGCCAATGGACTCAACAAAACAGATAAAGTGAGTAAGTTCCTAGAAAGGTAAAAATTACCACAGTTCACTCAAAAATAAATTGATACACAAGTAGCCCTGCCTTCACTATAGAATTGAACTTTTAGTTACCAGCCTTTCTGTAAATATAGTTCCAGGCCCATAGAGCTTCACTGGTAAATCCTTCAAAACATTTAGAGAGGAAATGCCATCTACACACAGGCTCTTTCAGAACATTGAAGAGAAGTGAAGAGAAGAAACACTATCTTTAGCTTTTTAGGCAGTTATGCAAACATCTTGTAGCACCCTTTCTTCAGACGGCCTGGACCATAAAAATATTCTTGGAGAATTGTCTCCCAAAATATATTAGTAATGGAGACTTGGAAATTAAAATTAAAAAAATTATTTTTATAATTGCAATACAAGTTGTTTATGTTTAAGGATAAACCTGAAAAAGGTGTGCAAGATCTGTACACTGAAAACTACAAAACATTATTGAGATTATTCTAAAATATTTAATAAATGAAGACATATGCCATATTAATGGATTGGAAAACTCAAGTATTATTAATATATCAGTTCTCCCTAAATTGTTCTATAGATTCAACATTGTCCCAGTTGAAGTCCTGGAGGCTTTTTTGTAGAAGTTGTTAACCTGATTCTTAAATTTATATGAAAATGTAGAGAACTAAACTCTTTGAAAAAGAACAAAGTTGGATGGCTGAAATTACCTGTCTTCAAGACTTAAAAACGATAGTAATCAAGACAGTGTAGTATTGGAGTAAAGACAGACAAACTGAATCATAATACAGAATAGCGTCCAGAAATACACTCACACATATTATCAACTGATTCTTGAAAAAGTTTAGAAAGGATAGTCTTTTCAAAAATTAATGCTGAAACACATGGATATTCCATAGGTGAAAAATAAGAAAGTTAAGTATAATCTTTCCTCATACAATTTCAAAATTTAACTCAAAATTTATCATTGACCTAAATATAAGTTCTAAAACTATAAAACTTTTAGAAGGAAGCACAGGAGGAAATTATCGTATTCTTGACGGAGAGAGTTTTTAGCTGTGATATAAAAGCACGATTCATAAAACAAAAATGTGGTAAATCGGACCTCACCAAGATTAAGATCTTCTCCGCTTCAAAAAACATGGTAAAAGAATGAAAAGATAAGCCTCAAACTGGAAGAAAATATTTGCAAATCGTATGTCTAATAAAGATATGGATCCAGAATATTTAATGAACTCTCAAAATTCAGTCGGAAAACAAGCAAAAAAGCCCCGATTTTATGGGCAAGAGATTTGAACAGACACTTCACTAAAGAAGGCATATGGCTCTGTACAATATGAGGACACAGGTAGAAGACATCTTTTATGAGCCAGGAAGACGGCCCTCACCAGACACTGAATCTGCTTGGAAATTGGACTTTCCGGTCTCCTAAACCGTGGCTTACTAGAGACGTTGTATACCAGTTGTCAGAAAGGAGGTCTAAAGTTACGGGAGAATGATCATGGCCTGAGTGGAGTGCTGAGGGAAGAGAGTTGGAACCCGTCAGAGAACTCACAGGAAGAAGCTGAGGTGCAGAAAAGCAAAGCAGCAGGAGTCTGGCAAAGATTAATCCCTGAGGAAATTGGAGTCCCATGGAAAGGGTAGATGGGGGTGTATGTTTATTCCCACATCCCAGCGGTAAACTGCTGACTGCTGAATTGTCAGAGAACCCCTCTGTCCCTGAGAGACCAGGCACTGCTGTGAGTGGCAGTTTGTGAACTTCTGGAAAGCAGAGCACAGGGCAGCCATCTTGCACAAGTTTGCTGGCTCTTCCTTCAAATGCAAGGTGAGGTGACCAGTGCCATATTGCTGTGCAAACATTGTGGACCACTATCCCGCCAAGGAAATCTCAGCTCATGTTTCTCTGCATCACTAGATCCCCCACAAACATTTCTCAGAACCCACTCTGACTGTGGCAGCCACAAGGGGCTGGCAGCACCCTGGGGAGCTGTGGAATCCCTGGAGATCTAGCTCTCAGCATGGGCTTCTCCTAGGGGAAGGGGAATTGCAGTCCACTAAAAGACCTCTTGAAACAAAGGAAACCAGATTGTCTGCTCTTCCCTGCATGAGAGCCCTCCTGCTTGTGACCAGACAGTGACTGGAACCCTCCCAATGGAGACATGGGTGTGGTGCTAATCTCTGAAGCTGGGAAGGGTTGTTCTGCCTCAGCAGCAAGCAGCACCATTGGCCAGGAATTAACATGGAGAGGAAGTCTTCTCCTGCTCCCCCTGTCCACTGTTATGGACACAACTGTGACCTCTCCTACTGGGAGCTGGCATGGGTGGACTTGGAGAAAGTTCTTCCAGTGCCATGCAGGGTGATGTACCCCCACTGAAAGTGAGCCCACTGGCCCAGGCTTGCACAAAGGGAAAGATTCATCTCTCCCTTTATATGCAGAGTGGCAGTGTTCCTGCAGTGGCATGCAGACCAGCTGAGGGCTGTCTGTTTTGGGCTGAGGAAAGAGGTTCCACCCTGAAGCCATTTCAGTGGTAGTTGTGGGATAGGCATTTTTCACAGACCTCAGTTGCACTGTGGCCTGGAAGTAAAAGACAGTACTTATGTGAACTGAAGGTTGTGAGCCCTGGGATGGGGTCTGATAGGGAAGTGGATCATGTTTCTGCCTGGCAGGGTGAGAAACTGATGCAGCCCCCTCTTGCACACCCCCTACAAAGATGTCAGAGCATCCCACCAGGAGGTATCCCCCCAACCCCTGTCAAGACAAGTGATTTCATTCATTATTGGGGTATCCGAGGAACAGTCAGCTGTTACTTGTAAGTGCCACGTACTGGGCTGGAGACTGAAATGCACAACCAAATGAAAAACCTGCTGACACAAGGGCATAGTGCTAAGGAAGTAGATAAGCTTGCTGAGACACCTGCAGCCCTGTGGAAGACAGTTAGTTGGCTTATACACTCCATACATTGTTACAACAACCAGAATTTGAGAAAACCACTTATGCAAAAATCATCTACAACCAAGGAACTCATAGGGAGCCTTGGTCCCCTGAAAGTGTCCAGTCTTGAAGCCAAATGATGACACACAACATACATTACAGTTATAACCTCAAGGGAGAGGATAATACAAATTTAAAAATCCAATCCAAATGAAAGCAAATTCAAATATAAGAAGTGACAGCCTCTTCAAATAAGAAGGAATCATTGTAAAAACTCTAGCAGTACAAAAAGACAGTGTGTCCTGTGAACTTTGAAAGGAGAGAGTGTGAGAGAGAAGTTAGGGTTGAAAAATTACCTCTTGGATACATGTTTAATATTTGGGTGATGGGTGCACTAGAAGCTCAATCTCCACTATTAAGCATGTACTGTCCATGTTACAAACAAGCACATGTATCCCTGAATCTAAAATTAAAAAAAAAAGACAGAGTGTTTAGACACCCCAAAGAATCACACTAGATCTCTAGCAATGGATCATAAGCAAAATGAAAACTCTGAAATGACAGATAAATAATTCAAAATATGGATCATAAGGAAGCTCAATGATATCCAAGACAAAGTTGAAAATCAAAACAAAGAAATTGTGAAAACAGGATAGGAATGAAAAATTTGCTAAAGAGATAGATACATAAAAAAACAGGACTTCTGGAAAAGAAAAATTTATTGAAAGAATTATAAAATATAGTAGAAAATTTAACAACAGAGTAGACCAAGTGTAGGAAAGAATTTTAGAGTTTGAAGACCCATTATTTGAATTAACCCAGTTAGACAAAAATAAAGAGAAATGAATTTTAAAAATGAAAAAGCCTTCAAGAAATATGGGATTATGTAAAGTGACCAAAACTATAACTTATAAGCATTCCTAGGGAGAAGAAGTAAAAAATAGAAAATTTGGAAGACGTATTTGACAGAATGATTCAAGAAAACTTCCCAGTTCTAGATAAATAATTAGATATCCAGATACGGGAACTTCAAAGAACATTTGGAATAATCTCTGCAAGACAAGGCTCATCAAAGCATATATTCATGAGGCTATCCAAAACTGACATGAAGGAATACATTCTAAAAGCAGCTGGAGAGAAGCATCAAAGCACCTATAAAGGAAATCCCATTAGACTAACAGTTGACTTCTCAGCAGAAACCTTAAAAGCCAGAAAGGACTGGGGTCCTATTGTCAGCCTCCTTGAAGAAAACAATGCCAGCCAAGAATTTCATATCCTGCTAAACTAAGCTTCATCAATGAGGGAGAAATGAAATCTTTCTCAGATAAGCAAATGCTAATGGAATTTATTACCAGTACACTGGCTCTCCAAGAAATGCTCAAATGAATTCTAAACATAAAAATGAAGGGAAAGGATGTACTCAGAATTATAAAAGCACACATAAGTACAAAGGTCACATCCTACAAAGAAATTACACAATCAAGATTACAAAGCAACTAGGTAACAACATTATGACAGGAACAAAACCTCACATATCAATATTAGCCTTGAACGTAAATGGCCTAAATGCTCCAGTTAATAGGTATAGACTGGAAAATTGGATAAAACAAAACAAAACAAGATTCAACCATTTGCTGCCGACAAGAGACCCACCTAACAGGTAAATACACACACAGACTCAAAATAAAGGGGTGAAAAAGATATACCAGACAAACATAAAACAAAAACAAGCAGGAGTAGCTATACTTATATCACATTGAACAGACCTTAAATCAATGAAAGTTAAAAAGATAAGATTATTATATAATGATAAAGGGTTCAATTCAACATGAAGATGTAACTATTATAAATTTATATGTACCCAACAGCAGTCCACCCAGATTCATGAAACAAATCCTCCTAGACCTAAGTAAAGAGATAGAGAGCAGTTCAATAATACTGAAGTCTTCAAAACACCACTGAGAGCACTAGGCAGATCACTAAGGCAGAAAATCCACAAAGAAATTCTGGACTTAAACTGGTTGCCAGACCAAAAGGACCTAATAGACATTTACAGAATATTCCACCCAACAATTGTAGAGTATACATTTTTCTCATCTGGGCATGGAACATTCTTGAAAATAAACCATATGCTTGGCCATAAAGAAAATCTCAATAAGTTTTTTAAAAACCTGAAATCATGTTGCATATCTTTTTAGACTACAGTGGAATAAAATTAGAAATCAATACCATCAGAAACTCTGAAAGCTATAGAAACACCTGGAGACCAAACAACTTGCTCCTGAATGATCTTCAGGTAAATGATGAAATTAAAGCAGAAATCAAAAAAATGTTTGAAATGAATAAAAATGGAGGCACAACATAGCAAAACCTCTAAGATATAGCAAAAACAGTGCTAAGAGGAAAGTTTATAGCAAAATATCTACATAAAAAGATAGAAAAAATTTAAGTTAACAACCTAATGTCATACTTCAAGGAGCTAGACAAAGAAGAAAAGAAATAAAAAAGATCGGAGCAGGAATGAGATTGAGACAAAAAAATACAAAGGATCAATGAAATAAAAAGTTGTTTCTTTGAAAAGATAAAGAAAATCAATAGACTGCTAGCTAGACTAACCAAAAAAAAAGAGAGAAGATTCAAATAATATTCAACATCATACTGGAAATCCTAACCAGGCAAGGGAAAGAAATAAAACAAAAACAAAACAAAAAACATCCAAATTGGAAAAGAGGAAGTCAAATTATCTCTGTTCACTGATGACATGATCTTATACCTGGAAAACACTAAACACCCCTCCAAATGACTCCTAGACTTGATAAATGACTTCAGTCAAGTTTCAGGTTACAAACTTAATGTTCAAAAATCAGTAGCATTTCTACACACCAATAACGTTCAATCTCAGAAGCAAATCAAGAACTCAGTCTCATTTATAGTAGCCACAAAAAATTAAATAAAATACTTTGGAGTACAGCTAACCAAAGAGGTAAAAGATCTCTACAAGGAGAATTACAGAACACCAATAAAAGAAATAGTAGATAACAAATGGAAAAACATCTCATGCTCATGGATTGAAAGAATCAATGCCATTAAAATGGTCACATATTCTAAAGCAATGTAAGACTCAGTGCAATTCCTATCAAATTACCAATATCACTTTCCACAGAATTAGAAAAAATAATCCTAAAATTCATATGGAACCAAAAAAGAGCCCAGATAGTCCAAACAATCCTAAGCAAAAATAACAAAGGTGGAGGCATCACATTACCTGATTTCAAATTATGCTACAAGACTATTGTAACCAAAACAGCATAGCACTGACACAAAAGTAGACATATAGATAAGTGGAACAAAATAGAGAACCTACAATAAAATGATCTTTGACAAAGCCCCCCAAAAAAAAACACACGATGGGGAAAGGACACCCTGTGAAAATTGGCATATGCAGAAGAAAAAAACTGGATCCATATTTCTCACCATATACAAAAATTAACTCAAGATGGATTAAAACCTTAAATGTAAGACATGAAAATACAAAAACCCTGAAAGAAATCCTAAGAAAAACTCTTAAGACATTGGACTAAGCAAAAAATTTAAGACTAAGACCTCAAAAGCAAATGCAACAAAACCAAAAATAGACAAGTGGGAGTGAACTAAACTAAAAGGCTTCTGCAGAGCAAAAGAGATAATCAACAGAGTAAACAGACAACCTACAGAATGGGAGAAAATATTTTCAAACTGTGCATTGAACAAAGGACTTATATCCAAGGTTGACAAGAAACTCAAACAACTCAACAAGAAAAAATGTGATCCCATGAAAAAGTGGGCAAACGACATGAACAGATAAGCACATAACTAGATGCTCAACATCATTATTCGTTAGGAAAATACAACATAAATATACAATGTACTATTTCTGCAAACCCATTACAATACCTAAAATTAAAAGGAATGACCTTATCAAGTGCTGGTAAAAAGATGGAGAAACTGCAAACGTTACACATTGCTTACGGGATGTAAAATGGTGAAACCACTTTGGAAAACCAGTTTGGCAGTTTCTTAAACAGTTACAGATATACCTGCATATAACCAAGCCATTTAAATTCTAGATATTTCTGTAAGAAAAATGCAAGCCTCAATGACTTGTACATTAATGTTCATAGTAGTCTTATTTGTAACAGTCAAAGCCAGGAAACAACTCCAATGTCCATCAACCAGTGAATGTATAAACAATTGTGGTTTACACAACAAAATACTACTCAGCACTACAAAGGAATACATGCCTCAATGCAGATAAACCTCAAATAATTATGCTGTCCAGCAAATACTGGATAAATACAAAAGGTATCTCAAAGAAGCAAATGATCAATTTTGAAAAGTGTGATAATAGAAACCAGGAGTTATTGGGAGAGCAAATCAGATGATGTTACTTTGCTGTCTCTGCGAATGGCATCAGTCTTTATTCATTTGCTGAAGTAAAATACTTGGACATCCTCTTAGACTTATTTTATCCCTTGCTCTTTCAGCCAATTAGTTATAGTTGCTTTTCTCTCCTATATTAGATATTTTCAAAATGTATCTTATTTCTGTCTTGTTTTCTCTGATTCATCATCCACTACTTTGGTCAGCTCTTAATTATTTCCTACCTACAAGTACTTTGTAACCATTCTCTCTACTTCCAGTCTTCTACAATCAATCTTCATGCAACAAAGGGAAGCAGTTACCTGAGGGCAGGGTACCAAGCACCTACCACAAGTAGAAAAGAGAAAGTTCTAGCTATAGGAGGCCAGGTGACAAGAGCTGTAGTCTTTGATAGAGACCATGGTTCAGCACAGCCATTGCTGAACCATGGCCTGGAGGGAAATGGGGAACAAACACTGACTTCACCTTCCTCTCACTCTTCAGTCTCCTGCCATTGTCTTTTATTGGACAAACCCAAACTGGAAGCCAGGGAGACCAGTTGATGGAGTCCACAAAGGTCAGCCTTCCCGGGCACAAAGCAGGGTGGAAAAGAGATAGAGTGGATTTGGAGAGGCAAACAGGGGCTGTATCAGTTCATCCTTCTAAAACATAACCCTGATGGTATCATTCCCCTTATGAAAATAGCCTTGTGCATGTTTCGGAGCAGGAGCAGATCTTTGACCCTTCCTTCAAACTTGAAGGGTAATACTTTGTTGTTATCATTAATATTTATTTGTAAGAAAAATTATGTGCTGAACTAAATTAATGATAACTATAATTTATTAAGTGACTACTATGTGACAGGCACACTCAAGTATTTTATATATATTGTCTCATTTAATCCTCTCAATATCTCGGTGAAAGAGTTGTTACTTTCATTATTTTACTGTTAAGGAAGCTTGTCTGGCTTTACCATGATGTGGGATTACATGTGCATAGTCAGTAATCTTACATGAATTCAGTAATACTTGTAAGGAGGAAGATGTGATAAAGCAAAATGACAAATTAAATAATACAGATGATTCCACTTGCCTTTCCACTGTCAACACTGAGTGAAAAACTAGTTTATTTATTTTTTAAACATACACTAATTAGTTTATCTGGTACTCAATGGAAGAAACAAAGCAGGAAAAAAATTGGAAATTATGATTTATTAAGAGATAGTGAGTTGTTTTCCAATGTGGCTCAATTCGCGCACCTTATTTTCATGTTAGTCACTGACTTTGAAACCTAACCCTTTGATAAGCTGGCTCCACTGTTAAGAATTAGAGCCTAGATTAAAACCCAGGCTGATTAGCAAAGTCTGTCTGATGATCAGCCCTGTGCTCCTCAGCACTGCTGTATACAGCCTGGATAAATAAAAGGATAAAAGCTGTCAACTTTTTTTTTGTTTCTCCTTGCAGAATTGGGAGCTCAAGATTATTCCCCTTTCCCTCAGTTTGCTGTTACTTAATATTTTCGAATGCCTGCAACTTGAAAGGCAATGGAAATTTTATATATCCTGCCATTGTCTTTTATTAGCATGATTTTTATGAAAGGGTACACTTATAAAATAGTATTCATATTTTAGAGTATAGGATATGTCAAATTTCTATTGGATATAAAAAGTTTATTTCCATAACTTATACAATATATGTCAGAAAAATGCTAGTGTTTTCAAGACTGGTAGCAGTTGTTTTCTCTTTCTGTTGGCTTTCTTTGTCTAAATATTGTGCAGAAATATTTAGTACTCATAATCTAACACTGTTAGAGATTCAAATACGTCAATTTTTTAAAGCAGAAGATACTTTTTTAAAAAAGAAACTATTAATGAATACTACACTCTAGTTGGAATAATCATATATTTCTCTTTGAGTCCATATTCCTGCTTTCAAAATACCTTTCTAATTCATAAGGCGTATCAACTTTATTGCTATTTATTTTTAAGCTTTATCTTCCGTGTTAAAGATTCATGTATTTTTTAATTTGAATTTTGAGGGTGCCTAGTATGTCCCTGCAAATAAGATACTCAGCAATGACTGCTGAATGAATGAATTTTCTAGATGACAGCTACCAAGATTTATTCTGAATTTCATTAATTTCATTTATAGTTGACCTTGAACATCTGTAATATTTATATATAAGAAATGACATAAAATTCTGATACAGTTATCATTATATTTTTATACTTTGAAATAAAATGTGTTTATTTTAAGCCAAAAACAACAATAAGAGCAACAACAAGAAAACTATCAATGGCAGAAAGCAAAAAGTAGCAGTAAGTGTTCTGTTGGGTGTGCATAGAATTTTTTTCAAAGTTTTTGAGTCAACAGTTTAAAGTTAGATTATCTGAAATAAAAATTGGGATTTCTAGATTTTCTTAAAATCTGAAGTTAAGCCAACACTTTCTCTATTCCCAGTGCAGCCTTTTAGACCTGGCCCTTGGCACCCTCTGGTTCACCACTGGCCCCACCCCTCATGCAGTGCATGCATCTTCACTTGTAACTGGCTCCAGTCATCATTTATACCAGGTGCCTTGAGACTGAGAGTACGTGAGAAGAATAATCAGATTGAATGGTTTTAAGGAAATTGGTTTTTGGATTATCAAGTTCTGCTATTCTTTCCTAAATTAGTCTGACTGAGAACCTGCCTGAGTTCATGATAACCCTTCTTCCACTATGGAAAACAAGGTGTGTCCTCTTCCATCCCAAATCTATCTGTGGAGTAGGGCTTTGGGGCATACAATTTATTTTATACGAGCCTCTTGTAATGATTAACCAGAGCACCACAGAACTTGGGAGCTGCTTGTCCTTCCTGTATTCCATTTTTGGGTTCTTGGAGAAGCCAGGCATAAGAAAGGAGGTCCCTATTTGATGCTTTAAATTCAGATAAATAATAAGGTTATGAGAACAATGTTTATTTTACTCATTTGCTAACTAATTAAACTTATTTTGAACAAATATATGATTCTATTGAGGGAAAGTCTCTCTATTCATACAACTAAAGAGTATTTATAAGAGACACTGAACTAATAAAAACCTACTTATTTATTTAGTTTTTAAAATTTAATTGTAAAGAGTTATCTTTAGTCAATCTTAATTTTCTTCTTATTTCAGATTGCTATCCAGGTATGATTTAGCAATATATACCTTTCTGTTTTATAAATAAACAGGAAAAAAATTATTAGAAAGTCCAATGAAATTAACGGCTTTAGCTATAACTTCGATACTCAATTATTATTTTTAATTGTTCCTCAAATCTGCACACCAGAGGGCCACTCTACTGTGTATTATCCTTCTCAGTCTATATATAACTTAAAATTTTAGCTACACACCTTGGATTGCATTATTACAAATTAAGTATCCATCTTGGTCAGTGTTTTTTATTTATATAATTCCGTGAAACTCCTATTATATATATTTGAATTGAAAATGGTGTTCTGACTTTTTGTTTTTATAAGAATATAAGTCTAATTTTGTTGATTCATTTGACAGTGAGGATGGTTCTATCAATTAGATATGATACGTATTTTCTGTAAATCACGTGAGCTAAATCTGCAGGTCCAAGTTACGGTGAAAATATATTTTAAAAGTATAATAATATAAAACTTTTACTTAAAACATTGTATGTGCAATTAACACTATATTTGCAAAATTAACAATATTTTTATTTTCTCAACTCTTCTGAGTCTTTTGGGATAAACTAAATATTTCCAGGTGAAAGAACGACAGAACTATTTAATAATCATTTGATAAGTGTTGGCAAAGACTTTTTTATTTCGTTCCTAGAAATTGAGTACGGGAATGATAGGACACGAACAAAATTCTATTTTTTTTTTTGAGACGGAGTCTCGCTCTGTCGCCCACGCTGGAGTGAAGTGGCGCGGCGAGATCTCGGCTCGGTACAATCTCCGCCTCCTGGATTCAATTGATTCCCCTGCTGCAGCCTCTCTAGTAGCTGGAATTACAGGCGCCCGCCACCACACCCAGCTAATTTTTGTATTTTCAGTAGAGATGGGGTTTCGCCATGTTGGCCAGGCTGGTCTCCACCGTGTGATCGGCCGGCCTCGGCCTCCCGAAGTGCTGGGATTACAGGCGTGAGCCACCGTGCCCGGCTCACAAAATTCTTTTACACTTTAGGTGGTTTCCAATTCTTTGCTTTCAACAAGTTTGGAAGAGAACTTAATAAAGTAGACAGCTGATGGCATACAAAAAAGTAACTTTTAAGGATAGATGGTTATGTGATTTTGACAGAGAGCTCATAAACGTTTTAAAAATTTGTGACACTACAATAACAAAACTTGTTTATATAAGGTTTCTCAGAGATTACATTAATTAGAATGAAAAATTGCAACGGAATTGATACTGACCCCTTTATCAGTCTGGCCAGATGAAATATGGAATAATTGAAAAAAGGAAACCTAATCCCATCTATGTCATGTAAGAGATGCATTCACAGTAAAATTTTGTTTTATGTTCATTGTGATTTCTATTGTATTTATGTTGTTTTAATCAATTGTTTATAAAATATAGAATATATTAAAATTTATATACATGTATTAGTTATAGAAAAGCCTGATGCATAATCATTAAAATACTTTGTGATTTTTAATTTTCAAGCATAATACACTACATACAAATAAAGTTCAATGGAGAAAAGGAATGGAAATACAACTTAAAGGAAAAGAAGAAAATGCATAAAATTTCTAAATGTTAAAGATGAGCTTTTCTTTGTAATGGTGATGGTAAATAACATCATTAAAGTGTTTAGCTTCCACTTGATAAATTTAAAACCATGATTTAACTGCTTTGCTAAAAATGTTTTATTTATGGCCAGGCGCGGTGGCTCAAGCCTGTAATCCCAGCACTTTGGGAGGCCGAGGCAGGCAGATCACGAGGTCAGGAGATTGAGACCATCCTGGCTAAAACGGTGAAACCCCGTCTCTACTAAAAATACAAAAAATTAGGTGGGCGTGGTGGCAGGCGCCTGTAGTCCCAGCTACTCGGGAGGCTGAGGCAGGAGAATGGCGTGAACCTCGGAGGAGCTTTCAGTAAGCCGAGATCGTGCCACTGCACTCCGGCCTGGGCGACAGAGCAAGACCCCGTCACAAAAAAAAAAAAAAAAAAAAAAAAAAAGTTTTATTTATGATATGCTGAAAAACAAATGCATTGCAATTATTTAAACGCATAATGAAAAATTTTAGATGACTTAAAAATACGTGACGGACGCATAGTTTTTCCGAAATTACTTTAGGGGCTATATGAGCAAAACGTTTGTTGCTGTAGCGTTTGAATTTGTAACTTCTGCTCTAAGGTAGGTTTGTGTGCATAATAGAAAACGTCTTCATTTGAGGGAAACGGTTCCAGAATATTTAAATTAATCTTAAGTAACTGGAACTAAATATTTAAAAGAGCCTCTGTAGTTAGAATGCACACTGCTTAGTGAGAAAGAGGAAAACTCTCTAAGAGAGGGGTGTCCAATCTTTGGGCTTCCCTGGGCGACTTTGGAAAAATAATTGTCTTGGGCCACACATAAAATACACTAACACTAATGATAGCTGATGAGCTTTAAAAAATCGCAAAAAAAAAACCCTCATAATTTTTTCAGAAAGTTTATGAATTTGTTTTGAGCTACATTCAAAGCCATCTTGGGCTACATGTGGCCAATGGGCCGGGTGTTAGACAAGCTTGCTATAAGAGATGAAGTGGATTTCAACACACAAGGTGCACATGTTTCACAGCTAAATGAACATTAAATTCATACCAAAGAATGGAAAGAAATTAAAAGTTCTCATGGTGTACATTGAAGTTTAAGATGCTACAAACCTTAGAGAGCTATCAACAGGTTTACTGTAGTGTAGGATAAATAACCTTAATTGTCTTACATAAATGAATTTATCATTGTCTTCTGTTGAGTGAATTTTAGTACTTAAAAAAGATTTTGGAGGAGAGAGTTAGCTGATTTAACTTTTTGTGTTTATATTTATAGGTTAGTGTAACTATTTAGTTCTAGAAAGATAAAAAATGATAAATGTCATAAATAGAAAATAATTTTTGAATATTCAATTGACACAAACAATTTTAATGGATTAAATGACAGACGTTTAATGGTATTGGTGTCTTCCTTGATTTTAATTTTTGCTTTTGACACCAGAAAGGAAAAACAAAGAATAGTCTTTGCTTTCTCACTTTCAACTAAACGTGATTTTAGCAAAAGGTATGGAGGGAAAATAAGTCATCCCAAAATGAAGAGGATATTAAAGAAGTAAGGAAGTGATATAAGCTTTTCTCTTTTCTCATAATGCTGTCTTCACATACACCAACTCCAGTATAACAATAGGATCAAACTGAAAAAATGATGATGAAATGTACAACGTTCATGGATTAAGTTAAACCCACAATTAATAAAGGGACTATGCGTCACAGCAATATTATCCCTAGTGATTAGCAAATTTTCTCAAAAAATCCAGTGCACTCCACAATGCAGCTCCTTCTTTCTCCTTACATTCATGACAAAAGGACGTCAGTGGCACTGAAAATCACAGGGCACCTTTGCTAGCTGAGATGGAGGAAAGTCAGAGCTGTAAAAAGCTGTCCACAACAATAATAATCTCCAGTCCATAAAATGACACAAATTCTGCCCCTTTGGCATATTTTGTGAATGGGGCCTGGCTTCCTGTGAGCTGGCAACATGCTCCAGACTGGGGTTCTACCAGTGGTATAGAAGCTTACCTGTCTCTGTTGCTCAACTATATTCACTTTACAGATAAATAAATAGAGGCTTAAAAATATAAGTAAAGTACCCAGAGTACATGATTTGTAGGTGGCTGAAACTGGAATTTTACATGTCTGACTCTGTGTTCTTTATAAAAATTTTAAAAATAGATTTATAGATTTGGGGGTACAAGTGCAGATTTCTTTTTATTTTATTTATTTTTATTTTTTGAGATGGAATCTTGCTCTGTTGCCCAGGCTGGAGTGCAGTGGTGCACTCTCAGCTCACTGCAGCCTCTGCCTCCTGAGTTCAAGTGATCCTCCTGCCTCAGCCTCCTTAGTAGCTGGGATTACAGACTCCCACCACCACACCTGGCTAATTTTGTTGTTGTTGTTGTTGTTGTTGTTGTTGTTGTTGTTGTTGTTGTTTTTAGTAGAGACGGGATTTCACCATGTTGGTCAGGCTAGTCTCAAACTCCTGATCTCAGGTAATCCACCTGCCTGGGCCTCCCAAAGTGCTGGGATTACAGACGTGAGCCACCGTGCCCGCTCCAGTGCAGATTTCTTACATGCATGTATTGCATAGTGGTGAAGTCTGGGCTTTTAGGGTAACTGCCACCGGAATACCGAACGTCGTACCCAATAGGTAATTTTTCCACCCTCACCCTGCTCCCACCCTCCCACCTTCCTCCCCTTGGTAGTCTCCAGTGTCTAGTGTTCCACTCTACCTGTCCATATGTACTCATTCTTTAGCTCCCACTTTAAGTGAGAACATGTATTTGACTTTCTATTTCTGTGTTATTTGGCTTTGGGTAATGGCCTCCAATGTCTTCCATGTTGCTGCAGAAGAGGTGATTTCTTTCTTTTTTATGATTAAATAGTATTCCATGGTATAATTATACCACATTTTCTTTATCAAACCCTCCATTGATGGACACTTAGGTTGATTCCATATCTTTGCTATTGTGAATAGGGCTGTGGTAAACATACAAGTGCAGTTTTTTTTTATATAATGATATTTTTTGCCTTTGGGTAGCTATCCTGTAGTGGGATTGCTGGGTGGAATAGTAGTTCTATTTTCAGCTCTTTGAGAAATCCCATACTGTTTTCAATAAAGGTTGTACCAAGGTTCCTTCCCACCAACAGTGTAAAAGCATTCCCTTCTAAGTTTGTATTCTGAACTGCTCTATTATACTATCTTTTATTAAATTTCAACCTCTCAGAAACCCACAGATCTTATTTATAAGTTTTATCCAGTTCCACCTTCTGGCTCACCTGCGTCTTGCTTGTTTTGAGGGATACCCTCCAGCCTAAGGTTCTGCAATTCCTCCTGTCCATCTGGGTACTTTGAGGTATCCTTCAACAATATCTACCTAAGGACAAAATAAGAAAAACAAAACAAAACAAAAACCACAAAAACCAAAAGTGAAAACCCAAAACAAACAAAAAATGTTTTAAGGCATACATAAAATTGCGATTGATCATTTTACATTTTTATTACATGTGAGAACCTTAAAATCACTTAAAAGATGTATCTGTATTAATATTCAACATACATTAGGTGTAAATTACCTTGGGCTCAGTTCTGTGATCCATACTTAGGAAATACTAGTTCATGTAGCCAAGGGAATGCAATTCTCCTTGGGACTATATGATGTGGGGGAATTAATTCTGATTTCTTCTGCCACAAGCAAAGTAAGTTTCCGGAAACTTGCTTTACTCCTGAAATCCATGACATATTCAGAAGTATTTAGGGGCCTTGCAAATTCCCTGCACAATTTTTTAAAACAGGGAAAATCATAAAATCTCTAAGTAGCCACAATATCTGTTTGTTTATTGTTGTGGCTGTTTCACACTGACCTTAAGGAATCAGGCTCCCTTATAGTGCTTACTTTAATTAAAATTATTATATTAAGAACGGAAAAGAAAATCAGTCTCTTAGATATTATCACACAAAAGGCAAAATTGTTAGAACTCAGTAATTTGGTTGAAAATTTTAATAACTAATGAAAAATTTAAAAGAAAATTAAAATTTAAATACACAGTGATACACGTTGTTTTTAGATACACCCGTGTCTGCATTACGCGTCTGAGATTTTAAGTCTATACTAGACAAAGATTTTTTAAACTTGTTCAATATAATGCTTTCAATTTTTGAAGATAATAAGATTGAAAGTTCATGCTTCTATATCATACTGTACTTTGACAATTAGAAAGACTAATAATCAGAATCCAATTTTTGTGTGTTTCTTAATTGATACAAACCTTTCCACATAAACTCTACTAATTTCTTTAGAATTTCCCTTCTCATCTAGATATTAATAATATTTGATTACATAGAAAATCCCCATTATACTATGGTTTATAAATGCATGGACTCAGATAATGCCACATTTTCTAAAATGTATTTTTTTAAAAGCGTGATCTAATATATTAGTATGTTAGTCAGGGTTCTTCAGAGAAACAGAATCAATGCGTTGTTTATTAATTTACTTATTATTAGGTACTGGTTCATGCAATTGTGGAGGCTGATTTATCCCAAGATCTGCAATCCAAAGGCCCGAGAACTAGGAGAGCTGATGGTGAAAGTTCCAGTCTGAGTCCAAAGTCAAGTGATCTCTGATGTCCCAGCTCAAAGACTGTCAGGCAGGGAGAGTGAGTTCTTTCCTGCTCAGCCTTTTCTTCCATCCAGGCCTTTGGTGGATTGGAGGAGCCCATCCACACTGGAGAGGACAATCTGTCTTACCTAGTCTACTGATTCAAATGTTAACCTTATCTCTGAAACACGGAGTTTTTTTAATCAAATATCTGGGCACCCTGTAGCCCAGTCAAATCGGTACATAACATTAACCATCACAATTACCTCTGTGTGAATTTCAGCGATGTGCCTATGGCCACTGCATACAATTTGTGCAGGCTGTGTACTTCACAAATTTAGGAAACATTATTCATGAAATTATTCATCCAAAGGTCTTAAAGGTGCAGGCATTCTCCCCACTAGTTTATGTAAAATTAATGTTTAGGCTAGATAGAGGATTGCCTTTACCTATCAAACTGTTATAAAAGGGTCTCCAAGTTATGATTTAAAAACGTCTCAGGGGCTCACGTTAGTAATCCTAGCACTTTGGGAGGCCAAGGCAGGCAGATCACTTCAGATCAGGACTTTAAGACCAGCCTGGCCAACATGGTGAAACCCCCATCTCTACTAAAATACAAAAATCAGCGGGGCATGGTGGCACGTACCTGTAGTCCCAGCTACTTGGGAGGCTGAGATGGAAGAATCTCTTGAACCTGGGAGAGCGAGGTTGCAGTGAGACATGATTATGCCATTGCACTCCAGCCTGGGTGACAGAGAAAGACTCCATCTCAAAAACCAAACAAACAAAAAACCAACAAAACAAACAAACAAAAAACTCCGCTCCTACACAGTTAATAAGATAATTAGGTAATCATCTTTACAGTAAAACAAAATTCCCATTTCCTTTAAGGCATATTGGAGATTGAGTTGCCTCTGTTCTTCATTTACTCATTCCTAGCTTAGTGATTAGTTTTTGAAATGAAAGTGTATTCTTAATTAAGTATACAACGTTGCAATCTCAAAAAATACATGGTAACTTGTAACTTACAATATTAAAATGCTTCTAAAGGGCAACAACTTAAATATTTCCAAATAGAAAATGAAGAGAAAGAAGGAAAAATTAACTAAAATAATTTTACAGTTATTTTTTCAAGTCATTAATAATCAGTTTGCATAAACTATGGCAACAATGAGAAAAATCTAGTTTAATCAATTTTGAAAATTAGAGTCTCTCTCGTTTCTTTGTTTTGTTTTGTTTTTACAATAAACTTTTTTCTCAAACTTGTTTGCCATGTTAAAATAACTGGTGATTTGGAGTTCATTTTGTCGTGAAAATCATTGCACTGAGAAGAAACAGTGTCTGGCTTGTCAGAGTATAAATAATGCAGTAATCTGGAACTGCCCCCCACCCCTTTGCGTCTAAGATGAAAGTTGTTGAATAGAAATAAAATCAATGACTTTGAATTCAGACTAATGGCTTCAGAAATCTTTGCAAAATGACTTCTTTTAGTGATCCAAAGGGTCTTATGAATTTTCATGGGAATAATATCTAGCAAGTAATTCCTAAATTTGATAACAAATTATCTTACGTTTTAGTTCCTTTCTCACCTACTATCACTTTTGTTGAAAGATAACCCTAAAATTAACCTAAAAAAAATCTGTCCTGCATCTCAGTGATGTGTATGGGTACCCTCACCTCATGCTCAAGATTTTTCTTTCTCTCTGGACTTCCTTATTTTCTCAAACTAACAAACTATCCTTGTTGTCATTCTGACTTAAGAGGTTTCTTTTATGCCTTTTTCTCATCTTCTCCAAATCCAGTAAGGAGAAACTCACAGTTATTTTTCCTTGTCATTGATACCTCATTTTAATTCCCACTGTTATCATCTTGGTACTAGAACTCATTACTTCATGTCAAGATGATTTTAATAATGTTTCGGCTGGTCTTTCTTGATCTTGTTTCTGGCCTCTCCAATATTTTCTGTATGCCACTGCTTGCTTTATTCAGTTCATCTTTCTACTCAAAATCCATCCAGATTTCCTCATAATTAATAGAATAGCTTTCAGATTCCTTTCGATTTTCTTTAAGATTTTCCACACTCAGACTCCAATCTACTAATCTAACATATGGTTTGGCTCTGTGTCCCCACCCAAATCGCATCTTGAATTGTAATTCCCACAGGTCAAGGGAGGGAGGTGGCTGGATTTGGGGGACAATTTCTCCCAAGCTGTTCTAGTGATAGTGAGCAAGTCTCAGGAGATCTGGTTGCTTGATAAGTGTGGGGCTCTTCCCTCTTTGTGCTCTCTCTTCTTTCTCACCTGCTGCCATGTAACATGTGCCTGCTTCCCCTTCTGCCATGACTGTAAGTTTCCTAAGACCTCCCCAGAAATGTGGAACTGTGAGTCAATTAAACCACTTTTCTTTATAAATTACCCAGTCTTGGGTATTTCTGTACAGCAGTGTGAAAATGGGTTAATACAGTAACATCATTGATTGGCTCACTCAGAAGACATTTTTAAGAGTTACTCTGTGCCAGGGGCTGGTGCTGGGAACTTGATGCATAAAGTTAAGGCGTATGATTATTGGTCTTGACAAGCTCACAATGCTTCTCAGCAAGAGGACGTTAGAGGCTGGTAATGCTTTCCATTACCCCCTCCCCAATTTCAGGTGCTATTTTTTCATTTAGTAACTAGTTCATTTCTCATTTTTTTCCATGAAACCTTCTTTTACTATCCCAGTCCATTTTGATTGCTTCCTCCTCTGAACTTTTATCTTATTACATTTACTTATGATAATCTAGATCACTTGTTCTTAACTGGGGTGGACTTTGCTCCCCAGGAGATGTTTAGCAATTTCTGGAGACATTTTTAATAGTCAGAACTGAGAAGGGGTGTGCTATTGGCATGGAATGAATAGAGGCCAAGGATACCGCAAAACGTTCAAAAACATGGGGACAGCGTCCCACAACAAAGAATTATCTGGCCCCAAGTGTCAATCAATAGTGCCAGTTAAGAAACCCTGATCTAGGAAGTTGTTATCTATATATAAGCCTTATTTCCAATTATGTTGTAAACTTATTGAAGTAGAAACCACTTATTTTTCCATAGATTTTTCTTTCTTTTTAAAAACATAGTGTAGGCTGGGTGCAGTGGTTCACGCCTGTAATCCCAGCACTTTGGGAGACCAAAGCAGGAAGATTGGTTGAGCCCTAGAGTTCGAGACCTGCCTGGGAAACATAAGGAGACCCCATCTCTACAAAAACTTAAAACATTAGCTAGGCATGGTGGCATGTAGTCCCAGCTATTCAGGAGGCTGAGGTCGGGGGATTGATTGAGCCTGGGAGGTCAAGGCTGCAGTGAGCCATGTTTCTACCACTGCACTCCAACCAGCCTGGGTGACAGAGTGAGACCCTGTCTCAAAAAACATGGTGTAGTGGGTTGAATGGTGGCCCTCCTCCACAAAAGATATGTCCACATTAAATCCCTGGAACATGTGAATGTTACCGTATTTTGAGAAAGGGTCTTTGTAGATGTAATTAAGTTAAGGGTCTTAAAAATGAAGATATCATCCTGGATTATTTAGACAGGCACCAAATTGAATGATAGACAATAAATAGAAGGACAATAAATGATCCTTGTAAGACATACAAAGAGGAGATGCATAGACAGGAGAGACACACACAGAGAGAGGAGGAAATGTGAAGATAGAAGCAGAGATTGCAGCCATGCAGCCACAGCCCAACACAGAGGTGAGGAGAAAAGAGAGATGGAGATGGAAATGATGTGGCTACAAGCCAAGGAAGACAAGGATTGCCAGAAGCCACCAGAAGCTGCAAGAAACAAGGAAGGAGGATTCTCCCCCAGAGCCTCCAGAGAGACTGCAGTCTGCCAAAACTTTGCTTTTGAACTTCTTGCCTTCAGAACTGTGAGAGAGTAAATTTCTGCTATTTTAAGCCACCAGGTTTTCAGTAATTTGTTATGACAACCTCAGGAAACAAATACACCTAGTAGGTACAATGCATTATTTACCCACAGTGGGTGGTTAATGAATATTTCATATTTATAATGAAAACCATCTTTCTTCTTTGTAGAAGTTCAATTACGCCTTTTTACAAAAATTAATCAAATTAATATTCTTGTACTTCGATATAACTTTCCTCAGTTAAACTGCTAGATATATCAGCTCAGGCATACCACCTGCTCACATGAGAAGCCACACAATGCAAATATCAGATGCCAATTCAAATCCATTTGTGTAAGTAGTCATTAATTTATTTAAAATATACTCCATGTAGATATACTTTAATGAAAACTTAACCTACCCTGCTAAACTCATTAGCTATAAAATATAATGTTATACTTTAGAAGCTGGTTGTGTTTGATGCAGCTTGTAGCAACATCAGCTTTAATCTCTAGATGGCACTATGTTATAAGGAATCAACCCAAAATCTGATATTACGATTTTCATATAACTCTTCTTGAAAATGAAGAAAACTGTCCTGCTAAAAATCTGAGGAATTATATACCAGACACTGAAAGTCTCATTTTACTAAGTATGGTTAGGTTTCTAATTTATACATTACTGTGGGATAAGGAAAGATAATAGGGGAATTGAGTTCTTAAAACATGATAGTCAACAGTAAAAAATATATCATAAAAGTTGTTCACTTACGCTTTTGGATTATTTGTGTACATTTTGTTGGAAAATTGTATATAAACAACAGAGCCAGCACTGGGGTTCTTACATGAGAATGTTCATATAACCTAACACTTTATCTTTGATAGTTATAGGTGAAGATTAACGAACTACTTTTCACTTTAGCTTAAAATATAAACAAGATAACGCATTTGCTTTTTTAACTCATTATTGAAATTCCAACTTTGGTCTCAGTAGAAAGAGAAAAAGCTACTTGTATCATCTTTTTCTTAATTCTCTTTTTTACATTCCTGACCTCTCCTCTGAAGAATATATTTTGCCTTGAGTCTCCAGTAACTTCTAGGGATTTAAAAAATTCTTTTAACTTCCTGAAGCCTTTAGTAATGAGATTTTTCTCTATTTGCATATGTGGTAAACTCAGCGAGGTAATCAATAATCTCTTACCTTGGGCTTCTTCACTTTCACAGCATTTTGAACCACTCCTAAAGTACACCTATTCATTTATTGCTTTGTATTTTAATTATCTGCAAATAGGCCTTACCATCTCTACAAAATTATACATTCCTGGGGAGATGGCATCCTGACTACCTTTATCCACATGCTATGTGCTTAGTAACTTCCTATTGAATTAAATGGATTTAGTAGCATACAACATTATCCTATTCAAAGTAAAAATAAAAGCTAACTTGTAAGTTGACCTTCAAAAACCCCCAAAACATCAGAGTATCTTTTATTGAAGTATAAAATGAAGGTTTCAAGTAAAATTACATATACTTTTCTTCGTCAGATCAATGATTTATGGATTAGTTTTTAGGTAAAATTTGAGTACCTTCAAAACCAGTTTGTTTGAATTTTTGTACTCTCTAAGTACAAATAGAAAAATAATCTCTATCATCACCCCTACCAATCCCATTCCCTCAACCTTTACTCTTTCTTCAGATCTCAACTTATCTGCCAATTCTTGCAGGAAGAATTCTTCCGTCTTCAGAGAGATGCCACATTTGTGTGTTCCTAAGTCACACCACCCTTCCCCTATTACAGCACAAAATTAGACTTTCATTGCTTATTTCTTCGTCTATGTCTTTAACTAGTCTTAAATTTCAAAAGAACAGGAACCATGTGTATTTTATTTACTCTTACAAGCCCAGGAGCTAGCACAAAGCCTGCTGCATCTTAATCCACACCTGTGGATGAGGGCAGACGGAATGATTTCAGGATGAAAGGAAAACGTTTACATTGTTTACTTTACAAATATGTTGGTATATTTATGAAGTGTCAAGCACTTGTGTATTCTGGACACAAACGATAGAGCATTGAGCAAGGCAGAAACTTCCCCTGCCTCCATGGAGCTTCCATTTTAGTGGGGCAAAGACAGGCAAGTCAACAAATAAATACATAAGTAAGAAAGTGAATACAAAATAAAGAATTTGTATTAAAAAAGCTAAAAATATTAATAAACAAATAAGTATATAACATATATAACTTAGGTAAGTACATGGGATAAAGAATGATGGAGGCCAGGTGTGGCGGCTCATGCCTGTTGTTCTAGCACTTTGGGAGGCTAAGGCAGGAGGATTGCCTGAACCCAGGAGTTTGAGACCAGCTCATGATAATTTGAAATAAAAGATGATGGTACTTAATTATAGCACATTGAACTAAAAATATGCAGGGACATTAGTAATACTTAGTAATAAGAAAGAAGGAAAAAAGAAAGAGGGAGCCAGGCAGGGTGGCTCGTGCCTGTAATATCAGCACTTTGGGAGGCTGAGGCAAAAGGATCTTCTCAGCTCAGGAGTTGGAGACCAGGCTGGGCAACAGAGCAAGACTTCATCTCTACAAAACATTAAAAAAAAAAAAAAAAATTAGCCAGGTATGGTAGCACATTCCTATAATCCCAGCTACTCTGGAGGTTGAAGTGGAAAGATCACTTGAGCCCTGGAGTTGGAGGGTGCTGTGAGCTAGGATTGTGCTATTGCACTCCAGCCTGGGTAACGGCGTGAGATCCTACCAAAAATAAATAAATGAATGAATGAATGAATAAATAAATAAATAAATAAATAAAAGTGATGAAGGCCTTTCCAAGGAGATACAATTGAGGCAGAATCTGAATGAAGTGGATGAGGGGAAGGGTATGTGTGTGTGTTTGCGGAAGAGCATCTCCTTCAGAGGGCAGTTAATGTGAAGGGCATGGAAGCAGAAGATTGCTTGGTGTTTTCCAGGAACAGGCGTGAGGCTGGAGTGCATGAGCAAGAGCAGCAGAGTGTGGTTGGAGATATGGCTGGAGAGGAAACCTGGTGTCAGATAATGAAGAACCTTGTAAAACCTGACAATAACTTTGGATTTCACTGGCTATGGGAGGTCCTTGTACTGAGGTGGTGGTGATGGCGGTAGTGGGCATAGCCAGATTTGGTTTATATTTGAGTTGGAGCTGTCAGAATTTGCTGATAAATGTGGAGTATGAGGGAAAGGGAGGCATTAAAGATAACTCCAGGTTGTTGGTGAAGGCAACTGGAAAAATGGAGCTGCTGTTTATTGAGACAGATAAGAAGTAGAGGTTTTAACTTTCTGAAGCAGACATAGGGACAGGGAGGCTTTTGCTTTGAAGGTAGGAGCTATATCAGTGTGTGTGTATGCTAAAGGAAGTGATCCTCAAGTGTGGGAATTATTAAAGGTGCAGAAAAGAGGGGATAATTCCAGGAGTGCTCCTTTATTTGGTGAGAAGAGCTCTGAACCTATACAGGTGAAGTGGTTGCCTTAGATAGTTCACCCCATGTGCAAGGAGGAACTGTAAGGGTATAAAAGTCAGATGCAGAAAAACTGGTATATTTGAAGCTGGGAGTACATCAAAGCTGTTTTTGATGCCTTCTATGTTAATTGATGAATCAATAAAGATGTAATGTTTCTGAATTATTGCAGGAGGCTATGAAGAAACCTTGAGTAGCCTGGCAGCCTAAGGGTAGGTTCTGAAGCCAGAGAGATTTAGGAATTGATTCTCAGGTCCTCCGCTTAGTGGCTGTGCAGTTTTGGAAAAAGTAATATCTCCGAGTCTCATTTAGAAAAAGAGAAAAAGAAAAGGCCACCATTTATGAGCCAGTCGACCATCTGAGAACCAGGAATTTGTGTTAAAGCTTTACATGAATTATTTCATTTCATCTTTATAACATATATATAAACCAAGTATGATTTATCTCCATATCTTGATGATGTGAAAAACCAAATTTGGGAAGGCTAAAAGGATCTTGATTAGGACCACATATCAGATGAGTGACAGAGGCAAAATGCCTCTGGGGAGGCAGACCCCAGATCTCATGCTCTTAAATACTAAATTAAATTACCCATTAATAAACATCATGGAAATATCAGCCTTTGAATGAAATATCTGAAAACGTCTAAGACAGCTTTGAGTCTCATCCATCGTATGCCAGTGCTAGGCAAAATTCTGAGATGGCCCTCAATGTTCTCTGCCCTCTGGTGCATGTAGCCTGTATAGCCCCTGGATTTGTGAATACGAAGATTTCGGTCTGTAATTATATTATGTTCTATGGTACAGTTGACCTTTAAAAAGGAAGATAGGCCAGGTGCGGTGGCTCCCACCTATAATCCTAGTACTTCAGGAGGCTGAGCAGGAGGATTGCTTGAGCCCAGGAGTTTGAGACCAGCCTGGACAACATGGCAAGATCCCGTCTCTACAAAAAAAATTAAAAATTAGCTGGGTGCAGTGGCACAGGCCTGTGGCCCCAGCTACTTGTGAGGCTGAGGCAGGAGGATCACTTGAGCCCAGGAATTCAAGGCAGCAGTGAACTATGATCACATCACCGCATACCAGCCTGATTGACAAAAATGTACGTGGCCTCAAGGACCACACAATGGCCCTGGGTGGCCTCTAGGAGCTAGAAAACCCTCGGCTGACAACCATCAAGGAAATGTGGACATCAATCCCACCACCACAAGTAGCTGAATTCTTCCACTATCCTGAATAGCTTAGAAGTGGAATTTTCCCCAAAGCTTCCAGATAACAACTCCATTTGGCCAACACCTCAATTTCAGTCTCGTAAGAACCTGAATAGAGAACTCAGTCACAGACTTCTGACCCACAGAACTGTGAGCTAATAAATGGCCATGGCTTCAAGTCACTACAATTGTGGTAATTTACCACGCAGCAAGAGAAGCATAATACAATATCTCAAAGATTGTTGTGATGATCAAGTACCCAGTATTCCTACTTACTTATCAAATGGAGGTAGGAGACCAGCAGCACTTGTTTTCTGGTCAGAATTCTGCTGACCAAAACAGGATCTGGTCTAGACAGGATGAAATGAAGAAACTGGAGGAGCCAAGATGGCCGAATAGAAACAGCTCCGGTCTGCAGCTCCCAGCGTGAGCGATGCAGAAGACGGTGATTTCTGCATTTCCATCTGAGGTACCGGGTTCATCTCTCTAGGGAGTGCCAGACAATGGGTGCAGGTCAGTGGGTGCGTGCACTGTGCGCGAGCCGAAGCAGGGCGAGGCATTGCCTCACTTTTGAAGCGCAAGGGGTCAGGGAGTTCCCTTTCCGAGTCAAAGAAAGGCGTGACGGACGGCACCCGGAAAATCGGGTCACTCCCACCCGAATACTGCGCTTTTCCGATGGGCTTAAAAAACGGTGCACCACAAGATTATATCCCACACCTGGCTCGGAGGATCCTACGCCCACGGAGTCTGGCTGATTGCTAGCACAGCAGTCTGAGATCAAACTGCAAGGCGGCAGCGAGGCTGGGGGAGGGGCGCCTGCCATTGCCCAGGCTTGATTAGGTAAACAAAGCAGCCTGGAAGCTTGAACTGGGCGGAGCCCACCACAGCTCAAGGAGGCCTGCCTGCCTCTGTAGGCTCCACCTCTGGGGGCAGGGCACAGACAAACAAAAAGACAGCAGTAACCTCTGCAGACTTAAATGTCCCTGTCTGACAGCTTTGAAGAGAGCAGTGGTTCTCCCAGCACGCAGCTGGAGATCTGAGAACGGGCAGACTGCCTCCTCAAGTGGGTCCCTGACCCCTGACCCCTGAGCAGCCTAACTGGGAGGCACCCCCCAGCAGGGGCACACTGACATCTCACACGGCAGGGTATTCCAACAGACCTGCAGCTGAGGATCCTGTCTGTTAGAAGGAAAACTAACAAACAGAAAGGACATCCACACCAAAAACCCATCTGTACATCACCGCCATCAAAGACCAAAAGTAGATAAAACCACAAAGATGGGGAAAAAACAGAACAGAAAAACTGGAAACTCTAAAAAGCAGAGCGCCTCTCCTCCTCCAAAGGAACGCAGTTCCTCACCAGCAATGGAACAAAGCTGGATGGAGAATAACTTTGAGGAGCTGAGAGAAGAAGGCTTCAGACAATCAAATTACTCTGAGCTACGGGAGGACATTCAAACCAAAGGCAAAGAAGTTGAAAACTTTGAAAAAAATTTAGAAGAATGTATAACTAGAATAACCAATACAGAGAAGTGCTTAAAGGAGCTGATGGAGCTGAAAACCAAGGCTCGAGAACTACGTGACGAATGCAGAAGCCTCAGGAGCCGATGCGATCAACTGGAAGAAAGGGTATCAGCGATGGAAGATGAAATGAATGAAATGAAGCGAAAAGGGAAGTTTAGAGAAAAAAGAATAAAAAGAAATGAGCAAAGCCTCCAAGAAATATGGGACTATGTGAAAAGACCAAATCTACGTCTGATTGGTGTACCTGAAAGTGATGGGGAGAATGGAAGCAAGTTGGAAAACACTCTGCAGGATATTATCCAGGAGAACATCCCCAATCTAGCAAGGCAGGCCAACGTTCAGATTCAGGAAATACAGAGAATGCCACAAAGATACTCCTCGAGAAGAGCAACTCCAAGACACATAATTGTCAGATTCATCAAAGTTGAAATGAAGGAAAAAATGTTAAGGGCAGCCAGAGAGAAAGGTCGGGTTACCCTCAAAGGGAAGCCCATCAGACTAACAGCAGATCTCTCGGCAGAAACCCTACAAGCCAGAAGAGAGTGGGGGCCAATATTCAACATTCTTAAAGAAAAGAATTTTCAACCCAGAATTTCATATCCAGCCAAACTAAGCTTCATAAGTGAAGGAGAAATAAAATACTTTACAGACAAGCAAATGCTGAGAGATTTTGTCACCACCAGGCCTGCCCTAAAAGAGCTCCTGAAGGAAGCACTACACATGGAAAGGAACAATCAGTACCAGCCGCTGCAAAATCATGCCAAAATGTAAAGACCATCGAAACTAGGAAGAAACTGCATCAACTAACAAGCAAAATAACCAGCTAACATCATAATGACAGGATCAAATTCACACATAACAATATTAACTTTAAATGTAAATGGACTAAATGCTCCAATTAAAAGACACAGACAGGCAAATTGGATAAAGAGTCAAGACCCATCAGTGTGCTGTATTCAGGAAACCCATCTCATGAGCAGAGACACACATAGGCTCAAAATAAAAGGATGGAGGAAGATCTACCAAGCATATGGAAAACAAAAAAAGGCAGGGGTTGCAATCCTAGTCTCTGATAAAACAGACTTTAAATCAACAAAGATCAAAAGAAACAAAGAAGGCCATTACATAATGGTAAAGGGATCAATTCAACAAGAAGAGCTAACTATCCTAAATATATATGCACCCAATACAGGAGCACCAAGATTCATAAAGCAAGTCCTGAGTGACCTACAAAGAGACTTAGACTCCCACACATTAATAATGGGAGACTTTAACACCCCACTGTCAACATTAGACAGATCAACGAGACAGAAAGTCAACAAGGATACCCAGGAATTGAACTCAGCTCTGCACCAAGTGAACCTGATAGACATCTACAGAACTCTCCACCCCAAATCAACAGAATATACATTTTTTTCAGCACCGCACCACACCTATTCCAAAATTGACCACATAGTTGGAAGTAAAGCTCTCCTCAGCAAATGTAAAAGAACAGAAATTATAACAAACTATCTCTCAGACCACAGTGCAATCAAACTAGAACTCAGGATTAAGAAACTCCCTCAAAACCGCTCAACTACATGGAAACTGAACAACCTGCTCCTGAATGACTACTGGGTACGTAACGAAATGAAGGCAGAAATAAAGATGTTCTTTGAAACCAACGAGAACAAAGACACAACATGCCAGAATCTCTGGGACGCATTCAAAGCAGTGTGTAGAGGGAAATTTATAGCTCTAAATGCCCACAAGAGAAAGCAGGAAAGATCCAAAATTGACACCCTAACATCACAATTAAAAGAACTAGAAAAGCAAGAGCAAACACATTCAAAAGCTAGCAGAAGGCAAGAAACAACTAAGATCAGAGCAGAACTGAAGGAAATAGAGACACAAAAAACCCTTCAAAAAATTAATGAATCCAGGAGCCGGTTTTTTGAAAGGATCAACAAAATTGATAGACCAGTAGCAAGACTAATAAAGAAAAAAAGAGAGAAGAATCAAATAGACACAATAAAAAATGATAAAGGGGATATCACCACCGATCCCACAGAAATACAAACTACCATCAGAGAATACTACAAACACCTCTATGCAAATAAACTAGAAAATCTAGAAGAAATGGATGAATTCCTCGACACATACACTCTCCCAAGACTAAACCAGGAAGAAGTTGAATCTCTGAATAGACCAATAACAGGATCTGAAATTGTGGCAATAATCAATAGCTTACCAACCAAAAAGAGTCCAGGACCAGATGGATTTACAGCTGAATTCTACCAGAGGTACAAGGAGGAACTGGTACCATTGCTTCTGAAACTATTCCAATCAATAGAAAAAGAGGGAATCCTCCCTAACTCATTTTATGAGGGCAGCATCATTCTGATACCAAAGCCAGGCAGAGACAGAACAAAAAAAGAGAATTTTAGACCAATATCCTTGATGAACATTGATGCAAAAATCCTCAATAAAATACTGGCAAAACGAATCCAGCAGCACATCAAAAAGCTTATCCACCATGATCAAGTGGGCTTCATCCCTGGGATGCAAGGCTGGTTCAATATATGCAAATCAATAAATGTAAGCCAGAATATAAACAGAGCCAAAGACAAAAACCACATGATTATCTCAATAGATGCAGAAAAAGCCTTTGACAAAATTCAACAACACTTCATGCTAAAAACTCTCAATAAATTAGGTATTGATGGGATGTATTTCAAAATAATAAGAGCTATCTATGACAAACCCACAGCCAATATCATACTGAATGGGCAAAAACTGGAAGCATTCCCTTTGAAAACTGGCACAAGACAGGGATGCCCTCTCTCACCACTCCTATTCAACATGGTGTTGGAAGTTCTGGCCAGGGCAATTAGGCAGGAGAAGGAAATAAAAGGTATTCAATTAGGAAAAGAGGAAGTCAAATTGTCACTGTTTGCAGATGACATGATTGTATATCTAGAAAACCCCATTGTCTCAGCCCAAAATCTCCTTAAGCTGATAAGCAACTTCAGCAAAGTCTCAGGTTACAAAATCAATGTACAAAAGTCACAAGCATTCTTATACACCAACAACAGACAAACAGAGAGCCAAATCATGAGTGAACTCCCATTCACAACTGCTTCAAAGAGAATAAAATACCTAGGAATCCAACTTACAAGGGATGTGAAGGACCTCTTCAAGGAGAACTACAAACCACTGCTCAAGGAAATAAAAGAGGATACAAACAAATGGAAGAACATTCCATGCTCATGGGTAGGAAGAATCAATATCGTGAAAATGGCCATACTGCCCAAGGTGATTTATAGATTCAATGCCATCCCCATCAAACTACCAATGACTTTCTTCACAGAATTGGAAAAAACTACTTTAAAGTTCATATGGAACCAAAAAAGAGCCCGCATCGCCAAGTCAATCCTAAATCAAAAGAACAAAGCTGGAGGCATCACGCTACCTGACTTCAAACTATACTACAAGGCTACAGTAACCAAAACAGCGTGGTACTGGTACCAAAACAGAGATATAGATCAATGGAACAGAACAGAGCCCTCAGAAATAATGCAGCATATCTACAACTATCTGATCTTTGACAAACCTGACAAAAACAAGAAATGGGGAAAGGATTCCCTATTTAATAAATGGTGCTGGGAAAACTGGCTAGCCATATGTAGAAAGCTGAAACTGGATCCCTTCCTTACACCTTATACAAAAATTAATTCAAGATGTATTAAAGACTTAAACGTTAGACCTAAAACCATAAAAACCCTAGAAGAAAACATTACCATTCAGGACATAGGCATGGGCAAGGACTTCATGTCTAAAACACCAAAAGCAATGGCAACAAAAGACAAAATTGACAAATGGGATCTAATTAAACTAAAGAGCTTCTGCACAGCAAAAGAAACTACCATCAGAGTGAACAGGCAACCTACAAAATGGGAGAAAATTTTTGCAACCTACTCATCTGACAAAGGGCTAATATCCAGAATCTACAATGAACTCAAACAAATTTACAAGAAAAAACCAAACAACCCCATCAAAAAGTGGGCAAAGGACATGAACAGACACTTCTCAAAAGAAGACATTTATGCAGCCAAAAAACACATGAAAAAATGCTCATCATCACTGGCCATCAGAGAAATGCAAATCAAAACCACTATGAGATACCATCTCACACCAGTTAGAATGGCAATCATTAAAAAGTCAGGAAACAACAGGTGCTGGAGAGAATGTGGAGAAAGAGGAACACTGTTACACTGTTGGTGGGACTGTAAACTAGTTCAACCATTGTGGAAGTCAGTGTGGCGATTCCTCAGGGATCTAGAACTGGAAATAGCATTTGACCCAGCCATCCCATTACTGGGTATATACCCAAAGGACTATAAATCATGCTGCTATAAAGACACATGCACACGTATGTTTATTGCGGCATTATTCACAATAGCAAAAACTTGGAACCAACCCAAATGTCCAACAATGATAGACTGGATTAAGAAAATGTGGTACATATACACCATGGAATACTATGCAGCCATAAAAAATGATGAGTTCATGTCCTTTGTAGGGACATGGATGAAATTGGAAAACATCATTCTCAGTAAACTATCGCAAGAACAAAAAACCAAACACCGCATATTCTCACTCATAGGTGGGAATTGAACAATGAGATCACATGGACACAGGAAGGGGAATATCACACTCTGGGGACTGTTGTGGGGTGGGGGGAGGGGGGAGGGATAGCATTGGGAGATATACCTAATGCTAGATGACGAGTTAGTGGGTGCAGTGCACCAGCATGGCACATGTATACATATGTAACTAACCTGCACAATGTGCACGTGTACCCTAAAACTTAAAGTATAATAAAAAAATAAAAAATAAATAAATAAATAAAATTACTATCTCAAGTTGTAAAAAAAAAAAAAAAAAAAAGAAATGAAGAAACTGTCAGGAACCAGCAGATGATGAAAAAAGAGATCCCAAGGTGCTCATTGCTCATTAGCATAAGATTCTCCTATCAGCACCATGAAAGTTTACAAGTGTCATGGCAATGACCTGGAGTTACCACCCCTTTTCATGGCAACAACCTTGGCATTACCACCCCGTTTCTAGAAAGTTCTAAATAACCCACTCCTCAATTTGTATCAACCTACCCCTTAATTTGCATGCAATTGGAAGTGGATTTACGTGACTATAAATGCGGTTACCAAGAGCCCATATGTGGCCAACTCTGGGTGCACTGCCTCCAAGTTAGCCCTGCTCTACAAGGGGCAGTACCATTCAGTGAAAAAGAGCTCTCTAACACCACTGGCTTACCCTTGAATTTGTTCCTGGGTAAAGCCAAAAACCCTCCCTGGCTAAGCCCCAACTTGGGCTTGCCCATCCTGCAACAAAACCATAATAATTTTCTTGAGAAAGCATTCATTTTCAGTCAGATTTCATTCACTTGAGAATGGAGATCTAAAATAGCAGAAAAGCCTCAAAAGAGCAACTGGTTATGGGAAGCTGAACAGATCTGGAAGAAAGCCCAGATGTGAGGAACACAGGAGGAGGTGGTGTGTTGGAAACCCACACATGAGCCATGGGGAAATAGGAGTGGCTATTAAGGATCCTCAGCAAGTTCATACTCCAGAGGTTCTTGCTGTGGAACCTAAGGCTGAAACTAAAGGGTGCTTCTTACAGTGGAGGGAAGGTATTTAGGGTGGATAGAGCCAAAGCAAACTTGTGTGGTTGCATTTCACACTGGCTTTGCCCTTAATATATATTTTTTTCTAATTAGACTCTAATATTTAGTCACCTAGGTTCAAAGCAATGCCATTATTTTTGTTGCTGTTGTTGTTGTTTTTGAGATGGAGTCTTGCTCTGTTGCCCAGGCTGGAGTGCAGTGGCGCGATCTCGGCTCACTGCAAGCTCGGCCTCCCGGGTTCATGCCGTTCTACTGCCTCAGCCTCCTGAGTAGCTGGGACTACAGACACACGCCACCACGCCTGGCTATTTTTTTTTTTTTTTTAGTAGAGACAAGGTTTCGCTGTGTTAGCCAGGACGGTCTCAATCTCCTAACCTCGTAATCCACCCGCCTGAGCCTCCCAGAGTGCTGGGATTACAGGCGTGAGCCACCGCGCCAGAGCAATGCCATTATTTTTAAGTCAGTCCTTCTACAAGTCATTGAGTCTGATTAATGATGCCTTCAAATATTTCTTACATTTCCATTTCTTCTGCTTGCTCCTTATATTAAAACTTTGTCTTCTGGTAATTGGTTTGCTGTTGCAAACACTTCCTTGGCCATTACACAGGCCATTTCTGTGCATCAGACTGGTCTTACCCAAACCTTTCACTCCTCGTGGCATTTCCTTGCTCGTACCTTCTCTGCCCAGGACTCTATCTTGCCTAGAACTTTGAGTCTTTTGGTCTGTCTCGATTCATGTATGAGGAAACTGAAGTCAATGCAGTGCACTTGTTAGAGCAGCAAATAGGGCCAAAGGAAGGCCTAGAACAAGATCTCCTGATTTAGCTCAGTGTTTTTCTCCATTACACTATTCATACTTCTCACAATGGCTTCAAGGCTTTTCTCATTTATTTCTAGCCTTACCCCTCCACCTTTGCTGTCTTTACTCCTCATTGTGAATCATCCACTCCAGGCAGCCCCATTTCCCATCTGTCCTGTGAATGTGTCAGACTTACCTTATTCCACCCAGTGGATGCCCTCTTTTCTCCTTTGCCTTTCTAATGATGGTGTTTATGCTTGCCTGTCACTCTACCAACACAGATTTCTTCTTTCTCTGAATTCTGCCAGCATTCACTGTTTGTATCACTCATTAAAACATAAAGTTTACAAACCACCTTATTTGGTTGTAAATGTTTCATGGGTGCCTGTCTTATTTTCCAAGAAGATTATACATTCCCAGACGATATCCATGGTTTCCCTTTTATTTGTCGCCAGCTCTATGCCTTGTACAGCGTAAATAAATAATATATTGAACTAAATTAGTCTTAGTGTTCTGCACTGTTTACAGATTAAATCATGAACATTTACTGAGGGCCTATTAGGTATTAGTCAGGGGATAAATCTCTCCTCAAAAGGAGCCCACACTCTAATGGGGAATTTAGGCAAGTGAATTGCTCCAAAGTTGTATGATAAACACATTGTGTGGAGAGTTTTGAAGTTATGCTACTCCAAATACCAATCCAATTATTACAGAAAAGTGAGATGTCATGGCTGATCTTGCTCTTGGCATGGCTTTTCTCCAGATGAGACTGATGATTCATGCAGGGATTTTATCCATGCTACATGTTACATTAGTTCCATGCCATAGACAGTTGAACATACTCAGAGAACTAAAATATATTGCAGCAAAGCCACATTTTAAGGACTTTGCTGTAGCATGGATTCAATTATTCTGGGTAAATAACCTATCTGATTAGATGCCCTATTGTATTTTCATTTGAAAAGTTCTCTGATCCAGATCCAGTTAATTAAAAATCGATTTTCAACCTGATCTTTTTCATTTTAAACAAATATGCCCTTACCATATTGTGAACAATTTAAAGTTTGGAATGTTGGCCCTTCAGAAACATGTTGAACTTCATTATAATAAATTATGTTGCTTTGACACTGGCTACAAATGACAACAAATCTTTTTCACATAATACTTTCTAAAAAAGCAAAATAAATAAATAAATAAATAAATGAGAAAGACTGAAAAGTCCAGTTGACAAATTGCAACCGGTCTGCACTAGGATAATTTAGTACATCATTCAGGATCACTGAAATGTAAAGGAGCTTTGTTAGGATTTAAAAAGTTGAGGACTTGGATTCCTACCCAGTTGCAGTAACACAGGGGTAGCATTGTTAGTTCTGATTCAAGTGCAACTGATCAAAAGGTTATTGAATATTCCTTGTCTCTCTGCCAACTCTGAATGTCTTCTCCCTGACTGGAATATTTGGATCCTGTTGTTCATTAATGCTTATCTTACATTCCACTCACTATCATTATCTACCTTTCTCAGTAATTAGCTAATTATATTTTGAGATAATTGGTTTAATGAAAGTGTGGGAAGTATGCAGTAAGAATCTAAGTGATACTGTCATGACCTCTACATGTAGATTAAGCAAAAAGTAAGGGACACAAAATATACAAAAATAAGGAACACTTACAATATTATGCATGTTCAAATGATGATATGTACTTTAGTGAAATATCTCAGATACGCTTTAGTGTCCTTTTTGTTTCTACAACTCCTTGAGAGTATATAATGGTCCATTGCATGTTAGAGATATGAAATTATTGTTTCAAGACATTAAGGCAGCTTTTTGGCCCTATAGTGATAATTTATGTGTTTTGTTTATGGATTTCTCAAATACACATAAAGAAATGCAGGAATTTAGGAAAATGAAGTGAAATAAGATGAGTAAAGTAGTTTTCTTAGTAGAGGCAACATAGCCACACTTGTAGAACTCTATTTTTTAAAAAAAGAGCATATTAAAAAAAAAGAGCAAGTTGAAAGTAAAACTAAATGCTTATTTATTACCTTGTGATCTATTTATTTGTAGCTGTGTATGTATGAATTTATGTATGTATGTCCTTGAATGTGGCACTTTGCAGTTTGCTATGGAAGAAAAAAAGAATATTAGACACGATTTCCATCTATAAGGAGGTTATTCCTCCTTAATGGCAGTTATGAGAATGTGCCTCTCAGTTCTCCAACTCTGGGGGTATTGAGTATGACTGACTGTGTTAGTCCATTCTCTCACTGCTACGAAGAAATACCCGAGACTAGGTAATATATAAAGGAAAGATGTTTAATTGACTCACAGTTCCACATTCCAGGGGAGGCCTCAGGAAACTTACAATCATGGTGGAAAGCAAAGGAAAAGCAGGCATCTTCGTCGCAGGGCAGCAGGAAGGAGTGAATGCAAACAGGGGAAATGCCAGACGCTTATAAAACCATTAGGTCTCATGAGAACTCACTATCACGAGAACAGCATGGAGGAAACTGCCTCCATGATCCTATTATCTCCATCTAGTCCCACCCTTGCCACATGGGGATTATGGGGATTACAACTTGAGGTAAGATTTGGGTGGGGACACAAAGCCAAACCATATTACTGACCAAGGACCTCTGCTGTTGTGCTTTGAAGGCCACCACTGCCACATTTGCACTGTGCATAAGGAAAATGATACACTTATCACAGCCTTCCAAGCTACACTTAAATTCTCTACACTTCCTAGTGACTGTTCTCAGCCAGTAACTGAGTACAGTTGAGATACCAAAACAGCTTATTCCCAGAAGACATGAGACTCCTAAGATAGCCCAATTTGGATTACGGACTCTCCATGAATATTACTGGACCTTCCTCTGACTGCATCACAGTCTAGGACTATTCCACCCAAGCTTCCTTCCCAGTCTTCTTCCTTCGGGATCAGACTTGCATTGTATGTGAATAGTTCTTCCAGCCTCCCCTGGCTTGCCCCTTATTTTCCTGTGCAGGCACATTTTCCCCAATAAAAATCCTCACTTGCTTAATCTTGTCTTGACATATTATCTTGGAGGACACAGACTAACATGCTAGATGAAGAAATCAAATATTACTCAGGAAAAAATTAAAAACAACGTTATCAGTAAGTACAAAAGAAGAGGAAATGGACAACACAGTGGAAGAGGTCACAAAATGACATAAAGTACTTGATTCAGATAGGTAAAAAGGGGCTGATGTAGAAATTATAATGCATAACGTATTTTGGGAATGGGAGGCATCCTAATTGAATGGAATACCGAAGAACTGAGGATGTGTTGGAAAGGTTTATTGAAATCAGATTATGGAGGAACTTGAATATCATGCTGAAGAATTTGGCTGGTCTTTTTTCTCTACATTTCTTTTGAAAATGTGGCGGTAGTGGAGCTCCAAGGATTTGAGAATGCTGGACACCAGCTGGCATTTTCTTTCTCAGACTATCAGTATAGAGGCAGGACTAATGTCTAGTGGAGTTCAGCAGCCCAGGAAGAAAGCTGTGAAAAGGAATTTTAACTCTGGACTGGGATTTGCAATCCTAACCCCTTTGTAGTTTCCCAGTGAGCTAAAAACATAACTACACATGCATGCAACAGATTGCTTTTGAGAATCAGATTTCAGTTCTGCACAAGAACAAGCAAAGGAGCTTCTTTCACTTCTTTCTTCTAGAAATGGGGTAACAATGAGCAGTTATGGGGCTAGAGTTGAAAGGTTTTGATTGGCAATCCAAAATAGGGTTTGTTTGGCAATGAATGTGCTTAAAAAACGCAGAAATTTAACATTAAAATATAATTTTATGACCGTCCTTGAATAATGAGTTTATGTGAACAGATTTTTATTCTTGCATGGTCACAAAACTAGATTTGAGTAGCAATCCCTCTGTTTAGATAGGGTAAGCGTTCTTTGGTGCACCACAGTCCCCACTCAACCCTATCGTCTAACATCTGTTTCATGTTGTAAATCTATAGTCCTGTCCACTGTTTGTAATTTTTGAGTGTATGACCCCAATCTAAACCTACACTTAAACTTCCGCTTTTTAGATCCTCCCACATTAGTGTTGAAACCTCATACCAGCTCAGTCACATGGGCAGGGTGTTTTGCTTTTGGGCAATTACTTTGTGTATATGAGTTAAAACAGCTGAAATGCATTGGATGCCAGGGAAATTTGCTGTGAGATTTTCTTGTTGATCAAGACATAGAAGGCTAATATTTTCTACTAAGCTCCAAGAGGAATGAATTGACGATCATGGCAACTGAGCTTCCATGCAATGATTGTTGAGAACAATGGCTAGGGAGTCTCGCTCCAAGGAATAACCTGAGTACTTTCTTCCTCTACAGGTGCTGAGGAACATCAAGCATTACCTGAAAACAAGTGCTCTCAAACTATTCAATATGTTATCACGTTATATGTCTATGTTACGTGAGAACTTGCATAATCTTCCTCTAAAGGTTCAAAAACTTTTATTTAAAGACCACAGGAGCCACCTACTCTGTGTCTCAAACCATGAGGCTCATACTTGATTTCTGTAGTCATGACACCTACCTTACAGATCCATAGATTGGAAATCAGCAAACTTTTTCTATGAAGTAGCAGATAATAAACATTTCCAGTTTTGTGGGCCATACAATCTTTGTCACAACTATTCAACTTGGCCCTTGTAGCGTGAAAGCAGTCATAGACATTATGTAAATGAAGGAGCGTGGTTGTGTTCCAATAAAACTTTATTTACAAAAACAGGCCGTGGATAGGATTTGGCCTGCAAATATAGTTTGCCAACACTGCCACGGAGCATAAGGAAAATGATACACTTATCACAGCCTTCCAAGCTACAGTTAAATTCTCCAAGAATTTAGGAAGTGTTAAAACTCCAACCACCACTCCATGTATTCCAGGTCCCTTCCCTCTCTGGTTAAAATGTAAGCTTCTCCATATTTTTACAATCTGCTTTCAAGAAAACTCTCATTTGTTTCTTCCTAACTTGCTCATGAACTCTCCAAGAATTTTGTCCTTCCTAAGCCTCTGTAGTTTCTTGGCCTTACCAGAAGCCTGGTTCTCCCCCTGAGCACACCACCTCTATAGCCTGTGTAAGTGAATGGGGCATCTGGAACCTGGACTTTCAGGTCATTGACCCACTCATGCTCAAATAATTGAGCTCTGGCGACTCCTGACAACCTCCTCTGACATTTCCATTGCCTATATTATTTCCACATTTCTATCTGCAGTCCTGACAAGAATTTCAACTTGTTTATCCTACTGCATGACTGATAATCCTTTTAGAGACCTAACAAAGAACCCAAACTTAGTATTTCCAGAACAGAATTTATTATTGCTGCCCCTAAATCTGCTCCATCTTTGTCTTTTCGCCTCTGAAAATGACTTCACTTGACCCTCATTGCCTTAGTCCCAAGCTTATCTTGTTCTCTTTTTCTTATCTCCCACCTCCAAGTCATGAAAGCATATTCCAGCTCTCACCTTGTCATTGTCACTCTTTAGACTATTCTACCTTCCTCTCTTCCCTGGATCACTGGAATGACTACCAGCAACCTGATATCCCTGAGGCCTACTGTTCACAGTCTACACAAAGCAGCCAGAATTGACTTTGAAAGCACGAAGTAGATCACTCCTCCATTTTAATCTTCTGACATGAAAAAAAAAAAAAAGGAGCAAACTCCATGTATTTTTCTATTAGGCTGTACACAATATGGCCTGTGTCACTTGGATGTCATTCTTGTTTATTTTATTTTATTTATTTATTTATTTTTTTTTTTGAGATGGAGTCTTACTGGTCTCCCAGGCTGGAGTGCAATGGTGCAGTCTCGGCTCACTGCAACCTCTGCTTCCTGGGTTCAAGTGATTCTTCTGCCTCAGACTCCCGAGTAGCTGGGATTACAGGCACCCGCCACCACGTTCGGCCAATTTTTGTGTTTTTAGTAGTGATGGGGTTTCATCATGTCAGAAAGGCTATTCTCGATCTCCCGACCTCAAGTGATCCCCTGCCTCGGCCTCCCAAAGTGCTGGGATTACAGGCGTGAGCCACCGAGCCTGGCTGCATATCATTCTTAATCACTCTTCTCCGTGTTTGCTCCCCCTAGTGCCATGGGCCATCTCTCCATTCTAAGCTCATTCTCAACTTAGTGCATCTGCACTTTTGCTCTGTCATCTTTCCAAATTGTTTTTCCCTTCATGTTTCAAAGCAGAATATTCCTTGTCATTCAGATTTTAACTTAAATGTAGTCTCCCAGAGATCCTGATCCCTCAATAGAAAGTAGGCACCCTGTCCTTCTGTATCCCTTCACCGTGGTTTAATTTTCTCTGTGGTATTCATCACACTCTTCGCCGTTTTATCTGTTTCTTTTATGGCTCCTCCGGTAGAATGTGAGCTTCAAAGGAACAATAATTGTCTGCTTATTCAATTACGTTGGGTCCTTAGTCATCACCCCTTCTAGTTTTCTCTCCTTGGTTTTGGTTGTAAATTATCTTGATGATCATTTCAGCAACTTTCCTGCCAATTGTTCAGGCCTCTTTCTTTTCATCACACCATTCTGCCAAGTCGTCATCCCTGGATAATCTAACTTCTACCCACTCTGTGCCACTAGTCTGCCTGATAAGACTTGCTGTAGAACATTACATAACCAAGATTGGTACCATTATAAATTTACAGTCATCACTTCCCCTGGGCTCTCATTGTTTCCTTGCATTCTTAATATATTTCCCAGTTGGCTCATGTTGGTGTGCATCACAACAGTTATTTCAAATCTCCACCCCTTCACTCTCACCAAATGACCTCACCCCGATTCCATTTAAACAAAGTCCCAAGAGAGGTGCTTTTACACCTTCCACTACCAAACCTACAAATCTTCCTTTCTTCCTTCCCTCCTGTCATACTGGCAGAGGTGGTTCTTTCTTGGATGTAGCTGCACTTTTATTTTTGCTTTGGACACTATCCTTTCCCCTCTTTCAGGATCTTGCCCTATTAGTTATTTTCTGCTCTGTATCAGACACTTCCCCCTCTTACTGGCCCTTCCTCACTCATTGTTCTTGATAGGTTGAATTCATTTTCAGTTCCTGGCCTCCATCAACCTTACTGTCTTTCTCGCTCTTTCCTTTTTCTCCCTCTTATGGGATTTCTAGCAGCTTCCTCTGCTTGCATCATTCCCTCTTCTGTTCCTCATTGCCCCTTCCCCTCATATCATATGGCTGATTCCCTTTCCTGCAGATTTTAGCTTAGATGCCAATTCTTCAAAGTGCTCTTTTCTTTCTGCAGACTATATTAGGGCCCTTATTATTGCTTCTATCACATTTTAATTTTCCTTTTTGAACCCCCATCATAGTTGTAATTATTTGTTTAATATCTGTTTTTCTTGATCAGGGAATGAATGCTCCATGAGGGAAGGGACTGTGAGTATCTTGTTTGCCACCCGATATTCGTACCTGACATAGCACTGGTATTCACGCAGTGGCTATTTTTTGGATGAATGAATAGAAGAAAAAGGAAAGGGAGGAGAAAGAATGACAAAGGAAAAGGAAGAACAACCAAATGAAAAGCACACCCAAAAGCCTGAAGTTGATAGGACTGTATCTATTTCATACTTCCTTTCACTAGAGTCACCCTATGGCTCCCAATAGATGGGAGGCCCTGACCTTCCTATCAGGTAGGTGGTCCAGTCTCACTTCATTACCCATATGGGTGATAAGCATTCTAAGCTAGCTCCAAGCTCCTCCAGCCTGATGTGCTTAATACTCCATCTCCTAGTATTGTTGCCCAATGAGTCTGATGTGTACTCAGACCTCCATGAGGGTGGATTTGGTGTGGGGATAGGGAGGAGAATGTTGTGCTCCTCTTAGTGGTCATGACCCCTAACAAGGAAGTTTTGGGTGGAGGGGAGAGATAAAAGTTTGTAGCAGTAGACTAGGCTAATAGGAGGATATTGCAATGATGAAAAACGAGGTGATAAGGATCTATGTTAGAGCAGTGAGAACTCTGGCTTTATACTGCTAATCATGTGTATACTACTGAATATTAACACACAGCTTAAAAATCACTAAAAACAGAAGACTAATTCAAACAGTTGTGTTCTTGTGTGTTTCCGCCTAGGGAGAGTAGGCTAAGAAATTAATAAAATAAAAATAAAAAGCTAATTTGAACATGTCAAATTGGGTTAGTGAATAACAAGAACCTTGTTTTAAACAAAGGAGGACCTATTCAAAATATCAGATTACTGTTTTAATTAGTAAGTAGGGTTAAAAGAAAAAAGAGAGAGAAGAAACAAAAAAATCCCTTTAGAATTCAATTATAGAATCCTCTTAGATAAATGCTATGTGAATTTGATTTTCCTTTTATAATCTTTACCGTGTCACATAAAGAGTAGCAGATGACATAAGCAGATGGACTTGTGTTATCTGCTACTGCTTAAAACCTTCTCTAACGTTTTTTTGGCCATATTCATAAACATAGGGTATGGTAGAACTAACTTACATCTGTTTAAAATCCTTGGTAACTTCTGTTAAAATTTATTTTAGTAAGTTATAACATGGCAAGGCTTTTCTTTTTTTATTATGGACAATATTCTATCCATTTTAGAAATAAAGTCTGAGGTATATTTCAATACTTCTAGATAACTATAAGTTTGAAAAAGGAAATGTGCCTTTACTTGAGCTTTCATATGGGTGAGCATTCCTAAGGAAATCATTGATTTTGGATGGCAGTTTCAATTCATGGAGGAAAGGGGAGAAAGAGATGGAGATTCTTGTTTTAATTCATAATTTCTACAGCTTTTCACAATTTTCAAAGCATTTTAGTACCATCAATTTCATTCTTTACCTAGGTGTGGCATTTTGATAAGTAATATGTTTTTCAAATGAGCACAAAACAAACCACTCTCTGTTTACATTACCTTCATTAACTTTATCTGAGAAAAGAATGCAACAATCTCCACTCCTTACTTGGTAAGAATTTGCCTGATTATAGTTAAAGCAACCACAGGGAATTTCTTGAGCATTGTACCCAGGAAATGTCGCACAGAGTCTTAAGAAATCTTAAATAATTAACCTTAATGAAAGGAATAGGTTAATACTTATGTAGTTATTGTTCAGGTTATGACCAAATTCAAATCTAATGAAATTTATGTTTACTCCAGTTAATTTTTAAAGAAAATTATTTCTTAAAACAGGACCTGTAATAAATGTAGTTAGTTGTAGAACTAAACAGCAGTAAGAAATATACTTTATGAAATAATAGTCATAACTTTCAAGTTCTGATTATATGACTAGTTTTCTTTATTTTAGAATGAATCTGATGACTTTCTAAAATTGTCTTAAAAAGCAAGATTTGAAAACTAGAAGCTGAAAGCCTCAAAGAAGCTCCAGGTCAGATGTAGTTAAACACAGAAAATGTGTTAGTGAAGTATACATTCACTTTCAGGCAAATACTCTTAAAAGAGTTTCTTTAGCAGGAATCATTGAGGAAGGACAATTCCTTCAGTTATGTCTGCATTGTTGCAGCAGGTCACTGATTTCAGACGGACTTTATGGAGTCCTAGAGTCCCATAGAATTCCCTGAGAGACTCTCAGTGGGTAGCAGGGAGATGAGAGGGGGTGGGCTACTTGGAAGATATCCTAAAGCATGTAGTTGAAACACAAATCCAAGAAAGTAACCACATAAACCACATTGACTCGGTACTTGTTTTTGTTCTGGCAGATACCTAGTCAGAACAGAAAGAAAGAAAATAATGATAATAAGAATAATATCATTAATAATTTTTGTAGAGAGCTTACTAGGTCTCAGGTACTAGAATAAATATCTTACATATATTAATACATGTAATTTTCACCTCATCCTCACTAGGTGGCTAATATTATTATCCGCATTTGTGTTTGAGGAAACTGAGGCAGAAAGTAATGAAATACCTTGTTCAAAATTTATCCAGGCAGCAAGTGGTAGAGTCCAGATTGAGGCTGACTCTAAGCTTCCCTGAACTTCCCCCTTCTAAAGAGCAGCTCTGCCTTTATATTTGATTTATTGAGGTTTCACCTAAGATGTTTTATTTATTTATTTATTTATTTATTTATTTATTTTTTTATTGTACTTTAAGTTTTAGGGTACATGTGCACAATGTGCAGGTTCGCTACATATGTATACATGTGCCATGTTGGTGTGCTGCACCCATTAACTCGTCATTTACATTAGGTATATCTCCTAATGCTATCCCTCCCCCCTCCCCCCACCCCAAAACAGGCCCCGGGGTGTGATGTTCCCCTTCCTGTGTCCAAGTGTTCTCATTGTTCAATTTCCACCTATGAGTGAGAATATGCGGTGTTCGGTTTTTTGTCCTTGCGGTAGTTTGCTGAGAATGATGGTTTCCAGCTTCATCCATGTCCCTACAAAGGACATGAATTCATATTTTATGGCTGCATAGTATTCCATAGTGTATATGTGCCACATTTTCTTAATCCAGTCTATCATTGTTGGACATTTGGGTTGGTTCCAAGTCTTTGCTATTGTGAACAGTGCCACAATAAACATACGTGTGCATGTGTCTTTATAGCAGCATGATTTTTACTCCTTTGGGTATATACCCAGTAATGGGATGGCTGGGTCAAATGGTATTTCTAGTTCTAGATCCCTGAGAAATCGCCACACTGACTTCAAGCTACCAATGACTTTCTTCACAGAATTGGAAAAAACTCCTTGAAAGTTCATATGGAACCAAGAAAGAGCCCGCGTGGCCAAGCCAATCCTACGCCAAAAGAACAAAGTTGGAGGCATCACCCTACCTGACTTCAAACTATACTATAAGGCTGCAGTAACCAAAACAGCATGGTACTGGTACCAAAACAGAGATATAGACCAATGGAACAGAACAGAGCCCTCAGAAATAATGCCACACATCTACGACTATCTGATCTTTGACAAACCTGACAAAAACAAGAAATGGGGAAAGGATTCCCTATTTAATAAATGGTGCTGGGAAAACTGGCTAGCCATATGTAGAAAGCTGAAACTGGACCCCTTCCTTACACCTTATACAAAAATTAATTCAAGATGGATTAAAGATTTAAATGTTAGACCTAAAACCATAAAAACCATAGAAGAAAACCTAGGCAATACCATTCAGGATATAGGCATGGGCAAGGACTTCATGTCTAAAACACCAAAAGCAATGGCAACAAAAGACAAAATTGACAAATGGGATCTAATTAAACTAAAGAGCTTCTGCACAGCAAAAGAAACTACCATCAGAGTGAACAGGCAACCTACAAAATGGGAGAAAATTTTTGCAACCTACTCATCTGACAAAGGGCTAATATCCAGAATCTACAATGAACTCAAACAAATTTACAAGAAAAAAACAAACAACCCCATCAAAAAGTGGGCAAAGGACATGAACAGACACTTCTCAAAAGAAGACATTTATGCAGCCAAAAGACACATGAAAAAATGCTCATTATCACTGGCCATCAGAGAAATGCAGACACTTCTCAAAAAAAGACATTTATGCAGCCAAAAGACACATGAAAAAATGCTCATTATCACTGGCCATCAGAGAAATGCAGAGATACCATCTCATACCAGTTAGAATGGTGATCATTAAAAAGTCAGGAAACAACTGGTTCTGGAGAGGATGTGGAGAAATAGGAACACTTTTACACTGTTGATGGGACTGTAAACTAGATGTTTTATTTGTTAAATAATGTTTTACTACTAAACACAACTAACAACCACCATACAAGATAAACAAAATAATTATTTCTAATTAAGGATGTTAAAATGATGAGCTACATCAAATAGCAATCAGATAGATCAGCTACTATTTTCTGAGCATTTGGGCAGTTATTTCTATTTGAATTCCACCCAAGAATCCCAGTATAGTCTCAATGTGTTTTTGAGGTTATTTTGGTGTAACATATTGGCATTAGAATATTTATAACATGCTTTTCTCCTTGATTCTTAATCGTCCTAAAAATCTTCCTTGTACATTTCAAAAATTTGCTAACAAAATTTGCTAATCTGTTCATTTTCAAGATAATGCAAAATAATTATTCAATATGTAAATACATTAAAATGATGTCAAGTCACTTTTATATGACTAGGAACTAACAGCAGGGGAGTCTTAGCTAGTAGCAAACATAGATCCTGAAGTTTATACCTGTTTTGCCATTACTGTACTCAACAGCTACAGATGCTTAGAATCAGGTCATAGAGAAAAGTCCAAGTTGATAGGTCAAATGAAAAATGATACTTTAAAAGATTAAAAGTCAAGAATTCCCAACCAAGAACAGAAAAGATTTGTTGAGATATGACTAGCAGTTCTTTTGTGTGTATCAGATATTTTTGGTTTCTAGTACCTGAGGATAGAAGAGTCAGTGATACCCACAGACATACCTAGTTATTTCCACACCAATGTGTTTACTTCCAGCTCTTAATGATGGGGCTGAAGGCCTACAATTCAACAGGGCCATTCAATTCATAATGTCACCCAGGGAATACATTAATGCCAACCACTATTTCTCAGCAGAGAAACCTTCTCATTCTGAATTCCTGTGAAGCACTTTCCTTCTTCGTTGGCCACACAGTCTGAAATATTTAGTTCACAATGGAAAAAGATAAAAACTTCAACTCTATCCATTTTTTTTCAGGCTAAAGAGAAATAAACCTTAATGCCTCTCGAGCTTGTGATAGGTGACCTTTGTTGTCTGACAGGAAAATGAAAAGCCCCCTATTTTTATATTTGGCTTAATAAGGTGCTTAAGGTAGTATCCTCAGTAGCCAAAACTGACTGGTGATTTCCTTTCTAGATGACCCATTAAAATTGGCTGAAGATAATGAATTCATCCATCACTTATGACTAAGTGTACTGTCCCCTGCATGCACTCAGGATAATAGCATTTTAAAATGAAGGGTATTAAAATCATCAGATAAATCTAACATCACTGAGGAAAGTCATTTCAAAATGATCACCCGGAGATCATCATTATGCACATTGATGCCAGTTTCCAACTGGTTGAGGCCCAAAATTGGAGAAGGGAACAGGACAAGGAGCAGTTTCTTGTAGGTGAAATCACTATTTTTTAGCTACTAGGTTTCTCAGCCTTTTTCAGGAAGAAAGAGACTGAGATATAGAGAGATAATGTTTTTCAGTTCCAGGTTTGTAGGAAATTTTTCTGCATTTTACAAAACTGAACCTTTATTTTATTAATATGAAGCCATATGAAGTCATAATATTTCCAGAGAATAGGATGAAAATGTGATGAAAGACACACAGCTTTGGCACAGCTCCAGGAGAAGCTGTCTCTAGCATAAGAGTGAGGCCTAACTCAGCTTCAGTCTGGACTCTGCTACTTGCTGCCTGGATAAACTTTGAACAAGGCATTTAATTACTTTCTGCCTCAGTTTCCTCAAACATAAATGGAGATAATAATAATATTAGCCACCTAATGAGGATGAGGTGAAAATCACATGTATTAATATATGTAAGATATTTATCATAGTAACTGGGACCTAGTAAGCCCTCCACAAAGGTTATTCATGATATTATTCTTATCATTGTTTTATTTCTTTCTGTTCTGACTAGGTATCTGAAAAAAAAAAGTACTGAGTAAATGTGGTTTTTGTGGTTACTTTCTTGGATTTGTGTTTCAACTAAATTCCTTAGGATATCTTCCAAGCCATCTTGCATTTTCTCTTATTAACTGGATTTCATAACACTCATGATCAGGAACTACTCTTGTTTAATCCAACTTACCTATTACTTTGGGAAACATGGGATACTGAAAGCATAATATTGGACTTAGTTTGTTGGTGGGGGTGGTAGAGCAAGGAGTCTGGAATGATAAGAACCCTCTGGAATATGAATGGTCTGATGTTCTTTCATTGTGGAAGGTGATAAAAAGACAGGATAGAAGTGTCAATCTATCTCAACCAAAACCTTCTATCATTCATTATGGGTGACTGTTGTTATGGTAAAGGAACATAGTGGAGCAGAATGGATGTTGGAGAAGATATTACAACCAGTTTACCTATAAAGCAAAATATGCCAAATTCCCCTAATCTACTTTCTCCCTATTACCCTGGGACCCTATAGGAGCTAAAGTAGGATCCTCGTTCCCACTAAACCTGTAGGGAACATTCTCATTTGTTTTCTTTTTATCAGATTAAGAGACTATAACCAACTACTGTGTACAGGGCAAACTTGCTGATGAAAAGTTTCACTTATTTGTGGCCCATCTTTATTAAGAAATATCTGCTTAGCTAATTAACTCTTTGTTTAGATCCTAGGACTACAAATATAAGTAAGATATAATCCTCGCCTTCAGGGATCTCATAGTCCAACAGAGGAAAACCCTATGATAGAATGACTCTAACAAGTAACAAATCATTTAAGCATAAAAATTGTTCTAGAAACTGAGAGGAGGAAGAAGCTGGGTGACCAAGTAATCAGTTGCTGCTGACCAATTTTTATAGCATCAGTGAAAATTCATTCATTTAAATGAAGCTCATTCAAAGAGACAGATGGTCTCAGAAATTAAAATATCCCTAGATGCTTTCCTGAGTTAACATATTTTGATAGAACTGAATAAAAAGAAGACTTCTTTAGGCTTTAATGTTTTCTATGTTATAGCACTGAAAGAGGTGATTCTTATTCAGCAAGGACTTCTTCTAGGCATTCTTGGTCTCTATGTTTGCAATTTGATTCTATTAATATTTATAGAACAGCCACAGGGTGCTCAGCGCAGTCACCAGTTATATAATTTCATTGAGTTTCACTCTTAAAAAGCAATGTTGGAGCATCCAACAGGGATAAATATTTAGTGGTGAAACTATGTATCAGAAGAAATCATTGAAATTCATTACTCACCATGCCCCTGAGCTATAATTCCATAGTATTGGAGGCAAAAGTAAGAATAAACCCCCAAATGCCATAACTTGGGTTTAGAATTCAAGACAATGAATGTAGCTATGTAAATTCTATATTTCACAAATAAGATTATTATTCCTTACCATAGTAAACTGAAATGTAAAAGATAAGGGAAGAGTGAGATTAAATGTCTTAACGTGACGGTTAATTGAATTATAAGCTTCAAGTTTTGTGGGCCACTTCTGCTAAACTACATACATTGGAATATTTTTAAATATAGTAAAATTTTGGTTGCAAGCTAATACATAAAGGTCAAACAGAAATTAGATTGTATTTAATATATGTATCTCTTCATCTTTTCTTGTAGATACTTTTAGATTTATACCTCCTTACTTTACCATTTATCACTCTTTCCGCCAGCACCATTCCTTGGATGGGTTCAGAGTTCCCAACTTAAAAATTCATTCTCAATTGTATGACTCATCTTTTTAATGATTCTTATTATTTTGGTAAAATATATATATAACATAAAAATTACTATTTTAACCACTTTTAAGTATACAATTCGGTGGCATTAAGTATATTTACAATGTTGTGCAAGCATCATCATTATCTAGTTCCAGGAAACTCCATGCCCATTCAGCAGTCACTCCTTCCCTCCCTCCTTCCCCTAGACCGTGGAAACCACTAATATGCTTTCTGTATCTTTGTATTTGTCTATTCTGGATTGTGTGGCTAATTGAGATGACTGGTGCTGACCTGGGAACAAACATTTTAGTGCCTGGGATGCTGACCTCATTCTTATTCTGGGAAATGCTTTCAACATTTTACTTCTTTTCAACTTTGGAATGCATGTTCCAACACTTACCATTACTTGCCCCGCTGTAGGATACTGACTTTTAACTCTGTTTGGCCTTTGGGCTCACATTCTGTTTATATTAGACACCCAAGTTGTTAAGAATGCCATCTGTGAATGGCATGTAAATGTGAATGGCATATAAATGTAAATGGCATGAGTGTAAATGACATAGGTGAATGAATGTAAATGGCAATAGGATAGTAGAATGAGTAATTAATTCAGAGCTACTACTTGGCGTTTACTCTCCAGAATGATCTTAAAATTCAACACATGTTTATTGAGTCCTTCCTAAGTGCAAAGTGCTGTGAGTGTGTGAAGGTAAAAATTTCAGGGGACTATGGATGGATGCACAACACTCAATCCCTCCAATGATAGAAAAGAAAAAAAGGACCATCTCTCAGGCCTCACCACCAAAGGAGGCCCAGCACCTTATTGAACTTTGGGATATTAGAGACAGTATGTCTCAGTTGGCCATTCTACTTGGTCCTTTATATCAGCTATTCTGCAAATCCATATCCTTTGAATAGTGCTTGAATCAATGGGCATCTCTGAAAGTTGTCCAAAACGCTTTGACTGATGACAATCCACATGAGTGGCAATTTTGCCTATTATAGTCTCTGGGAAAGGGAGGCCATCTGAATCACTTATGCAGATGCTTATGGTAAGTGTCTGTTTTATGATGAAATTGACTGCTGTGAAGCTGCTGATCAAGCCTGCACTGCCCTGGGTGACAACACTAATAGCTGGATCTTTCAGTGTATCAGAACTCATAACACATTGACCATCATAGATTGGGCACAAATTAAAAGACTTTATACTTTGAATGCAGAGCTACCACTGCATGAAAGATTTGTGACGTTCCCCAAAAGTTGATGGGGAGGCCACTTTGCATGGGCCATGACCTCTGCTTACTCCTGGGAGTCTATCAGGCATATGGCTCCTTTTGGGGCCATAAAGGGGGCCTGATTGCTGTTGATACTTGTCAGGGTATGGAGTTGTTGCAGTCTGATCAGCTGACTCTGGTCACAACATTGTGGCCCTTGAACTAATCGAATGTGTCATGTTTTTGGCTTTTCAGACCATTTTTAGTCCGACAATTGTGAACCTTCTAACACAAAAGCCACATGGCCGTGGACTGATAGTCAAAATATTCAATAGCTTTTCATGCTCTGTGCTTTCCACAGGCATCTGGTATTTGGTGCACTGGAATGGCCCCCTCAAAAGTTGACTCAAAAACATTTTGACTCTACCTCTCTCACCTTCTTCTGATCCATACACCTTCGTGAAGCAGTTTGCTCATTGAATGCACTGTTCTGAGAAAGGGATTATCGCCTTTAGGCCACTTCCTGGGTTATGATCAAGGCAAAAAGCATTGGATTGAGAAGTTATACAGACCTACTTTGAAAAATTTGGGATTCTGTTCCAACCATGCCTGGGCATGATTCTTCTTTCTTTTTCCTTAATGACATCAACATTTTAGTGTGGTTTATGCCTCCATTGGATGGCAGCCTGGTCTAGGAGATTCAAACTGTATTTGATTCAGCCACCTGGATTCTATTCTTGAATTGACATGATCCAAGATCATATGGCTAATGACCACTTGGCTTAGTACATTAGTCATGAATTCCCACAAAATGGCCAACATAAGACAAAATAGAGAACACAATGGGTCTTTGAAAGATTTAGTAAAATGCCTTTATCATTCCTGTGGCTGGCTCTTCATGATGAAATGTCTGGATGCAACTAGGAGGAGATTAGAAAAAAATGTAAAGCTATAGCTACTGGACTAGGACATGCTTTTTTGGGGAGGTTTTGCAGGGAGGTGAAATGTGAGCAATGACCTGGAGGGAAACACTGTAGACCCTGAGAAGTACAAGAGAATGAGGGACATTAGTGATCACTGACTTTCAGAATCAACACTAGAACTTTTTTCACAAAGGAAAATACTCTGATAAGGCTCTCTGAAAGTTTTGTAAACACCTCGAAATAGTTAACTAACTGTTGGTCTGTCATCTTCTGCCACATGATTTTGACTATGATTTGATCTGTACTCCCTAAAACTTTACCTGGGAGTCTGTTGGAAACACCAGGGAAGGCCGAGCTCCTGCACTTATAGTGCAAAATACCCCATCAGTACCTCAGAATATTGTTTCTAACCCCATTCCTGCAGCCATTGTAGTGACAGGGAAAAACAGGCAGGTTGGACGGATACCCCGAGGCAGTCTCTCCAGAAACAAGGAGTAGATTTAATTATTTGAACTGAACTGGAAATCTAAGCCCTGCCAGTTATCTAAGAAATTGTGTTGGAAGCACTGCCTCCTGTTTCCTTAATTGATATAGGTCCCAGTTAGGAGGCACTGACATTTAATTTGGTTCCAGCCTCTGTTCAGATTAAGTACTATGGCTGATGAAGTGGTGTAGTCAAGAGAAAATTTACCAAAAGACAAGAGTATAGAAATGAAGAGGAAATATCACTGGGAGACAGTTCTCCATGGGTTTCTTCCTTTTCTGCACATCTTGCGAGCAGAGGGACTAACTCACCTTTGTTCAGGGCTCTCTTTTAAAGGATTTTTGTGTGGCAAACAGCCTCAGAAGTCGGAGCTATTTTCACCAAGGACGTGTTACTGTATATTATAAAGCACTAGGATTTCCTAAGCTCAGGGTAACTCTGCTGTAATGCCATTCACTCCATATGCAGGTGTCACCAGACCCTTTTTACGTTGTCTTATGGGAATTGGGACGTAGGGGTCAGCACAAGAAAATTGACACTCTAACCAATGCTCTTTCTGCAAGTAATAAACTGTGCTTTGTTTCTGACCCAGGAGTCTCTTATCTTCTGCCAGCATACATGGAACTGGCGGAAGCTTGCTCAACTTGCTAGCTTAAAAGCAGGTTAAAAATTTTAGACTCTTTACTATTTCTTAAGAAGCCTGCCCTGATATAGGGTCTAAGCTGTGATGTGGATGATGCTGTTTGTGAAAATAAAATTTCCAAAGGTTGAAGCCAGATCCACCAGCCAGAATTGCTAATGAAAATATAGATCATTCTAATATGCTTTGGAAAATCAGAGAAATGAACTTGAGGTTTGATGATTGGCTTTACTTAGAAAGTATGAATTTTTGGTGGGCTAATCAACTGCCTTTCTATTTTAGCTAAATTGACTAAATAATATGATCCCATATTAATCATATTCCTTAACCGAAGAGCCAAAACACTAAATGCTTCTTGGTTATAGAAACTAAGCATAAATAACTGCTAATTCCTGCATACTTGAATAAGTAACTAGAACACAACTCTCATAATATAAACCAAGATAGAAAGAAACCTAGTTTTGCAAACTGGGTTATAGTTTTGAAGTTAAAGGAAGGTAGGGATCAGGTCCCCCATTTTCAGAAAGAGGCACCATTGTGATAGTGTAAATTGATTTGAGAAACAATGCTGAAAGCCCATGGTGAGTACCGAAGGACACTGGGTTAAGGTCACAAAGACGATTCACAGCACAAATGGGGAGTTTCAGGTTGGCAGAAAGAAAACCCTTCGAGATGCATAATGGAGAGAGTGACAAAACTAAGCCCCACAGAATGTGGAAAGCTGGACAGCTTAAATGTATCTTTTCAAACTCATGCTAGCAAGGAATGGATTACTGTATTGCTAAATCTGAAGGTGTGGTATATTGGAGCTAGGAGGTGGTGTGCATTCTGCAATCAGTGGGTTGAAAATGTTGGGAAAATCAGGGAACAGGAAATGAGTCAAGGAGCTGCTGCCTTCTGGAAACTTAGTATCTATGAGAATAGTACACACTGAAGGAGCTGAGGGAGTGGAGAATGGAAAACAGAAGACTGTGCTCCAGGAACTGGGAAAGATTGCCTGAAGAGGAACTAGGATAGTGCCAAAGCATACTTTTCTTTGACCTCATAATTGTTTTCTTGGAGCTTCTAGCATGCTTAGTTAGGAGACTCATCTCCGCATGCAAACGACAGAATGTTTATTGTTATTATTGGTGCCATTATTATTACATGAATATAAATGATTATGTCACACTAAAATATGTCTTTGGACCAAAAAGTAATAAAATTTTGTCATTTTATTACTTTATCGAGTTGAAAATCACATGAATTCATTTTATTTCTATTTAGCTCTGAAGAATAAATTTGAATTCTTTCCTTCAGTGGCAATATTGCTTTTAGTAATTTCTATCAAAAGATGACAGATGAAATAATTTTGGAAAGATGGGTAGGACTAAATATATGGTTTTATTAATGGGGTCTACAGTATGCATTTGCATCATGAAAATATGAATATGTATAAAACATACTTGTAAATTCTGATTTCCTAAATCACACCAGCCTTGGGGAGGGATAGGAAGATAAAACTTGGGTAACCTTCAGAGTGGCATTACTCAGGTCTCAAGTCAGATCTTGAAGTTTGTAACTATACTTATTTTAGATTGCAAACTTTATTATGTTTCCTATTTTATAGGTAGGAAAAAAAAGCAGATTACTTAGGGAAATATAACAGATACTGAACCAAACTCCAACTGAGTGTTGGTTAGAGAAAAGTAGGGATCAGGAATCCTATTAGCAGATGAGGGCTTTCACGGATCTTGGTTCCCTTTCACCTCTATTTCTCCATTATTTGCATCTTATACATACTTTGTGCGTCCAATAAAAATACATCTCAAATGCAATGTGACATTCCCCAAGTGAAGATCATCCCTTTCCATTTTGAAGTAGGATGGCTTTGTTATTGCAAGAATGACTTCCTTCCCTTCGTTGTGTTCCTCCTGTGATAATAATGCCAAGACACAATTATGGTTATTCAGCAAACAGATTTAGTTCTGGTTTCTGCTACAAACTAACACAGAAAAAAAACCCCAGAAAACTGGCTCAGTCATTCAAGGTCAAAGAATTCTTTTTTCTAGTTTTGATTTAATTTGGATGCCACTGCCATGTGGTCACAAAGATCCTTTGCTTGGCCAAACTTCAGTCAGGCTTCTGAAATTTCTCCTCAGCCCATCTCTGTACTTCCTTATAACATCCTGGCTTAGCAAGGCAGTTTAGCTCAATATCTGCTCACACCAGATATCTGATTGGATTCTTCATCCTTCACCATCCCCCAGGTGACGTCTCATTACCCTGGCCTGCATTCAGCAAGAATCCTGTTAGGTTGGTTTAGCCAGAATCCCCCTTACCTCTGATGTTTCCTCTTAGTAATTTTCCATCCTTTGACCCCCTACTTTGCTCCTTGGATGTAAATTCCCACTTGCCCATGCTGTATTTGGAGTTGAGCCTGATCTCCCCAACCACAAGACTCTACTGCAGTGGTCTCTATACCTATTGCAATGGTCCTGAATAAAGTCTTTCATACTGTGCTTTAACAAACATCATTAAATAATTGTTTCTTTTTTTTTTTTGAGGCAGAGTCTCGCTCTGTCGCCCAGGCTATAGTGCAGTGGCACGATCTCGGCTCACTGCAAGCTCTGCCTCCCGGGTTCACGCCATTCTCCTGCCTCAGCCTCCCGAGTAGCCGGGACTACAAGCGCCCACCACCACGCCCGGCTAATTTTTTGTATTTTTAGTAGAGACAGGGTCTCACCGTGTTAGCCAGGATGGTCTAAATCTCCTGACCTCGTGATCCACCCGCCTCGGTCTCCCAAAGTGCTGGGATTACAGGCTTGAGCCACCGCGCCTGGCCTAAATAATTGTTTCTTTAACAGTGGTGTCACTTTTTTTTTGAGACAGGGTCTCGCTCTGTTACCCACGCTGGAGTTTGGTGGCTTGATCATGGCTTACTGCAGCCTCAACCTCCCCAGGCCCAGGTGATCCTCCCACCTCATCCTCCCAAGTAGCTGGGACCACAGGAACATACCACCACACCCAGCTAATTTATGTATTTTTTTGTAGAGACGGGGTTTTGCCGTATTGACCAGGTTGGTCTCGAACTCCTAGGCTCAAGTGATCCTCCTCTCTTGGCCTCCCAAAGCGCTAGGATTACAGGTGTAAGCCATCGTGCCCTACCTACGTTTAATAAACTATCTTGCCATGCCACTCATGTGGCAGTGCAGGGAAAACATCTTGGGTGTCTGGAACAGGGTAAGTAAACACCACAGTAAGGCAGAATCGGTGGCCACCACCTGGTGTGAACCTGGATAGTGAGAGTTAAGGCCTCTCTGTACAGTAGCATCTTCCCAAGTCAGGAAAGGGCCACAGATTTGACATCACAGCTTTCTCTCCCTGGATTCAGAACACTGTTTTCTCCTTAAGAACCTCACAGGAAGGTACAAATATACTTCTAGGGTAATATCTAGCAAGAGAGAATAAAATAACAATCTCAAGGCTGCCTTTAAGGGGCAATAGTGAAGTTATTCCCAAACTGAGGGGGAAACATTTTTATCCCCAGCTCACTTATTGCCTTATTTGCTGGGGTTGATTCCTTTGTATTCCTTAAGAATTATTCGCTAATATTTTAATGAGGGTCACTGGGAGATGGGATGTGATCATTAAACAGGGAAAAGACGAGCTTCACACACAAGCTTTAGTCTACTTTTCAGTTTTGCCCAAAGTTGGATAGGGTCTTGGTTCCTCCCCACCTTCACATTTCCACTATTCACATCTCATACTTTGCGCATCCAACAATAAGACACCTCAGATGCAATGCTGTTTCCTGAGCCTCTTAAGGAGCTTATTTTTATCATGCCAAGAACTTTCTGCTTTCCATGAAAGTAGTTCTTTTAGTTAGCACCTTGAATATTCCTTTTTCTAAATTCTTGCTCTCAAATGAAGAACCGCTTTGAACACTACAAAAAATCTAAGTAGAGAAGAGGACTGGGAGAAAAACAGACAGTGGCCATCTGTTGCTCTGGCTATCCTTATGCAAATTGGGAAAGCTGTTTCTTTTCTTTTTTTAAAAGACATGTTTAATTTTGAAATTATATAAATGTTTAAAGTAGCTAAAAAGCCCAATATTAAACTAATAATTTATCTCAAAGTTTATGAAACATGATTGACTTTACTCACCTTCTAGCACATAAACATCCGAATAAATATTATCAAAATCAGATTACAAAATGGGAAGCTTTATTCTTACTCAATTGGTAGTATCATTTTCTAAAACTTTTTAGAAATAAACTTTGGCAATTGGCTTCAAAACTAAATTAAAATTAGACCAAACATTATTTTTACTATATAATCGTATTTTTTCTTTTCACCAACTTTTCATAAGACTTGAAGCCATATATCTCCTAGCTGTTTTCAAAATTCAAATCTGTTATCAACACAATTTGTTATATTTTATTTTTCAGGACATTTTCTTTTAGTTTCAGAAAAGATCCCTGATTCTATAGAAGTAACAATGAAAAAAATGTCTAAAGCCACCAATGAAAACCAATATTAAAAAAGTATTATAAAGAGTCAACAATTTTTGGGTGTGTGGCATATGGCAGGTTTGTTTTTAAAAGTCAGTTTTCTAAATGTTATACCCCATATTTTGTCTGTTTTCAAAACCAATGTGATTGAGGAAATCAGCTTTGAGTGTCACAATAACTTTCTGAGTTTTCGTTCGTTTGTTTCTTTATTGTCGCTAGATCACTTATTGCTTACATTGAGCCATTTATTTATTCTTCTATAAAGATGCCAATGCCACAATTTCAGCAGAGAAGCAGTCAGTAGATATAAGAGGTTCTTTTCTGAAAGAAATAGATTCATGCTTCTTGTCTAGCATTTATGCAGTTATTCTGATAATGAATTTCTAGGTCAATTTTGTAAGTGGAAGGTATACAACTCTCACAACCAAATAGGCATTTGGAATCTGTAGTAAGAAGCACTAGACAATTTGAAAGAAGCACTAGACAATTTGAAAACAAAGTCAGAAACAGGAACTCTTAATGAAATTGATAACGAATATTCAGTATATAATATGAAAGATAGCTAACTGCAGAAATCATACACTAAAGAAAAAATAATAAAATTCACCCACTCTAAGAAGGCATTTGTAAACATTTTAATAACACCAAGTTGTTGTTTTAATATTTAAACCTCATCAAGATAATTACAGCAATTGAATTCAGTGGGTCCAAATGCCAGTCCATGGATAAACTGCATCAGAATTACCTGGGGAGTTTTAAAATTGTTTCCACTTTAGCAACTTTTGATATAGTCCCTAGGGCCTTAATTTAAAACTATTGAAACAAAATTGCAAAGATCAAGGTATCTTTAATTTAAAAAATATCTCAAGTGATTCTGATACAGTTTAGCTATGGACAGGACTACATTCAAGAACTCCAGGTGCAAAGGAGAATATCCTTAGCAGTTGTCTCAGAGAAACTGCAGAGTAGAATAACCTTTATCGATCAGAGATGAACAACACACGACTCCTGCTTTAAAAAAGCTCTGTTAGGGGAAAGGAGTTGGAGGTTGCTAAGAATGGGTTCTCTGCAGACGCTGAAGAGAGAGAAACCTGAACAATTCTGAAGAATCTAGATGGACTTTGAAAAATGTGGAGGCTTTTACTGAGTAATATAGGATGTTAAGTTCAGCAGGTGATGGAAGATAGGGGCAAGACACTGTGTGTACGAAGGGATAGGTCTGTAAGAGAACATGTAATGATCTCTTAAAATGTTTGCTGGGCCTCTCTCCTTAGAGTTAAATTTCCCTGCAGGGGATCTTTGGCAGATGTCCTTTGAGCTGAGAGCAGAAGGGCAAAGGGCATGACCCTTGCCCTCTAGCTGGTCCCTGTATTCTCTTATGCAGCTGTTAGAGATGCTTATCAGCCTTCAAAGGTTGCCCGCAGGGAATCCCTGCTGGTGCCTACTGGCAGGTAGAAGTCCTTTTCTTTAGGGAGTCTCTCTCAAGCTAGAGGCAAATCTAACCAACACATGTTTAACCTAGGACAGTATATAAAACCCTTTTTGTATGCACGATTTCATCTAATCTTCACAACGATCCTGCAAGACTAGTGTTATTTCTCAACATTTTTTTTTCTTAGGGGATTAAGTCACTTGCTTAAGAACATAAACAGCTAATAAGCCGTGCAGCAGGAACTCAAACCTATGTCTTGGACTCAGAATCCTGTGATCTTTGCTCTATATTTATAAAGCCTCTCTGCTTCTGGGTAAACTGATGAAATTGAGATTCTGGGTTTATAAGGCTGAAAGCCACACCCGCACTAGTCATACTTCCACCTTGAGATTTTAAGTTTCCTTGGAGTGTTCTTCAAAAGGACTATGTGGATCTCAGTAAAATCACAACAAATATTTGTTAAAAAATAAACGGATATATTTTATACTTTGAGAGTCTTTGCAAAGTGTATCGAAGTTAATCTTCCTTAAAAGTTTAATTCAGAGGAATTTTATTTCTTCTAGGTCTGAAAATTATGCTCCCATGCCTTTAATTAACAGAGGACAATGCCTTAAAAAGAAGGCTTTCCCAATGCAGAGAGCAACATACTAACAGATTGAAATAAGGTAAGCTACGGGTATAAGGGTGTAATGTTGACATGAGAAGGGAAAATACAAAATAGTGGGTATCAAGACCTGTGTGAATAGAAGGGGAACTAGAAGACAGGCTTACAAAAGTGACAATGAGGACATTTCTTTTTTATAATGATGTCTAGGGTTTCCCCAGTCTATACCTGCTATTTTTGTAGTTTCTTTATGAAATACTTTGAGCTATTTAGCAAATTATAGATCATTCATACTCTTTCACTTAGTCCCCTGACTTCTATTGCCAACCTAGCAACTGTTGTTTTCCTCAGTAGAAATAGATATAAAAATAAAGCATCAGACCAAATGTGCTTAAATGCAGTGATCAAATTCTCTTAGAGAGTGGTTTTAAAATCTGGATGCAGCTGAGCCCATTCCTTAAGCAAAAACATGGAAGCCCAATAAGTAAAACAAAAGCAGAGCTGATGTCATAGAAATGGGGTCAGGGGGACAAACCTCTATTTCATCACATCCTTCGGGGCAACCTTTCGACTCCTCTGGCAAGGGAGATCCACTTCTGGGATTTGAAACGAGGTGAATTATCCTGTTTTGTTTTTGTTTTACAACGGGACCTAGAATCTATTCTTTGCATGTCTTTTCTGGCTCCACTAAAAAGTAGAGTTCAGGACAGTCAGGAATCTGGGTGGCACATAAGCTAAGTCCCATGAAAATGGGAAGTGGGAAAACTGACATATATCTAGTAACATTTCAATAGCAACAAAGAACTATTTTTCTTTGAAAATTTTCACAGTGAATATAATCTCATGAAAGAATAAATGTTCTGTCATTTTTGGAACTTAAAGAGTGGGATGAATAACTTTTAAAAATACTGAAAAGTGCATTATATCTCTTTGACTTGCGGTTTTGCTCCACCATCCATCATAATTGTAGGCGATAGGAAGAGAATCTTGATCATCAATCTACCCTCCTGCTCTTGTCAGCGCTGCTGTCCTCAGATAAACATAATTTGTTTCTACTGTTTTTATTTTCTGAAAAGATTTGAATAAATGGAAACATACAAGCTTTTATTTTAGGCATTGTCTTTTGTAGAACTGAGTGGCTTTGGAGCTTGTTTAAAGCTTGGCCAACCAAAAATGGAGAAAGGAAATTATATGTACATTTTATGTTACATAGTAAACTTTAGGTCATCTTGCTTTCTACTGGGCTAGAGGATATTAGATCTTGCGTGCTTTTGTAAATCACAGGATGAGATATTTATGAAGCTCTTATGAAAATTACGTAATTTTCAAAGTGCTCTTTCTATTAAGGATATGTGTAGTTTTTTCACTGAGTAATGTTTCACAGGCAGCATTCTTCTGCCTATGTGCAATAGCTAGAAATCTTGAAGAAAGGAGATTCAATTGAACTTGGACCTGCCATTGTTGAGTACTTCTCACTTATAAATTAGATTTACCCTCATATGAGATACAATTTCTTTTTGTATTCAATCCAATTCTTCATTCACTTTATGGCATTTCTCTACTCTTGGCCTTTTAGGCATCCAAGTTTTTCAGAACTTTAGTCCAATTAAACATCTCTGAAAATATTCATAGGTGTACACCAACTATCTCTAAATCCCAGAGAAAATTAGGAGATGCTCGGCTTATTCTCTTTCTGTAATTATCTCTTTAGAAATAAGAAGTCTTCTAAATTTATCTCCATTCTATATTGACTTGAAAGGCCATTACATACACAAGAAAACTTAGAGGCATAAATATATAATGTGAAATGTCTGTTTTTTGAGTTTTTTCTTTTCTTTAAAGTAACTTATTTAGAGATTTTGGGGTACAGAAGACTAAGGAAGACAGCACAGATTCAGTAGCAAAAAATTCCTGCGTATCAGAGCATTTCTTTGAGGAAATATCATGGAGAGGATGTATGGAAATTTTAGTTGACTACCTAAGAAAGAGCTACCATGTTTTTATACACATGGACTCAAAATAAGTTTGGCCACCAATTTTAATTCTCCACATGGTCCTTTGGCATTAGGTGGCCAGTCAGATGATCTTGTTGCTAACACTCTCCTTTTTGGTCCTTACAATAGAGACGGTAATTCCTAAAATGGCTACGTAAAGAGGGTGTCATGAAAATAACCTTAAAAATGGGTGCAAAAGTTGAAAAAAAAAACTGAATCCAGATTATGAGCTCATTCCACAAGAATGAATCAAACAGGGATGATATTCTTTTCTAAATGCAGATGAGTGTTGGAACAGCATGCACATTCTTACAGGCTCAGACAACCTGAAATTCCAGTTTTTTTTGAGCCTTCAAAGTTTTGGCTTTTCAGAAAAAGACTGAAGAGAGGAAACGACTCAGCATCATTGAAAAAAGGAATAGATCAAACTTGAACTCAAAAGTTCTATTTTCAGTTGAGGAAGTCTTGTTGCTAAAGCATGGATCTGTTCGCAACTTGAACACACTGAACAAGCCCCACTTCTTTTGCAACCTCTAGTCTTACAACAGAATATGTGTAGATGTGTACCCCTTTATAATGATTTTGTTTTGCATGCAATCAAATGGTTATGAAGTTTTTGTACAAGAATTTCCGTTTGAGGCTAAACTTTATTCCTGAAGTGTCATATATAGTTCCTCTTAAAATATTTATTGCTATTAGTTTTGATTCCTTAATGTGAGGTTTGGTAGAGCAGTAACTGCCATCTCTTACCATGTTGTTATCTCAGTTGCCAACTATACTTTTCTATTTTTTAGAGCACTTTTAGATTCCCAGCAAAATTGAGCAGAAAGTACAGAGTTCACATTTACTCCCTGCCCCTGCAAATGCACAGCCTCCCCCACCATCAAGGACCCTCACCAGATGGTACATTTGTTACAAATGATGAACATACATTTATATTTCTTTATCACCCAAAGTCTATAATCTCCATTAGGGTTCACTCTTGGTGTTGTACGTTCTATGGGTTTTGACAAATGCATAATGCCATATAGTAACCATTAAAGTATCATATAGTATCACCTTAAATATTCTCTGTGCTTCACCTATGGACATATGTGCCTCTCCTTCTCCCTCCTCCCAGCCCCTGCCAACTACTGCTCATCTTACTGTCTTCATACTTTTGCCTTTTCCAGAATGCCATGTAGCTGAAATTATACAGTAGCTAGCCTTTTCAGAACAATTATACTTTTGGAAAACCGAAAGTATTTAGCTGCAAATCATAGGATTCATTTCTAAATCCATGGCTATTTTTAAGATGAAAAAATTAGTAACAATTGTAAATATAGTTATTTTAATATAAGATATAAATATATGTGTGTTTCATATAAAATAAAAATATGTATGTATTCTTTGCATGATCACTGCATCCAATGTCAGGGACCATTTTCAGATCCTGAAAGAGGCAAACTATTGTCTTGACTGTATTCATATATAGTTTCCAAGTCTCCTTCTTTTGTATTCTTAGATAAGATACCTGCTGAGAAAAAAAAGACAACTAAGGCTAAAACACTTGACAAAGAGAGATTTACCTTTTTCACTTTAAGATTCAGTTTTTCTGTTTTCATCTACTTTTCCATCAAAAAAGGAAATCCTGATTTCTACCAGGGTCATAACTTCTTAACATATTTCCTGCCTGACTAGAATTTAGAAGCCTTGAAATTTTCAAAATGGATTGCTGGAGGCTTAATTTTTAATTACTATTTTAGGTTAGCCGTCTTGTTCCTCCAAACTAAACCCCGAGTAGATTGTGTTTATGATTACCCTGGCAGCTGTGAAACAAGGTGACAAGGAGGTCTTGTTTTTGTTTTGTCAGAAGTAACTGTTATGGACCTTGTTAGGCTATAGCGATTTCGTCCCTCTACATCAATGGTGTTAAAGTCTCCCCATAAAGTGAAGTTTTAAAATCTCATAGTAAAAAAATCAATTTTCCTTTGAACTGCCAACCAAGTTTCCATGTCACAATCTGTAAACGTCATTATGGTGTAGTGAAAACTGCTTGAGAAGTCCTAGAGAACTGTGGAAAGAAACACTTATGTGTGAGTTTTGCTAGCTGTCAGTTCTTTTTTTTTTTTTTTTTTTTTTTGAGACGGAGTCTTGCTTTGTCGCCCAGGCTGGAGTGCAGTGGCGCGATCTGGGCTCACTGCAAGTTCCACCTCCCGGGTTCACGCCATTCTCCTGCCTCAGCCTCCCGAGTAGCTGGGACTACAGGCGCCCACTACCACGCCCGGCTAATTTTTTTGTGTGTGTATTTTTAGTAGAGACGGGGTTTCACCGTGTTAGCCAGGATGGTCTCGATCTCCTGACCTCGTGATCCGCCCGCCTCGGCCTCCCAAAGTGCTGGGATTACAGGCTAGCTGTCAGTTCTTAAATATGGAAACCTAAGACAAGAAAGTAATAATATTTAAAGAAGAGGAGGGATACTGAAGGAACAAAAAGAGTGTGTTAAGCTTTGTTCCATGTGTTAATAATGTTAATGCTTTTTTATTGTTATTAAAAATTTGGTAGTTGGCTCTTCTTTTTATCAATGAAATGTCAATTAATTTTGAGAATAATTTTCAACCCCACGTGAGATAAAAAAAGTCACAAAACCGAGAGACATTATTACCTGAAGAGGAAGTGGTTTAGGAAACTTGTCAATCACAGTCATGACTAGGGAACCACTTTGGTCACCGCTTCCGATCTTAACTAGCTGTTATTTGGAGAACAGTTGGTGGCACCCAAGCTAGATGTCACATTCATGACAATTGCTTGCGGTGGGGATGAAGGAGATGGATTTAAGATATATGTCCATGGAGTATGTTTTATTTTAAAAAATCAACTTTAAAAATTACTTGTAAAATATTCTAGTAATCAGCTGACCCTAAAATGTAGATGTTCTTTAATGGAAATAATATTCTTGATAAAGTTTGCATAAAACAAAGAGTGTTAAACTCTGTTGAAAAGTAAAGCAGATTTCTAATGTAAAATAAACCACCTTTGTTATATGATATGCTGATAGGCGGATTGGTTGATTGAAAGTTATAGAAGAATTAGATAGGACATTAAACACATTAAAAACGTATGTCTGGACAAATGATAATTTGTTGGAATATGGTCAAAAGTTAAGCATGCAGAGGTGCAGTCTAATAAATCTTAACTTTCAAATCAATTTTCAATAGATGTGAGTGGTCTCAAAATTCTCAATGTATGAGATACCTTTACAAGAATCATTACTTACTACAAATCCTGGCATAGTTCTGTTTCTTTAAAATGCAGCAGGGTGAAAACATGTTATCTTAACAGCTGCCTCCTGAACTCCTTTCCGGGCAGTACTGTTTTGTTTATGCAACATTCACTAGGACAGGGAGACCCTGAGGGAATGGGTATTGGCAGGAATGAAAGTAAAGAAGGAACAGTTCTGCTTCTGTGAGCCAGGTGGAGAAGAGAGGGTAGGACCAGAGAAGTAGTGTTGGAAGTGAGGTGGGTGTCAGAGATGCCAGAAAGGTTAAAGGCTGGAGTGCTACATGGCATAAATCTGTCAGTGAAAATTTCTTGGGGGAATATGCTGGAACCTCTTTGGGACCCCCAAGTCTCCAGTAGAAGTTTTGTTATAGTTAATAGGCTTGATTTCGTTGTAGCTTTTGGGAGATGGGTTAGAAGAGGGACCTTTGCTCCATATTTGGGATGACCCCAGGATGAACATATAAAAATAGGCATGAGACACAGGGCAGGGGTAAAAATTTCAACCTGAGGAAGAAAATCATATCATAAGAGATTATGAGAATTTAAGGCATACCTCCACCTTCTCCATTCCCAGGAATTTGAATATAATTAGGGAAGATTTTGAATTTCCACAATGCATGCAATTGGGTGTTTGAATTAATCTTATTTAGATTTTAAGTAGTGAGGAGACCAGGTGACATCATGATTACACAATAAAGTGTGATTCCTTCCATGGTGTTTGAAACTTCAGAAGAGGTCTTTTGTCCATGTTTTTAGTGGATTTTACTTTTCATATTAACATGTAGAAGTTCTTTATATATATGAATACTAATCCTTGGGCAGTTATGCATGTAGCTAATATTTTTCTACTATGTGGCTCTTACTTTATTGCTTTTACAGTATCTTTTGATGAGCAAAAGTTTGAAGTTTTAATGAACTGTTTATTAATATTTTTCTTTATAATTGGAACTTTCAGGGTCTTAAGAAATCTTTCCCAGTTCTGAAGTCATGAAGATAAACTGTCTTCAACAACTAAGTTTTAGTCTTGAATCCATTTAAAGTTAATGTCTATGTATGATACAAAGTATGGATGCAATTTTACTTTGTTTTACTTTTTTGCCATAGAAGTGATAATAATGAATATCTTTGTCATTAAGCTGCTTTATCTTAAAGCAAATACTCTCAATGTTTTGCCATTAAGTGTGGCATTTATTTTACTGCTATTTTTATACATGTTCTTTTTCAGGTTAGGTAATTTCTTTCCTGTCATTTTCTTGTTAGTCTCCTTGCTTGGATTTTTTATGAGTGATACTGAATTTCACCACCCCCCTTTTTTTGTATCCATTGAGGTAATAACATAATTTTCCTTTTTTATTCTTTTAGAGTAGTAACTAATTTTAATACTTTATTGTTATTAATTCAATCCTATGTTTCTGAAATAATTCCAGCTGGGTCATGACATATATACACTTTTAAACAATGCTGTGCTCAATTTGTTGAATTTATGCTCATAAGTAAGATTGATAAGTAATGTTTTCCTTGTTTTTCCTTGGTATCACAGCTTGAGTGCTCCATCTCAAGCTTGAGAACTACATTCAAAATGTATTGAGGAGACTATCACTTTTTTCTATTCTCTGAAAACTTGTGTAGGATTGGAATTACCTGTTACAAAGCCATTTGGACCTGGTGTTCTCTTTTGGAGAAGATTTTTAACTGCCGATTTAATTTCTTTAATGGCTCTAAGACCATTAAACTTTTACTTGCTCTTTGAGTAAAGTTTGGAATTTTTATTTTTAAAGGATTTGTCTATTTTGTCGACATTTTCAAGATATTTGACATTACTGTTGCCCCTAAAAACTTGTCACCTTTTTAAATCTCTGTAGCATGTAATGTCTCTTTTTTATTACAGATATTTTTTATTTTGTGTCTTCTATTTGTCTTTCAGTTGATCTAGCCAGAAGTCTTTCTGTATTATTAATCTGTCCAAAGGCTTAATTTTTGGCTTTGTTGATTCTCTCTATTGTATGTTTTTGCTTCTCATTGTTATGATTTTATTTTAAATATTTCTTTCCTCTTATTTCCTTTGTTTTTGATTTTCTGTTCTTTTTCTAAATTTCTGGGTTGCACACTAAACTTATTAATGTTGAGCATTTCTACTTCTCTAATGCAGGTATTTCATGATATATATTTTACTCTGTGTATCAATATAGCTATGTCAAGTATTTTTTGTTGTGCTGTGTGTGTATATATTTCTTTCATTTTTTGTGTCTTTTTCTTCCTTTTACTTTTTTCTCCTCAACTTGTTTAGCAGCTATGTGTTCCACATCTATTCTTCTAGAAGTATCAAAACATTTACCTTCATCCTGAAAATTACAAGAACCTTAAAATGCTTTAACTTTGATCATACTTCCTTTCTAATTTATGTACAGTGGTACCTGATATTTTAATTCTGCTAATCTTTAAAGACAGAAATTAAATGCTACTACTTTATTCAATCATTGTTGAGATTTAATAAAAAATTTAATGATATCTCTGCTTATGATCCCTTCTCATACTCGGACCTTCTCCCTGGTATTATCTTTATTCTGCCTAAAATACATCCTCAGACTTTCCATTATTAAGGATTTGGTATGACAAAATGATTTTTGGTTTGTTTCTTTCTCAGTTTTTGTTACAGAAATTCAGTTTCACTTCATTTACTCAAAAGAAGAAAGTAGTAGTTTAAAAGACAGGCTGTGGGACTGAGGGAGAGAGAAAAGAGAATTCATCTTAAAAGGTAGCGAGTTTCTGTTTGGGATGATGAAAAAGTTGTGGAACTTGATAAGGGTCATAGTTGTACAATGTTGTGAATGCACTTAATGTCACTGAATTGTATACTTGAAAATAATTAGAATGGTTTTATGTTATTGTATTTACACACAGACTCACACGCACACACATACACGCACACACACACACACGTGTGCACACACAGGTTCTGTGTGTGCATGTATAAATGTACCTGTATTCAAATAGCCCATCTCTTGCTAACAGTGATTTTCAGTAAATTAACCCTGCTCTGCCTTTCTTATCTGTCAAATGGAACTGTACATGAGGTAGACTGCCTACCTCAGGGTTTTTATGAGGACTAAATGAGGTGGTATATGTAAAATGATTAAAACGAGGCTGGTTTATATTCACTATTTAGTAAGCATTAGCTATTATTATTGCTCCTTGTTCCTTATATGCAGAGATCACTATGCAGTGATAACAAAGACAACACAGGCCTAGGGAGGCCATGGAATTCACTCCAAGCTTAAACACAAGCTGAAAAACGTCTATGCTGCTTCCCCTGAAATCACGGCTGCATACCCAATGGTCTTACACAATTCAGACTTACTTCCACTCACCTTTTTCTGGGATATGAACATGTGACTTTAATTTCATCATTTAAAAACTAAGTTTCGCCAGGCGTGGAGCCTGTTGTCCCAGCTACTCGGGAGGCTGAGGCAGGAGAATGGCGTGAACCCGGGAGGCGGAGCTTGCAGTGAGCCGAGATTGCACGACTGCACTCCAGCCTGGGCGATAGAGCCAGACTCCGTCTCAAAAAACAAACAAACAAACAAACAAAAAAAACAAGTTTCAGTTTAATAATTTAGTGTTTAAGATGGTTTATGAAACAAAAGTCATCATCCTGTGAGGGTAACTGTCTTACCATTTCATGTTAGTATTAGAGTACTTGAGTACTTGTTAGAGAACAAATCTTTGGCTGCCTTTCAATTCTTGTAATAGCCTGAAGGTGCTTGTGAGTAGGATGATTTTTGGCTGTTTTATGTATTTGTTTGTAGTTCTGAGCAAAGATATCTGTTTAACCTGGATGTGAAGGCCCGGTCTATTTTCATTCTTTAAATGTTTTTTTTCTTTCTTGTTTTGATGTCTTGAAAAAAAAATTAAAGATGTCATTGTAGTTTATGAAGAAAAATAATAGGAAGTTACACAATATAAACGTAGCTTATTTCTTAATCTGCAGATTTTATTGGGCATACTGTATATATTTTTGAATACAGTTAGGAAATTGCTAAAGATTTAATCAATATGAAAGAATTAATGTTATCTCCATTCTTGTAAGAGACATATTCAACTGCAGTCATTAAAATTGCTAACCTTATTTATCAGGCAGTCCAAGTATCTTTTAAAGGTATGTAGAATGTTTAAAATACTTATACATGCATAGACTGGAAAGAGTTTATATTGAAATTTACCCAGTTGTTTGGTTTGGAAAAAAATGTAAACCTCTGTAATCACATTTGTAATATGAAAATTATTAGTGAAGACAGAAAGTATCTAACTGATTGAGAACTCATAAACAGAGAAAAAGCTTCTTTCAGGCACCCACGGGATATCAGAGCTCTGCAGCCCCTTGACGCTGAGAGTCCCTCCCAGGCACAGCCACTTCAAAGCCTCCCTTTTTCCCAACTGGCTCTCCACTTCGTATGAATTCCGCTAGGAATATTTCACCAAGCTGGAAGATAAAAATACCTTTCAGTGTCAAAACCTCACCATTTTTAATAATAAGGTGTATTAATTGGCTTTTCTGCTTTTGTTTTTTAAATAGGGCAGCACGGACTAATAACTCAGAGCTGGCATATCTTTTGGTGGTCAAATGTAAGAAATCCACGAATTCCTACTTTTTAATGTTATAAATAGAGCAAGATCTGGTAGCCGTTGATTTTCGAACCAATTAAAGTTATGCCACAAAAAACTTAGTGATAAGTACCGTATACTGCTGGTTTTATGTCATATTTTAAGGGCAAATTAAATTAAATCTCTCTAGGAGAGATTTCATATTCATTGTTTGTTCGTAGTTTTTGTTTGTTTTGAGGCACATGGGACCTGGAAAAATAACACTCACTTTCAAAATTAGCATCTTCAAAGATGAAGTATTGGATTTTAAATCCCCAAACTGCTGAATCATAGGGCTGCAAGGGATCTTGTTTTGTATTTTTATTCAGTTATTTTGCCTTTTAGAAGGATGTGTGTAATGTAGTCAAATAAGGTTATAGTCCGTATTAAAAGTTTCTCCAAAGAAATAAATATAATATACAGTTCACTTTTTCCAATAGTAGACAGAGCTATTTGCCTTACAGAAATAGAGAAATCTAAGTTAACGGTTTACTTTCTCCTCACTTTTGAATGTAATGTCTTCTGTCTTTTATTGTTCAGAAGTTTGTTGTCAGTCTATTGTTGATCCCTTGTAAATAATCTGTCCTTTTTTTCTGGTTGCTTTAAATACCTTCTGTATGACTGTAACTATACAGTTTCAATATTATTTGTCTGCCTATCTATCTATCTATCTATCTATCTATCTATCTATCTATCTATCTGTCTGTCTGTCTGTCTATCTAGATACATGTCTACCTATGTATCTATTTATCTATCTATCATCCATCTATTATCTACCCACCCATCTATTAATCTTGAGAGGATCTTTTGCTTTTTGACTCATGAATGACAGCCTGAATACATTATCAATTAGTAACATTCACAGCCATTATATTTTTGAGTAATATTTCTACATTCCCCCTGTTATCACTATCCAGAACTCCAAATAGCTGTATATTTGAACATCTCATCTTGTTTTCTTTGATGCTTAAATTGTCTTTTATTTTCCTAATTCCTTATCCCTCTTTGATACATTTTAGGTATTTTCCTTATCTTTCAATTTGTCAATTGTGCCTTATATTTTGTTTTATCTCCTGTGTCATCTGCCTATTAAGATTTAATTTCTATGATTATATTTTTTACTTTTACAAGTTTGAATTGTTCTTTCTCAAAGCTAGCCAGTATTTTTCCATTGTGTCTTGTTCTTTTTAGAGGTTGATTTCTCATTCAATAATTTTAAACATGCTCATTTCCAGAGGGTTTATCAGAGTCTTTTATAATATAAAGTTTGTGGGATTCTAATCCTTTTGGCTGTCCCTGCTAATCATTGCTCATAGTGGAATATTTAAAAGTAACTTTAAATATATCTTTAGCATTGCAATTTTAGTGTACTTGTAGGTATGTAGTGAGCTTAGGTGGAAGTCGTGGCACTCCAGTGCAGATTTGCTTTTGCTTCTACCAGATACCCTACAAGCTATCAACACTCAGAATCATTTTGCTATTGTTGCTAATATCTTGGCTTGGGAGTTCCTAAACAAACTAGTAGGAGAATTCTGAACTGCAAATCCATGCAAGGTGCTGGTCAATGGTTTTTGATACTCAGGGGAGATTCTCTTTTTTTCCCTACCTAAGCCCATGGCAGAGACATAGCTTCCTTGTTATTTTGTATGTGAGTATATTTTTGCCTTAGTCTACTTGTCATTGATAGTGAAATATTTTGAGGTCCCAGATTTCGGTAGGGGTTTTAGTTCTAACTTCCTCCTCCTGTTTGGGCCCAAGGCCTCATTTCTTGTCACTCATGGTATTTAAACCTAGGCTGTAAGTTTATGGAAGCTGTCCACATCTATCATCCACGGCAAGGATAGCTGCCAGTATATTTGCATACTGCTTTAGTTTTTCAACTCTCTTTTGTTTCTGACTCCTGAGTATTCCTATTCTTGGACTTTCAACTATGGATTTAGGTGGATTTTATCCAGCGTTTCTAGGTGTTTGCATCCGGATAATTTTTAGTTTATCATTTTCCACCATCTTGTTAGAATATGTCATATAGCTACTAAATGCTGCTCTCTCAAAAAGCTAGCTGATGCTTTAAAATGACCTCTTCCTAAGCAAAATGCCGTCTTTCTCCATGGCTTCTCTTCGAAGTGAGTATAGTTGTAGTTATAATTTGTTGAATTATTACCATATATTTATGCTTCAATTATATTATTTAATGCTCACATAAAAACCTGAAAGGTTGGGTTTATATGCATTTTATAAGCGAGGATATTGAGACTCAGAGAGGTTAAATGACTTGCCCAAGGTCATATAGTAGAAAAATATCACAGGCACGATGTCAGTGGAGGTCTATTCAATGCAAAAACATTGCTTATAAACATTTACAGGTTGAGTATCCCTTATCCCAAATGCTTGGGACCGGAAGTGTTTCAGATTTCAGGTTTTTGAGGGGTATTTTAGAATATGCACATATACATAATGAGAAATCTTGGGGATGGGACCCAAGTCTAAACACAACATTTATTTGTGTTTCATACACATTTATACACATAGCCTGAAGATAATTTTACACAAGATTTGTAATAATTTTGTGCATGAAACAAAATTTTGACTGCAACCCATCACATGACATCAGGTATGAAATTTTCCACTTGTGATATTGTGTTTTACCGAAAATAGCTTTGGATTTTGGAAGATTTTGGATTTCAGATTTTCAGACTAGGGATGTTCAACTTGTGTCTATGTGGCCAACAGAGGTAATTAGTTTCAAGAGATACTATTTGATATGAATTATCTGGTATGCTCCTTGTGAAAAGTTTTATAGCCATTAATATTTGGCTTTTGAATATGCTATTTATATGTATATATTCACAGGCACACATGGAATTTTTTAATTTAAATAACGATCCCTTCCTATTAATGTTTGACTTTAGAATGCATTTTATGATTTAACAAATTTTCTCCCTGTTTCCTAGGCAGACATTAAAATTAATCAGAGCCTATTTATCACTAATGAAAATTCACAGAGTGCCTTATAAATATATTCTTTCATTTAGCTATATGACAAGGCAATGCTAGCAGTGACTGAATGGCACAATTGTCTATAGGATAATGCCTACAGTTTTCAGCTTGTCACAAGAAACCTTTGTGAACTATTCCCATGTTGTTATTACTCACCCTCCCAAACATTGTCCTATGCTTTCAAAGTGAGAGGTGAACTAGGAAGTGACCCACGGAATGCTCCTTCTCATTCTAATTCAGTAACTAGATGGGTTGGGGCCAGTTGCTTAGACAGAGAATGTTGGAGGTGAGGATCTGGTCTGGGGACTGGAGGAGAAAACAAATAAGCATTGAGCCTAATAAGTTTTAGCTCTGGTGGGACATCCAAGTGAAGATGTCTAGGAGGCAGTTTGGTTGTGGAAAAAAGGGGAGAAAGCTTTGGCCTCTATCTTCCCAATTACAGTGAATTTTCTGGACAGCAGGGGTTGAATTTATATTTTACAATGTCCCAACACAGTGCCTTGCTTAATAGGCCCTCTTGGTCTAGCGTCTGAGTCCTTGAAGTTATTTAGCTACATTATCTCCATGCATTTCCGGAACACTCTATTTACCTAAGCCTTAGCCCTTTTCACACTACATGCCTTAGACACTATCACACTGTTTTGAAACCTTCTGCTTAATTTGTGTTCTCCCCACTGGACTATAAGCTTTTGGAGAACAGGGACAGCTGTCTTGTCTATTGTCACAAATAGTACCTGGTGCTAAATACACACTCATGGACTAAATGAGTAGATGCTGACTAATTATAGTTCTAATTCAATACAGCATTACAAAAGCACAGCAGGTAAGGAAGGAAGCCAGGGAATTGTTATGGGGGAATGAATAGTAAAAAATTAGGGCATTCTCTTTGGGCTAGGTCAGAAGAAAAGTGCCATGAAAGATAAGCTTCATGAAATGCACTTGTTTGGAATTATTTCTTAGTATTTAACTCGGGAATAAACTGGAGTAAGCTCACTTATTTCTGCTTTTATTATACTTTGGTGTTCTATACACTCCAGTTCCTTATTCATTTTTCACAAGTTAAAATGGTTATTGGGAATTATACAGAGAGGTCTTCCATTGCTATGAAAGGAATGCGTGTTGGTAACTTCCATGAACATTTATCAAAGTTTATATATCCTTAACTCAATGTAAACAAAATGCTTCAAATTTATGTCTCTTACAAACTTTATCATTAATAATTTTCCTATTTAAATGACACAAAAAGGTACATGCTTTAAAACTATATTAGTTGTTTAAAAATGTCAAGAAAGTTAGTTTATATAGTCTGCCACCTGCTTAATGCCTGTAAAATCATTCCTGCTGGAGATACTGAATTGTTTTCCATTATATTAACACCGCATGAATAAAAATCGAAGCCTTTTAAATCACAAGTTTCATAAGGTGTTGATTGGCCTGGAGCAGGATAAATTCAGACAAATATTTATGGTGCCAAGAGTTGTGTATAATAGATAATCTTCCTTGAAAATGTTTCTAGTGTACTGTTAAACTGCCAAGGTGATATAATTTAACAGTTAAAGCAGTGAATAGAGAGCCAGGGGTCACTGAGTTTGAATTCTTTCTTCATTCCTACTTTAATATTTGATCCTGAACCATTTGGACCTTACCAAAGTCAAATTTCTACTTTGTGAAATGAGGAAAAATTAACCGTTCAGTTGCTGGGGCATGAAGATAGGGTCCGTGGTTAAAGAGACTTTGAAAATATACAATTACTATTAGAATGTAGACAGTCACAACATTGCTTTAATAGTTCATTCAGGCTGGTATAACAAGGGCATTAAACCAAATCATGACTTAATCACCTCCCAAAGTCTCCACTTCTTAATACCATCACCTTGGCAGTGAGGATTTCAACATACGAGTTTTGAGAAGACATAAACATCAGACCATAACAATTGTCATGTATGAGGGAATTGGTTTGCATTTATTAATCTTCACAAAGCATCATCAAATTAATTTGCAGTAACACTTATTACTATTTACTGACTTCTTGCTGTTACTCAGACACTACCCTAAGTGTTCTATGTACCCCGTTTACTCCTTGTAACAAGGAGTTAATAACACCTTTGAGGCAGGTATTATTCCAATATTACTGAGAGTAATATTAAAGGAGGTGAATGAGCTCAACATTACCCAACTTGAAGATGGCAGAATCACATTCGAACCCACGTGATTCTGAAGCCAGACGTCTGCATTTTTATATTCCATGCTATGATGTCTCCATGCTTTGCAGATGAGGTATCTGAGGCTTAGAAAGGTCAAGCAGTTTGGTGAAGATCACAAGCTAACATACTGGACTGGAATGAAAGCCCTGATGTGTCTGACAAGGGAGCTCTAGCTATTTCTATTATTGCTCCTCTAATATTATTAATGTGCTTGGTATCTTTTGCACCACTTTTCTCTCTTGGATTACCAAGATAATCAGAGTCAGTGTTCTGCTGAATGCCTTGACCTCCCTAATCTCAGAAGCCCAATCTTGCTAATGAATTCTACTTTGGGGGATATGAAGGTGGATTATGCATCAAAGGTGGAATCAGTTGCATTAAATCTTTTGGAATTCAGTTCCTTATTGCTTAAATGAGGGGTTAGGATAGTAGAATCTATGGGTTTTTACCTCCATTATAGTTTAGTGTCTTTGAGTGCAATGAACAAATGTGGTCCGTCTACTGAGGCCCTGGTGCCTAACTTTGTAGATATACCAAAAATATTCATCGGCTTTAATGAAGTTGCATTAAATTCCTTGATTTTAAGACTAGGTAAAACAAAATTTCTACTCTATTTCATTGCTTTTTAAAATGGCAAATATGTTATTTTCTTTACAAGATGAAAGGAATTAATATAGTGGCCAAATGATTTACTTAAATTGTTTATTACATCTTTGTTCGTTAGACGGAACATGTGAGGTAGTGGCAGGATCAAACTACTTAGGTAGATCCATTTAGAATAATTCATTTGCTTAATCCAGACGAAGCTGCCAAACCAGTCATGCTGTCTTGCTAAGACTATTGAGAAGAATATACACTGTGGAGAATAACATTCACAGAGAGTGTAAAATGGTTAAACAGTAAAGCCCCAGGTAGTTGCAGCCATGGGATATATTGATTAGGGACATGAAAGTAGTGTCAGAGAGCCCAAGGATCTCAGCATAAATGGGCTTATTTTTAATTCTGACTTTGCACTGCTCTCTTAAGACAGTCACAGAGTGTGATGATTGCTTCTAACTTAACAGTACTTACACTAACACGATTTCACATGGGTAGAGGAAGAATGGAAAGTTTCTTCAGCATTAAGTTACATGTTTCTAGGGAAGTCCAATGCCAGCAGCAGCAATAGTTACATCTGAGATCCTGCCACTTGTTGCCACAATACAGGACCCTTCCAGTTGGTCCCATGGTGCCTTTAGTAGGTAGAATAGTGCTGTCTGAATATGTGCGTGCTCTAATCTTTGAAACCTGTGAATGTGTTACCATGCAGGGCAAAAGGGACTTAGCAGATGTGATTGTTTCCAGACCTTGAGATGGGGGAAATTATCTTAAGTTATCTTTGTGGGCCCAATGCAATCACATGAGTCTTTAAAAGCAAAAAACCTTTTTCTGGTTTTCTGGTGGCCAGAGAGATGTGATGAGAGGACTCAACCCATTGTCGCTGGCTTTGAAAATAGATTAAAGAGGCCACAAACCAACAAATGCGGGTGGCCCCTAGAATATGGAAAAGGTAAGAAAACTGGTTTTTTTCCTCCCTAGAGTCTGCAGAAAGAAGTGGTTCCTTTGATTTTAGCCTGGTGAAACTTGTGTTGTACTAATGATCTGTAAAACCATAAAATAATAATAAACTTCCGTTTAAGTGGCTATATTTGTGATAATTTGTTAGTGAAGCAATAGAAAACTAATACAGTGTCATTGTACATGATTATTTCCTGAATCACAGCAACGAGATTCAATAAGAATTGCCTTTTGAAGGATGTGTCAGGTATGGTGTTAAGCTATATGTGTGTGTGTGTATAATTATCATGCAACAACCACCCCCTAAAAATCTACATTATTGTCTCCATTTCATAGATGAAAGAACTTACATAAGTTCTTTTTTGAAAGAATTTAAAGTAACTTACATAAATCACATATCTAGTAAATGATGCAACAGTTACTTGAAACCAGGTCATTCTGGAGTCAAAACCCATAGTGGGTCTACAATACCCTTCATATACAAAATGTTAGGATTATTTTTCTTTATCAGAAGGTGCTTAAAAGCAATCATGTTCATGTAAAATAGACTTTGTTACGTCAGATCTTTCCTTTAACCTTAGATGTCAAGTTATTTTCTCCAGAAGAGTGCCTGGTATATTATAGGCATTCAACACGTGGTGATAGAATGAATGATTGCTGTTTAATAGACATGTGTGATATACATATATATTATTACGTTTATTGTATTCTGTGTACATATTATATTACACTATACCTGTATATGTATAGGTATCAGCTTTTTTTTTCCTCTGTAAAAATAGGAGAGAGATGTTACTTTTGCCACTGAAAAATCAGGGATTCTAATAGGTTTCTTCTACATTTATAACATTTGAAGTTATAATTACATATTATTTTTAAGAAGTTATTTAGGCCAGGGGTGGTGGCTCGTGCCTGTAATCGCAGCACTTTGGGAGGCCGAGGCAGGCAGATCACTTGAGGTCAGGAGTTCGAGACCAGCTTGGCCAACACAGAGAAACCCTGTCTCTACTAAAAATGCAAAAAAATTAGCCAGGCGTGGTGGTGCGCACCTGGAACCCAGCTATTCGGGTGGCTGAGGTACCAGAAATGCTTGAACCCGGGAGGCAGAGGTTGCAGTGAGCTGAGATTTTAACAATGCACTCCAGCCTGCGTGACAGAGCGAGGCTCTGTCTCAGAAAAAAAGAAAAAAGAAAAAATGTGATTTGGAGGTCATGTGTGGTTTATTTTCATAATTAGAATCAGTAATGAGAGTATATTTAATAAGGTAAAGAGACTAAAGTGGAGGGAATCTTTATGAATTTAGATATTAATGTTATTTTTCATTAGAATATTTTTAAAAGATTACAAACAAGGCAAGGAAAGTTAAATGACCTTTGCTTTTCCAGGCCAAGGGTTTCATTTTCTTTTTAAAATTGCTAGTAAAATTAGAAAGATAATAGCATCTAATTAAACTATATTCATTTTATTTTAAAGTGTACACTAACAGCACAAACTTACCAATAATAGTGCAACCCAACCTTCATTGTATGTTAGTCCATCTTTATATGATTACTAGATGCCTTAAGGAAGAATCTAGATGCTACAGAAACTTCACTTTCATAAGGGCATCAATTACAACTAAATTGGTAAAAAGGATTGTTAATTAAGAAGCAATCATTCATATAACCTTTCTTAAAATAACCTTTCATTGTACATTTCCTTCCAACTATTTTGTAACAAATTTCAATGAAGACTCCCAAGTGAAAATAGGGATTCATTTTATTAATTAGAAAAGTAATTCCTATCCTTTTACTAAGATGACAAATGTTAATACTTGACAACAAAATAATCATGGGAAATTGGGAATGCTATTTTGCATTTAGTAGAAATTTATTGAGTAGCTAGGAGCAGGATACTTAACCAGACACTAGAGTAATTTTTAAAATACTTAGTTTTCTATCCTCTAACCTACATCTCCTCATTTCCTCCCCCTCTCCCTCCCACCCTGGTAACCACTGTCTTGTTCTTTCTCTTATATTTGAATTTTTGTTTTAGATTCTACATATAAGTGAGATCATGAAATATTTGTCATCTGTCTGCATAATGTCCTTCAGCCTCATATATGTGGCAAGTGGCAAGATCTTGTTCTTTTTTAGGGCTGAACAATATTCCATTGTATGTCTGTACCACAGTTTCTTTATCCATTCATTTGTTGACAGATACAGAGGTCATTTACATATCTTGGCTATTGTGGCTACTGCTGCATTGAACATGAGCATGCAGATATGTTCATGTGCTAGTGACTTTATTGCCTTTGGGTATACACCCAGAAGATGGATTGCTGGGTCATATAGTAGTTCTATTTCTAATTTCTTTAGAAATCTCCATATTGTTTTCCATAATGGCTGTAGCAACCTAAATTCTCATCAACAGTGGACAGGAGTTCCCTTTTCTTCACATCCTTGCTGACATTTGATATCTTTTGTCTTTTTGTTATCAGCCATCCTAACGGGAGGTGAGGTGGTATCTCATATTGGTTTTGATTTGTGTTTCCCTTTTATTAATGTGAAGCACCTTTTCTCATACCTATTGGCCATTTTTATGTATTCTTTGTAGAAATATCTAGTCAGGTCTTTTTCCCATTTTTTAACTTGGTTATTTGTTTTTTCACGATTGAGTTCTCTGTAGTCTAGAGATCTAATTTTGTAACACGAAGATCATGGGGAGTAAATTTGTACTGTATGCGAGTCTCACGCTAAATTAGTAGATTTTAGCTGCTATTGCCACCAACACACACATACACACAATATGTAACTATGCGAGGTTATAGATATGTTCATTTGTTTCACTACAGTAACCTTTTCAGTGTCTCTATATCCCATAACATAATGTCATAGACTTTAAATATAAACAATGAAACAAAAACTATGACCATTCCGAATTGAAGGCAGAAGCTTTAACAAATATTTGTACATCCACATTCATAGCAGCATTGTTCATAATAGCCAAGAAACCACTTATGTGTTTATCAACGGTTAAAAGGATAAACAAAATGTGGTGTGTGTGTATATGTAATTTTTATATGCACACACACACACACATACAACGGAATGCTATTCAGCCTTAAAAGGGAAGGGAATTCTGACACATGGGAATTCTGGCAGGTACTAAAACATGAATGAACTTTGAAGACATTATGCTAGCTGCCATAAAAGAGTCATAAATGGACGAATATTGTATGAGCCAACTTATATGAGGTAACTAGAGTAGTCAAATTCATAGAGATAGAAAAGAGAATGGTAGTTGTCAGTAGCTGGGAGGAGTGAGAATGAAAAGTTAGAGTTTAGTGGTTACAGAGTTTTCGTTTGGGAAGATGAAAACGTTCTGGAGATGAATGGTTGCTATGTTGCAGAACAATGTGAATATGCTAATGCCACAAAACTGCACACTTTAAAATAGTTCAGATGGTATTTTGTATTATGTATACTTTACTAGAATAAAATATTTTTCAGTTATTAACAAAATCTTAGTTGTGTTATTAACATGCTGATTTATTAAAAGCCGGTAACACTATTATTAATATACATAAATTATACGTATATTTTAATCATATAGAATTACACATAATTTTTAAAATTATATATTCTATAATGTATTAGTGCCTAAATAATAAGCAATGTGAAATTCTTCACATTGAAGACCAAAGGTATGAAATGTGTGTTTTATATGACAACAATCTAGATTGTGGCATATATCAAATATATTGATTAGCCAATTCAAATATTTTGTAATGACTAAATAGTTACAGCCATGGAAGTAGGGGTGGATTTTGTCAGAAGAGTAAAAAATAGGGAACATTTCAGATGGTAATATTCATGGTAATTTAGAGAATTCAAATCAGAAGTCAATCATGGAACCCAATCAGATCCATGGAGTACCAGTACCCGGAGGGTGGTCATCAAAATTGAAATGAGACTTGGGGCACAGGGAGAGAGATTTGAACCATGTGAGTTCAGGAAGCACTTCCTCGTACCAGTGGCCCAGAAGGAGTGGTTTAGAAGGAGACAAGAACGAATTGAAGCCCATGAAAAAGCAGCAAATGTCTTGGCAACTAGTAGAAAATTACATTTGCTTTCACCTCTTCCCCTCCTGAGGAAAAATTGCTTCTGTGCATTTTCAGGGGAATCCCTTTCCATGTGAGAGAGGAATTCTCATGGTTTTCACCTGCTTTGGGATGTTGCTTCCTAATTATCCTTTGCCGTCTTTCTCCCCACTCTCTCTTTTACACCCTTCTCTTGATTATGACGAAGTCAAGTTTAGCCACAAAAATGCTTCCCTAAGCCTTTCTGCTAATTTTTATTTTAAAGTTATCTAGTTGATTCCTTTTTCAATCTTATAAATTTTTTAATTCCCTGAAAATAACCACATGCATCGAACTTAAAACGTCTTATAGTTTCTGTAACTCTTGGTTTGCATAAACCCTAGAATGAAGTAATGTGTACATTAATTATATGCTTTGCCATTTACTTGTGGTTTCTGTGAAAGCAAATGCCACTATTTTTAGTTCCAGATCTTAAAATTACTCTTTCTCAAATGCTGTTAAACCTTAATGAATATCCAAATTCATATAAATTATTTAAGCTATAATTTCCTATACTAAACAGTCATTAGATTAACATACATCCTTAGAGCTCTTCCCAGCTGTACCAAATTAGCTTTTTTTGAATACTTTTAGATTTGAAGCAATGCAGAAAGTATTGCTCTTCTAAGTTGTATTCTAAGGTTACAAACAGCAATTTGACTTAAAAATGCCATTGAGAATGTTTCCTCCAGTTAGTATTCATGCAATAAAACCTCACGTTTTTCCCTAAGAATTATTGAATTTTAAAACATATCCTAATCTTTTCATTTACATACAAGTGAGGAAACTAAGATATAGAAAGTTTGGATGAAGTGCTCAGCATTTCAAAGAAGTCTGTATGTTGAAATGTTCTCTTCCTCCTTTCTTTCCTCTTCTTTTTTTTTTTTTCTATTAAGAAAGCAAGTACGACAGAACCATCTTAGTTTGGATAGTAACTCTCACTTACAAAAAAATATAAACTAATTGAAATGATGGAAATCAAAAATGAAAACATTCGTTTAAATCTTTATTTTTTAAAACTAACACATATTTAAGAATGTATAAATTCCGGTGTGTATCTGTCAAGGTATTCCTGATTTTATTTTTCACTACACTCTTTTCCTGAGTGTTTTCGTCTCTAGAAGACATACTCACATAGAGGAAGCATCTTCATGTTATTCCAACAAATGCATTTTCTTTTTCTTAAATTTCCCCTTTCTAGCCTCTAGATATAGGCTGTCTTCCTGTTTCTATCTCACTCCTTTTAGAGATTCTTTTCACATACTTCACTGTGTAGTTATTAATGTTTCCTCTCTGACAATTCTTTATTTCTCTTCCCTTGAAAGAGAACCCTGCTGCTGTCATTACTTTTTCTTCAGATTTCCTTCAGATCTCTCCTTTTGCCAGCTACCCAATTCCCAGTTTACAGGGAACCCGCTGACGGCAATATTTCTTTCCTTTTTTTTTTTTTTTTTTTGATTCAGAATACTCAGACTGCTGTTTGAATAATAATGATGATAGGTATATGGTATTTACAAATAACTGGTGATTTGGTGATTTCAATGTAATTTATGTGCATGAATTCATTAGTAGTCTCAATTTTCACACGACGTGTTGGAACAACTTGTGTTTTTTCTCAGTGAGGAAATGAAGGACGAAAGGAAGACAAGATTAGGGACTACCATTATCTATTAGCGTGATGTAGGCACAGTGTCCAATAGAATAGGGTTTGTCTTAGTCATTTTGTGTTGCTATAAAGGAATACCCGAGGCTGGGTGATTAATAAAGAAAAGAGATTTACTTAGCTCATGGTTCTGCAGGCTGTACAAGAAGCATGGTACCCACATCTGCTTTGGGGGAGGGCCTCAGGAAGCTTCCATTCATGGAGGAGCGGAAGTAGGCATTACATGGTGAGACAGAAGCAAGAGAAAAGAGAGAATGGTGTTAGACTCTTTTTAAGAGCCAGCTCTTGTTGGAACTTCTAGTGAGAACTCACTTAATCCTTTAAGAATGGCACCAAGTCACACATGAGGGATCCGTCCACACACCTCCCGCCAGGCCTCACCTCCAACACCGTGCATCAGATTTCAACATGAGATTTGGAGGGGACAAATGCACCAACTATAACAGGGACTTTTTTGGGACAATATAATAAACATGTATTTCAAAAAGTTGATAATTTTGGTAATTTTAAGAAAATGATATTAAGTGAAGACAGATTACCAGGATTTTAATTTTATTCCATGAAATTCTACTTTCAATTTTCCTTCCCCTACTAGCATTTCTAGGTGCAGACGAGGCATTTGGGGCATAGAAGATCACACTCTTCTTCCGCCATGTCTTAAGGTGGGTTTAATTTTATCTTTTTGGTTTATTACGTTGCCCTTCACATTTGCATCTCAGTCTTTTATCCCAAGTTGTGGCCTGATTATAATTATGATGGATACCAAAGAAATTTTAGGAGCTATCTTACGTTTCCTAAAAGCAGAACTTGGCATAGTGATTTTTGTGCAAATGGTCTGTTGGAAGAGTACACGCAGGAGAAAGGAAGAAAGGGAAGCAAAGCAGGGCAGGGAAGAAGCTCCCAATCAAAGCAAGATTTCAGAGGGAAACTCGGAAACTCGCTCCAGCTCCCCAGAGAGAGCCCACAACACCTGAATTGCACCCATTTTGCAGTAGGGGTTTGACCTGTTGTACCTCCGTGTCAGCCATTCATTGTTGACTGCCTTGGGGGCAGAGTGTAATCTCTAAGGTAAGGCAGTTCTCTGAAGTAGGAGCAGCTCAGGGCCCTCAGTAACCTTACAGCAGCTGGAGAACAGGTATTTTAGACTGGAAAAGAAGATTGGAATGTGTGTATGGTTGAACTTTGGCAGTGTAGCAAACCACCTAGAGGCTTAAAACTGCAGTGACTGAGTTCATTTCAGATGTCTTCAGGTTGTTCATGTAGTGGGGCAACTGGACCATCCTGTAGGTCTCAGGAGGTTTCGGCTGATCTAAGCTGGGCTTGCCCCCATGTCTGGGGCCTTAGCTGGGATGGCTGGGGCAGTTGGCATGGCTGAGACCTCTCTTCACATAGTTTCTTATCTTCTATCATAGGGATCTGAAACTGTGACCCATGGGCCAAATCCAGTTTTTTTTCTTGTTTTTGTAAATAAAGCTTTATTGGAGTACATTCTTTTATATATTGCCTGTATCTGCTTTATCAGTAAAATGAAAGAGTTAGGCAGAGACTGTACAGACACCAAAGCTAACATATTTACCATCTGACTCTTTATAGAAAAAGTTTGCTGACCCCTGATTCATAAAGGTAGCTCAGGCTTGCTTGTGTGGTGGGAGAGTTCTCAGTGCAAGAGTGCAAGCTGCAAGGCTTCTTGAGATCCAGGCTTGGGGCATACACAAGGTTACTTCTGCCACATTCTGTTGGTCAAAGGAAGTCATGAGGCCAGTTCAGTGCCAAGGAATGGAGAAATAGACTCCACCTGTTGATGGGAAGAGCTTAAAAAAAAAATGTGTGGCCATTGTTTGCTGTCTACCATGGTGAGGCCCCAACAACATCCCCTACAGAATTCAGCCTTGTCCCTGTCCACTGCAGGTAAGGAGACTGAGATGAAGACAGGAGATATACGTCAAATATCATACAACTTGTTAAAGGAAGAACTCAAACTAGAATCTAGGTCTCCTGATCAATATCCTGCTACTATTTGAACTCTGTCATGGTGACTTTACTATGTCATTACCTGCCAGAAGCATCTATTTTTGGCTATTGAATGTTACTCCTCAGAACTTTAACAAATTCTACAACACACCAAAGAAAAATGGAATCAAACTCATGCTGAAACCTGCTTCCCCACATCCTGGATTGATGTACACCTACTCTTTGTCTCGTATTGTTTTCAAAGCCAGCTGCCTTCATTGATACTGTTTATGAAATGTATCTCCGTAGATTTCAACACAAATTTATTGGCAAATTCTATTTATCTTCATTTTTTTTTCTTTAACAAGTATCTGTTAAATAGTTAGAATAAACCAAACCCTATGCTAGGTCATGGGAAATAAAAATACATCAAAATGCAGTCTGAGACCTCAAAGAGCTTTATAATGAAAAGTAGTGGTTTCCAACCTGTGTATATTACAGACCTCCAAGGATGATAGAAATGAGAGTTGCATTTTCTGTAGATTGACTCATGCTTCACAAATTACCTATATAATTACTTTTCAAAAAGGTGTGTAGATACTTTTTTGACTAACAAAATACAAGTGTATGAATGTCTACTTGTTTGTCATGACATTTGCCACTCAATATTGTTAAGAGTGGCAAACTCTTAATATTTTTGAGCATGAGCCCTGAATGTCCCCACACACTGCAAGGTGTATCCCACTACTGGTGACCCATTTCTGTAGCTAGTAATACAGGCAACTGGTAGGTAAAGGGATCATAGTCTGACTTCCCTGTAAATGCGTGCTACTTGGAGAGAAGAGGACTGACTATTATTTGCTACAATGTTTGCTACTTGCTCAAAAATAATGCTGGAGGCTAGGTACAGTGGCTCAGGCTTGTAATCCCAGGACTTTGGGAGGCCAAAGTGGGCAAATCACTTGAGCCCAGAAGTTCAGGACTAGCCTAGGCAACATGGTGAAACCCTATCTCTACAAAAAACAAGCACAAATTAGCCAGGCACGGTGGCCTGCACCTATAATCCCAGCTACTCAGGAGGCTAAGGATTGCTTGAGCCCAAGAGATTGAGGCTGCAGTGACCCATGATCATGCCACTGTACTCTAGCCTGGGCAATAGAGCAAGGCTTTCTCAAAAAAAAAAAAATTAAAAAATAATGCTGAGATGATGTGCCATATGATCCAGCAATCCCACCACTGGGTCTTTATCCAAGGGAAAATAAATCAGCATATCAGAGAAATATCTAAGCTCTCATGTTTATTGCAGCACTATGCATAGTAGCAAAGATATAGAATCGGCTGGGCGCAGTGGCTCACGCCTGTAATCTCAGCACTTTAGGAGGCTGAGGCGGGTGGATCATGAAGTCAGGAGTTTGAGACCAGCCTGGCCAACATGGTGAAAACCTGTCTCTACTAAAAATACAAAAATTAGCCGGGTGTGGTGGCACGTGCCTGTAATCCCATCTACTCAGGAGGCTGAGGCAGGAGAATTGCTTGAACCTGGGAGGCGGAGGTTGCAGTGAGCCGAGATCGCGCCACTGCACTCCAGCCTGGGTGACAGGACAAACAAACAAAACAAAAAAAAGATATAGAATAAAAAAACAAAAAGAAAAGATATGGTTTATTCCATTAACAACAATGTATTTTATATTTGAAAGTAGTTAGAAGAGATGACTTGAATTGTTCCCAACATATAGAAATAAATACTTGAGGTGACAGATACCTCAAATACCATGACTTGTCCATTACATATTCTATCTTGTAACAAAATATCACACAAACCACATAAATATCTAAAATATTATGTATCAATTAATAATTAAATTTAGTAAAAACATAATGCTGAGCCCTAGGCCCTGGATTTCTCATATGTAAGCAAACTCAGTGGATGTGAAAGACCTATCTGGGCCTGTAATATTGCTCTGGTAGTACGGGGTACAAGGGCTATAAGCCTCAATATCCTGATGTGCTTGCTCCTTATTTCATTACCAGGATGCAAAAGTCCTTTGTCTTTGGTCTAGGAGTCTCCCGCCTCTGCCAGCATTAATGAAACAGTAACAGGCTAACTTATTAGCTTGCAAGTAGTTAAAATCTCAGACCCTTCACAGTTCATGACAGACCTGGAAATCTTCAACATTTAATTTTTAGCATTAAAATGATCTCTAGTACTCCATGGGCTGGAAATCATTGGTCTGAGGTCTTAGATAAATAGAACACTATCAATTAAAAGATTTATATGAGCTAAAAAGAAAAAAGGAAGGGCATTGGAGAAGAAGAGAGTAACCATGAGCAAAAGTATGGTGTACAGGAAAAGATCAAAAGTGTGGAGTAAGAGAAATGTGCCTACTTCATTGGATAAAGAAGGGATTGAGTGAGAGAATTCTGAAAAGGTTGGTTGGGACCAGACTTTGGAGCACACTGAGTGTCAGGCAACAGGGAACTCTTAAAGCTGTTCTAGCAAGAAATGACATAATTCGTTTTTCTCGGGGAAAATTAATTTTTAGTAGGGAGAGACTGGGCATGAGAGAGCAGTAAGGAAGGTATTAAAAATGCTTTAGGCACAAGTTCTAAACTATTAGTATAAGAGGAATAAGAGGTGGACAGATGAAGATATTCCATGAAGAAAGATAAAATGGTTGGCCAGGTGCAGTGGCTAATACTAGCACTTAGGAGGCCGAGGTGGGAGGATCACTTGAGGTCAGGAGTTCAAGACTAGCCTGGCCAACATGGCAAAATCTCTTCTCTACTAAAAATACAAAAATTAGCCAGGTGTGTTAGTGCATGCCTGCAATCGCAGCTACTCAGGAGACTAAGGTAGGAGAATTGTCTGAACCTGGGAGGTGGAGGTTGCAGTGAGCTGAGATCGCACTATTGTGCTCCAGCCTGGGCAACAGAGCAGACTCTGTATCAGAAAAAGAAAGATAAGATGGTGTTCTAATGGATTGCCTTTCAAGGGATTGAGCAAGAAAGTCAGATAGGACTGTGGGTTTAAAGTGGGAGATAGTGAAACCACTGAAAAAAACAAAAAACAAGCAAAAAACCCCTCATATAAACCTAGAAAGAGAGAACTCCAGGGAGTTTCAGTTGTGGGGGAAGATAATGGGTTCACTTTTATTCCATTTTGATGGAGGTTGGCAATACAACCAGCCTTCCTTCTTTCCTTTCTCTCTCTGTTACTCCATCCTTCTCTTTCTTCTTTCTTTCTTTCCACCCATCTATTATTAAATATTTAGCTTTTTGCCAGTCATGTGCTAAGACTTCAGAATAGAAATAAAAATTTTACAATCTAAGAGTGTAAAAAGGTGGATTTAAAACTTCAATATAAGGTGATGAGTTAAATAATAGAGACAATACATGCTATGAGTATAGAAAAGGAACAGCAAGCTCTGTCCAAGGGAATTGAGGAAACCATCCCAGTGGAGGTGATAATTGAGTTGGGAATGAAATGCTGGGTAGGAGCTTATCAGTGTGAATAGGGATAAGAAGAGGACATTCCAAAGCATGGGAATAGAGAATATGTGCATGGTACAACCAGGTAGAAAACATATTCAAGGAGTCGATGATGAAGGATTGGAAAAATAACTTGGCATGTCATTCTATGATATTATACTAGCTCCAACTCGGACACAATGATAACAGCTTATCTTTCTATGTATTTACTATGTGCCATGCCTCTTATTTAAAAATGTTTTACAGGCATTACTTTTTCTAATACTCAAAATGGTGGTACAGGGTTACAGGTGAAGAAACCTAGACTAAGAACTTGACCAAGTTCATGGAGTTTATGAATGGTGGGGGTGGATTTGAACCACATCAGAGCTAGGATACCATTCTCTTTATCCTCCCTCTGTGTGGAGCTGTGCACAATGACCCTGAACCATCCAAACCTGGTTCCAGAATTGCTCTTCATCATCATGTTATACATTATCACATTCCCTTTTTATCCTGCTTATCTTATTGCTACCTACATTACCACCTTCTTAAATTGAATAAAACTTCTGCATCTTCTGAAACATGCAGAACTGAAGGGAACGTACGTGGATTTTTCCGGAGAGATCATCAGATTCTCAAAGTGATATGTAACAACAACAACACTACTACTATTACAAAGATTAAAAATCATTATACAAAATGGTCAGCTTTAATTATTGGATGGATATTTCTGTTTTTTTTTTTTTGACAGAAAATCAGGAAAACAAAATAAGAGGCAGTTTTCTCAAAACATGGTCAATCATTACTCAACATAAAACCCCAATGTATATTTCAATTTGTGGTAAATGATTCAGGGTAGCAGAACTTTTCAAGTTATCTCTGCTAACTTTTCAAGTTAGTTTCTGTCTTTCGTGAAATCGAAAGAGTGATGAGGTTTCACAGTCCCTTATGGCCAATGACATTTACTATCCTGAACAGGCAGACAATCGGTAAGTGGTTCCCCCCACCCGCCCCCCGCCGTTTTATTCTTTTTTTTTAAAAATATTTCCACATTATTTTTGAAGCTGAATTAGAAATGCAATGCTGACTTTTTTCCTGAGTATTTTAGATATTCTTACCAAAAAGTGGAGAGAGCTTTAGATGCTAAAAACATTAGCTGGCAAGTTTTTTCTTGCACTCTTCACATTAAGCATGTGATAAAAGGCCCACTTGAGGGCTGTGTTCAGTGCCTAAAGTGAATGCTTTAAATTTAATGATACAATCAAAATCATTTTTCCCTAGTAACTACTATTGTGTTCATTTAAATGGATTCCAGAACATTATGCTTTGTGTATAAATATAAGTGAGATGGTTTAGTTCATGTATAACAAGTATCCAGCTAATAATTTACTTTGCCCGTTATTTATCTCTGTCAGGATGAATGTCTGCCTCTTTTCTGTCCCTGGTTCATAGCCATTATTATAATAATGTTAGTTCTGCATTTTAAGAATTCCACGTGTAGTTGCTGAAAATTGCTCAGAAGTACTTCATACCAGAAGGTTAAATCTTAAAGAATTTTGGTTTTGCATCTAGCAAGCTAAATTGCTCCTAACAACATTATATTAATGTCAGGTCAAGCTATTTCTTTTCCTTGTATTCAATTCCAAATACCCCAGCAAATGGTTTCAGCTGTGCCAGCAACAAACTGATTTGAACAGTAGAGGCTGAATGGACTCAAATCACTTGCTATTCTGAAAATAGCTATTCATTTCAAATTTGACAGTATTTTATCAGTTTTCAGAATCACTTTTAATAATAATTCAACTCTTTCTTAAAAACTGGCTTGAAATTGCATAAATACCATCTTTTCCTATTTTGTCTAAATACATGCATAAATGTCATAAGATGGAATTGGTCAATATGTAGGGACAGATCTATCCCTGGATGGTTTTCTGCCCTTTATAAACAGTCATCCTACTTTTTAATTTTGTCAGCCTTAGAAGAGCGACAAAGCAAGCAGATCTAAGGGCAATGGGGAAGGGAGGATGCTTGGTGGATAAATCATGGCAAGTTCATCTCTTACTTAGGGATCCTCTTTTCTGGCCCTGAAATTTTGTCCTGGGCACCGCTCAAATTGTCTTTCCATATGCCATATGGGATGGAGCCATGTCTCAGGCCCACTCATGATGTGAGAACTATCCTTGTGAAACTGATTAACCAATGGGGTCTACTTGTGGTTTAGTTATACTAACCAAAGCGTTCTTACTTTGGGGAAGTTGGGGAAGTTGAAGCATCAAATGAGCCTTAAGCCATGAATTGGATTCTTCTAGGTGTAATGCGTATGTGGTTATTATAGCACCAGTTATCTAAAACTTGCTCAGTCATGTTGACAAGAATGAATATATCAGTTTTGTTTTGCTTTTTCTTCTTCTTCTTTTTTTTTTTTTTTTTTTTTTTTTGGAGACAGAGTCTCGCTGTATACCCCATGCTGGAGTGCAGTGGTGCCATCTTGGCTCATTGCAACATCCACCTCCTAGGTTCAAGCGATTCTCATGCCTCAGCCTCCTGAGTAGCTGGGATTACAGGTGCCTGCCACCATGCCTGGATAGTTTTTGTATTTTTAGTAGAGTCGGGGTTTCATCATGTTGGCCAGGCTGGTCTCGAACTCCTGACTCCAGGTGATCCACCTGCCTTGGCCTCCCAAAATGCTGGGATTACAAGCGTGAGCCACCACTCCCAGCTGAATATGTAATTTTTGGAAGTCGCGCTAAGAGGAGATTATTAGTTAACATGTAGATTATAAAAATGTAATAATTTATAAAATGTTTTAAATTTAAGTAAAGATTAAATAAACATGTAAAAACTATGGGAACTTTTCAGGAAGAGTCAGGGTTCTTTAACTTAACAATATATAAATTACCATGAATAATTTTTCTTTTCATCTTTTATATCTAAGTTAAAAGGATCCAAGGGTCACCCAATCTTCTTGTTACCAGGAAATAATTATCAATCAACTATCAAGAAATAATCCAAGAGGGATAAAAGTAGAACAGTGTACACATTTACATTGATATATGTATGTAAAAGTGAAAATAGACCATACTCTTTTTTTTCTTTTTTTTTAAAGATGGAGTCTCACTCTGTTGCCCAGGCTGGAGTGCAATGGTGTTGTCATAGCTAACTGCAGCCTCAAACTCCTGGGCTCAAGTGATCCTCACTCCTTAGCCTTCTAAGCAGCTGGGATTACAGACGTGAGTGAATCATGCCTAGCATAGATTATACTTTTCTTTATGTATACAGTACCTGGTCTTTTTGTCACACTTTAGACTTTGTTTGCTTCTGCATTTTTATTTGGTATATTTCTCCAGGCCAAGGAAAGACATGTTTTATCAATGCACTTCTCAAAAAGAAGCAAGAGAGGAAAAAAACTCTAAAGAGATTTAAATAGAAAGCAAAATAAATATTGATTATTTCAGTAGGGTTTTACTAACAGTATTTTGTGATGTTGGTCTTATACCTTGTGGGATGTTATAATGAAATCAGTTTTTGTAATGACTATGCCACCATACCCTGAAACTAAGGTGCCTAAAGCTGGACTGTAATGCTAAAGAGCCACAGTCTCCTGTTAGTTTCTAAAGTTTATCTCACAATGATTGATACAGTTATAGGATCCTAGTTGATAATATAATTTGTGCTGCCATTTCTGTTAGTAATGTTGGAGGACAGCACCAGGACACATTCAGTCTAAAATAAATTTGGATTTCTCCATTGGGCATTAGATGGCAGTATTAATCAAGACATTCAGAGCTGACTTACTTTGCAGCTATTTCTAAAGTTACTCATAATTCTCCTATGAGCGTTTCATGAAATAGTATTTATCCTGCATTTTCTACTTCTGCAAAGAGAAAGCATAAAATGGACTGCAGGTCTGGTTTTGTAATCTTTTGCATCTTATATTTATTTTTGCTTTAGGGAGGTTCCTAGAGGACAAGTGACTTTATTTCCAGCTAATTATCACTAATGTGTCCAAAATGTTTCTTGTACAATTTTTAGTTCTTCTTTTCTTGTGCATATAAATTTATATATGTCAATGATTACAATTTCAGGGTTAGAGAATGCTCAATATTAAAAAGTATTTATAATGGTTACATAAACATGGGTTTATCATGCCATTTGAAAGAGAGCAGAGCACTAGAAGGCGTGCTCAGCAGCTTATTAGCCATGTCTGTGGGCAATCTATTTAACCCCTCTGTGCCTAACATTCCTAACCTGTAAAATGGAGATAATACTGGTTTCCATCTCATGGTGTTGCTGTTGAGGACTGAGTGAATTATTACATGTAAAGTGCTTAGAACAATAGCTGGTATTATATAAATATAATATAGTAGCTTGCATTATATAACACTTAGAGCAAAAAGTGTTATATAAATATTTGCTGTTTTTAAGGAGAAAGTGGGATGGAGGTGCCCCTGTGTGTGTAATAGTAACCCTTCTAGAGTGTGTTTCTGTTCTGCAGTACACAACATGTCAGGAATGCAGTTCATACAAAGTGAGGTCTTGTGGCTGCTGTAACCAGGCGGGTTGATGTTCAGTGGGGCTAAGCAGGTGGCAACATAGCTTACTTGCCAAACAATGGGGGATTCTTTTTGGTGATGACCAAACTCAGAGGTGACTCCTCCGACCAGAAGTGTTATGGAATCAGGTTCCCTCCATCCCTGCCACGACACAGAGCAAACGACACAGATCTGGCAGCGCTGAGGGGTGTCAGGCTCAGAGCCCTCCCAGAGGAACAAGAAGCTACGGTATGCACACATTGAGAGAGAAGCCACTTTCTGGGACATGAGTAATCCTTGGCAGGCATTCAGAAGAGCACTTTGGAGAAGAGTTTGAAGATCATTTACCATGGTATACAAAGACTCGGATATTGAAATGTGAACTTTTGAGATATTGTAGATAACATCTGAGACTTCTCAGCCCTGATACTGGGAGGCATTTGACACCCCCCTCACCCTGAAGGGCAGAATAAGAACACTGTGGGGAACTTGGAAGATGGCAAGCAAACCCCAGAGATCCAAACAGAAGAACTATAGCTCAGATCCTTAGCATCGTACATGGCTAAGGGTTTTGACCAGTCCTCTGTGAGGAGAAAGTATATTTTCTATAATGTGCATGATAAAAAATAATAGCTAACACTTTAAAAAACTATGTGCATGCCAAGCACTTTGCTTGCATTATTTCATTAAATTCACATTAACATTAAGGTATGTGTTTTTCCATTATGCTCCTCAGGAGAAAACTGAAGCTAAGAGATGTTAAGTAACTGCAGGTTGTAGAACTGAATTAACTAATTCAGTGCCAGTACATACATTAACTGATTAGTAAAACAGAATATAAGTCTTTTATCATATTAGTTCAGTCCTTCTCCATGAAGTCTTTTATAGGTTCAGAAAACTCGAAGTTGAGGGACCCCTCTATGTAATTTTATAGATACCTTTGGATTGCTACAGATGCAATAGGCCTGAAAGGATTTTCCCTGGAGATCTCAGTAAAGGCACTGGGTCCCAGAACAGACAAAGGAAGCAGCTTTCTTTATAGAATATTAGGTAGCGCTGCATGTATGTGTCTCTGTATACAAAGACACACACACACACATATTTATATGTATATGTGAATGATTGTATTCATTGCATATGGAACTTGCCTTCTTTATGCCTGATATGTCATCCGATCAAAATTAAATGTAGGATAATTTTCACCATTCAAATGCTGGGATTTTAAGAGCTCTAGACTTGACTTAAAGTCTTATGTCTTTTAATTTTCCAAGATATAGCGTTCACTTTAATGTATAAATTTGACCTCGTCTGCCCTCATTACTCCCATCTGTCTATATTATCAAATGGAACAACTTCAGATTCCATCGTTAATGTCTATTAATGGAGTTCTGGTTTTTCATCTAAATGCTCCCAAGTTAACCTTTCTAATAAGGAGTTAAGCACCTCATTTAAGCAAGAATTTTTTAACTTCAAGTGATCTGAATGAAAATATCATTTTAACTTTCCCTGACATCCCGTTTCCTTTTATATTCCATAAAATTTATCATTAGCTTTCAATGAAGTTTCCAGTAATGTTTTTTTTTCTTGTGCTTGCATCTGACACTAAATACAAAAAAAAAAAAATGTTACTCATCTGCCACAGTGGTTGGGTATAATGTCTGAAACCACTGTTTACAAGGTCCATTAGTGTTTACAGCCCTGCCACTTTCCTTCATGGTCTGCAAAGCATTTTAGTTCAGACTGAGTTATTCTTTCATAGCAACAAATTTTCTATATCTCTTGGATATCTCTTCAGTGTAGAAAACTCCAAAGGGAGTTCTGCTGTCTTCTGTGTGAAGGCCAGGTAATACATTAATGTTGCAGTTCAGCACAGCCCAGTACAGTATGATTTGTTTGTGATGCAAGGTGAGCTGTGCATCCGGAACTCCAAAGTCAAAATGGTATCAGAGATGATGCTGTCTAATTTCTACTAAACTGTCCAAAAGCTTGGTGTATTTTTCCTATCACACAATTCTGTTTTTCTTTAATAATCTCTGGTGTCATCACCACTTCAGGTCCTCCATACCCATAAATATGCTATGCATGAACATGTACACACATGGTAAAATGTGATTTGGAGGGAGACAGATCTTGGGCTAAAACTTTGTCTACAATATTCATCTATAAAATGAGTAATATAATACTTAGTACCCAAGGAGTTGAGCAAGGCCAGGACTAGAGCGAGGGAAGAGAGGACCGGATAGAGAAGGCCCTTGCAGGATCTTGAGTGAATTCCTCCTTACATTGTGTGACCAAGGTGCCTCTCGCTTTGCCCTGGTGCCATGATGCTAGTGTCAAGAAACGTGAAGGGTCTGAGATTTTATCTTATTTGCAAGCTAACAAGTTAGCCTACTTCAGTTTCATGGATGCTGGCAAAAAACAAAAGATCCCTGGGCCAAAGACTGAGGACTCATGGCATATGGAGCAGCCCGAGCTTCACATTCGTGCTAGTTCCCTTGCCACCCAAGTCTGCTCTGTAATGGTGAGCAGCCTAGGTGGATGCTGTGTCCTAAGTGGGTTTGTCACATAGCTCAGGAATTCCAGGCTTAAAGAATCCGCATCTTTTATTATGGTGTGCAAGCAAAGCTGCCTGACCTTTGTCCCAGACTAAGATATTATCTTCATTATACTGGGCAGTAGAAAAGAAGAAAAAAAAAAAAAAGCGACAACAAAAACCAACCAAACACAACCCCTGCCCTCTGCTCTGGAAGGAGACACCATTTTATCTTTCAAGGCTGTTTGCTATACGAAGATACTCTGGAACTAAAGCTGTGAGTGACTTTGCTCATAACATGTTTACAATTATCAGAGACTCATGGAGAATTGTCCACTAACATAAGGTTTTATACGACTAAATGAAACGGTGTTGATAAAGCCCTCAGTACCCATACTCAGTATGGGTGAATAGATGGCCCACCGACATGGCTAGCCTAGGGAATGTAATAGGAGCTCAATAAACATTAGCTCACTTTTTATTCCTTCCTCTCCACTCTGAAGCACGGTGCCACTTACATCATTTTGCTACATCCAGAGGGTTAATTGAAGGTAGGAACCATATTTTGTTTCTTCTACTGTGGAAAATCATTTTCAGTTGGTTTCTGATTACTTTATGTCTGCATATGAATCCAGTCAAGTCAACCACTACTGAGTTCATGTGAATGGCTGATATTCTCTATTTCAGGACCAATCAATTGAATCATTGATTATGAATCAATCCTCACTAAAGCAGACCATGTTTGAGTAGTCTTGACCTACCAGGCTTACCGATGCAGATCTAGTAACCAGTATCAGAGACTGGTGGATTACTGGGCAACTTATTTGCTCTCTGATCCATTTCCCTCTCTTTGCCCTGTATAGTATAATATTGACTCCTGCCACCTGCATTTCTCTAGCTTCTTATCCAATCAACTTCCAGCTGGGTTTGGCCAGTGGGAAAAAGAGGAAGGAGATAGAAGGAGAGCAAGAGAGTAGAAGCCAGGGAATTTCTCTCACCCCTAACCTTCCTGTTTTGGATGGATTTCTAACTATAGTTGTATCAACTATACTTTTAGCTTTGCTAGGCAGCATCACCCTCTATAATCCCACATCCTCATGGGCAGCCCTAACTCTCAGGTTCTATTAGCCCTATCTTCTCCCTCTGGTTCTCCAAACCCATAGGTGGTAGTATCTCCCTGCTATTGCCTGGGTTGCCGCTCCAATTCCACACTTGACCACTTTTTTTGCCCTGTGTAATTATCTCATAGAGGTTCTATTTCTTGACTGGTTTCTGTTCTGATAAACTTAGATATCTATACATTTTCTTATAATACTTTCTTCTAGACTTTTCCGAGGTGGTCCAGCCTGTTGACCATGATTCCATCTTGAATCCTTTATTGCCTTGGGAGTTATTTGGTTGTAGAAAAGAGAAAGGAATTTAAGCTAGCTTCATTGAAGTGGAATACATTGTAAGGATGTTGGATATTTTTCCAGAAACACAAAGTGGGACATGCAATCAATCTGCCTTGTCTGCTTTAATAGCTGACTTTCTTGAATGGGGATAGATTTAATCTGGTCCTTTGGGGTTGATTTTGAGGAGGAGGGCCAAAGCAAGGAAATCTTTCAACCTAGAATTTCATTACTGTTCAGCTGAACTATATATACTAAGGAGCCAGTCCAGTATGGGAACTGGGTAGGTGTTGACAGGAGCATCAAGAGGCAACCAGGGAAGGCCCAACATGCTAAGTAGACCTGATTATGGGAGTAGTTGGCTATATGTCCCAGCTAGGAAGACCCTTATCTTAGTAATATGCACCCACAGGGGGCAACCATGGCCTTTAAAAACATTCATCAAACTAATATCTATAGGAATATTAATGTGATACTAGTGGCTACAGATACCTAGGAGTAGATGGTGACTGATAAGAGAGTTTGAAATAGAGGCCTGGATCTGTATTTACCTCGAGGCATATTCTGTATTTTTTAAAAGGTACATCTTGCTTTCTGCCACATTTTTAATTTTATTTTTTTGTAATTTGCCTCTTCCTTGGGAAAATGGGGTGCAAACATGAAGCAAAATACCATGATTAGCATAGGTAAAAGCATTTGATCAAAAGAATCTGATCAGACCGAGCGTGGTAGCTCACATTTGTAGTCCCAACACTTTGGGAGGCTGAGGCGGATGGATCACCTGAGGCCAGGAGTTTGATATCAGCGTGACCAACATGGTGACACTCTGTCTCTACTAAATACACAAAAATTAGCCAGGCATGGGGTGCATGCCTATGATCCCAGCTACTCAGGAGGCTGAGGCAGGAGAATCGCTTGAACCCTTGAGGCGAAGTTTGCCGTGAGCCGAGATCACACCACTGCACTCCAGCCTGGGCAACAGAGCAAGACTCTGTCAAAGAAAAAAAAAAGCATTTAATCAAAAGCATTTGATCAAATTATTTAGAGGAATAATTTTATATTGTATTTGTTTTGTGAGACTTTAATAAAATTACGGTCTTTGCTATCTTTGTTGGTGAACTTTTACACTTTAGCGGCATTTTAAACATGTTATGTTTTAGCATTTGCAAGCATCTCAACCTCCTAGGTAGCCTCAACTATACTTCCATACATTCATATTGTTTTCATAAAGGGATACGGTATTTGGTAATTTTTTTTATTACTGTGCTAAAGACTCAAATCAGCTTTGTATTGTTACAATCATGTGTGTAAATGAGACTTCATAGGCTAGTTGCTTTCCACTGGATTTAACTAGGTACTCTATACTTGAACAAGGTTGAATTTTTACATCTTAAAAACCAAGGTGCTGTGGACTGAATTGTGCCCACCCCCCCATACTTGTATGTTGAAGCTCTGGCCCCACAGTGTGGCTATATTTGGACGTAGAGCCTTCACAAAAATAATGAAGGTTGAATGAGGTCATAAGGGTGGAGCCCTGATTAGATTGGATTAGTATTCTTATAAGAAGAGACCTAGAGGTCGGGCACAGTGGCTCACGCCTGTAATTCCAGCACTTTGGAAGGCTGAGGTGGGTGGATCATCTGAGGTCAGGATTGTGAGACCAGCCTGGCCAAAAGGGTGAAACCCCATCTCCACTAAAAACGCAAAAAATTAGCTTGGCCTGGTGGCGGGCACCTGTAATCCTAGCTACTTGGAAGGCTAAGGCGGGAGAATCACTTGAACCTGGAAGGCGGAGGTTGCAGTGAGCCAAGATTGCGCCACTGCACTCCAGCCTGGGTAACAATAACAAAACTCCGTCTCAAAAAAAAAAAAAAAAAAAAAAAAAAAGACCTAGACTTCCTCTCTGTCCCTCTCATCTGTGAGGACACAGTGAGGAGGTCACCCTCCACAAACCAGGAAGGTGGCCCTCCCCAGCACCAGCCCATGCCGGTACCCTGATCTTGGACATTCAGCCCGCAGACCTGTGAGACAATAACTTCTATTGTTTAAATCACCCAATCAATGGTATTTAGTTATAGCAACTCGAGCTGACTAGCACACGAGGTTTCACTCTAGTAGATTACGCTGGTGTTGCTACATCTGTTCTTAATTTAATGGCAAGGGAGGTGTCTGAACGACTTGAAGTGGCCTTGAAACATGAGATAGGAATAAGTTTGAGGAAACAAATATTTGTTTGTGAATCAATAACTTTTTTTTTCATGGTCAGAGAGAGACTACCCAAGCCCCAAATGATTGCCTTTTCCAAAAATTACAATATGAGGTTTTTGGCAAAAATTTTTGTTTATTAAAGCACACAATACAGTACTGAAATGCTGTAATTTTGCATTAATTCTGGATTAAAAGAATCACATATTTTTAAACAGATTGAATGCTAAATGGAGAGCAACTTGTGAACATATCTGTTACTTAGGATTTTCTCTTTTAATAGAATTCATTTTAGCCCCACCACAGCCAAGTAGTATTAGTAATGGCTGGGATCCAGGCCTGGAAATAGTATCATTCAATCAGAATGGATGCTGTAAGTCTAGTTTTTAAAATGGAAATCCACATGTATACATTTAGTTTGCATACCTTACTAAGAATGATGAGCAGGGAGCTGACCCATTATTAGGTGAAAAAATAGCACTAACATTAACCAGCAATAAGCTTTTCCAACTTTTTTGAGTGGATAAAGATTGATCCCAGTTTATGAATGGTTGCCCTGTTGTATCAAAAATGGGCATTATTTCTTTTAACAATTAGTAAAATATAATGTTCGCTATTTTGGATGCCTCATAGCCTTTATTACATATTTTTTAGCCTCCTCCTTATCTGACAGTTGGTGTAGTTTCCCCGGATATCTAACCTAGCACATACGTGAAGAGATGGCACTGTTTCCTACAGAGAACCATGCATGGGAATTTTTAAACAAACATTGATTGAAATGTACATATCTAAGCACCTACTCTGTGCCTGTCACTCTGCTTCAGGCTCAACCTACCACAAAAATAAAGCTTCTATTTTCTGTCTTCGAGGCACTGAAGGGCTCCTAGGGAAAGCAAACCTACACACAAACAGCTTTGGGTGGAGGTAGGGCTGAGGGAAGTGGACTAAAAGTGGAACTAGCCTGCTTCAGCTTCTACCTGGAAGACTGCTGTGGCTCACAAATGCCATATGAAAGACAGATCCTCCATACTTGTTTGCTTGATGCTTATAAATAATGCACATCTACAAAAAAGAGGGCAATCTTGCTTTGACCTCCAGTGATTTTAGCAAATCCCTTAAGCAAGTGCCTGGTTTTATATGAATAAGAAAAAATATCTTTCCCTCTCTCTACTCTTGACACCTTCCTATTCTCTTTCCCTACATTCTCCTGTCTCTTACTAATTCACAAAACTTCTAAGTACTCTCATACTGCCATTGTCTGGTAGGATAACAGGGTCCTCCACCATATGACCCTCTAGTGTAGAATGGAATCTTTTTTTCTGTAAGCGGCCATCTAGTAAATATTTTAGGCTTTGTGGGCATAGCCTTATCTGTTTGCTGCTTATATATAGTTCTTTTAAAATATGCATATTATTTTAGCTCTGTGGATGATATAGCATGGTGTAGACCAGACAGCCCTCATTGGTTGTCAAACTTTAGTGTGCATCAGAATCATCTGGGGGGCTTGTTGAAACACAGATCACTGGGCCTCACCTCCAGAGTTCCTGATTCAGTCTGTCTGGGGTGTGACCTGAGGATCTGCGTTTCTCACCAGCTTCCAGGTTATGATGATACTGCTGGTCTTGGAACTGTGTTTTGAGAAGGCTTTTAGCAGCGCTTCTTAATCATAACGGTATCTTAGAATCACCAAAGGAATTAAAAAAAAAAAGCAAAACAAAACTCCCCAAATTATGTCCAGGCTTCATCCCAGAGCATAAGAATGGTTTTTATATTTTTAAATGATTAATATATATCCAGGTCCTATCCCTGGTGCTGTGTGTACACTTGCGCTCATGCGCGCATGCGCGCGCGCGCGCGCGCGCGCACACACACACACACACACACACACACACACACACACATCCCTACATGGCTCCCTGGTGAATATTATGTGCAGTCAGGACGGAATACCATTGCTCTCTACCTTGCTCTAGAACACCTCCTTCCTACAAAAGATATCTACTAAGTACCCTTTCAGGGATACCCTATGCTGTGTGCTGGGCAATACCTGATAAGCTGAGACATGTTTTTAAGTTATGGGTATAGAAGTTTAACTTCTATTACTCCAGGGTCTAGTCTGATCCCTTTCAACACACAGGTGCCCCCTGCCAGCAAGATCTCAAAGTCAAAGGGTCCTCGGGAGAAATAGCGGGATTAATAGAGTATATCTGGAGGCTCTATGGTTATTAGCACATTGAGACCTAAAGAGAAGAGAATTTTTAGTATAAAATAACTACGAGAAGTTTGTAGACTTCTTTTACTTGTTTTTAATGAACATATCCAAAAATGAAGGACAGGGTAAGGGGGGAGATTTGGTGGGAGAAGAGGGAGAGACAAGGGCAGGCTTAGGCTAAGTGGAGGTGGAGCGGATATATCCCAGTCACCTGGCAGGCCCTGGAGAAAATGAGACAGGAGAGTATCCATTTGATGCAGAAAGACATAGCACATATGTTCTCATTGTTCATTTCTCGGGGGAGGGATATCATTAGGAGATATACCTAATGTAAATGACGAGTTAATGGGTGCAGCACACCAACATAGCACATGTATACATATGTAACAAACCTGCACGTTGTGCACATGTACCGTAGAACTTAAAGTATAATAAATATATATATGTATATATATATAAAAAAAGAAAGACATAGCACATAAAATGCCATCTGTGGGGAGCGGCTGGGTCCCGCAGAGGGTGAGCACATGGATATGCGCATGCCTGCTTGGCGGTGTGTGTGCGCGATCACAGAAGGGCAATGATGTAATCACTTGATAATTTCGCCCAGGGTTGATGTTTCTCTTGGACTACTGTTTCCAGGTGTGCATGGGTGGGAGTGAATGGGGTATGACTCCTTCTAGAAGCCCGATCCTTTGATTTTTCTTTTCCAACCCAGCTTGGAAGGGGCCATCAGGAATGTTTAAAGTCAAAAGGGCGGCAGGGCGGTGGCTCCTCCTCCCACTGCTTCAGTGAGTATCTGGGAGGAGAGCTGCAGAAAGATCGAGAAGAGTGGGAAGGATGGAAGGATCGAAGGGGAGAAGGAAGAGGAGAGGGAATGGGATAAGAAATAAAGGGGAAAGGAAGCCCAGAGGTGCCTGCACCCCTGCGCCCCGCCCTCCTTCCTGGGCTAGCGCGTCCCTTTCGCTTGGGCCCGCGGCTCCCGGCGCACAAGATTGCGCTGAGCTGGGTGAGATCCGGCCAGCGGGGACCACCAGTGCCGGGCTCGCCGTTTCCCCGTGGGAGTCTGGGAGGCCCCAGACTCAGTTGTGAACGCAGATTGTCCGTTCCTGGGCGAAGGGCAGTCCCAGCGTCCCCTCGGGGCTGGGCACTGCGCGCTCGCGGAGGACGCGCCCGGCGGCGGACATAGAGGCGCGCCCAGGCCCGCGGGCACCGGGGCAAGCGCCCGAGGAGAGGCGCCGTCCACCGGACGTGGAAAACAACAGAAGATCGGCCCTTTCGCTTCTTCTCCCTTCTTGCTGGCCCTTTACCCTTCCTTCCGGGTTGTGCGGGAGGAGCTGGTCTCCCTTGTCAAGGCGCCCGGGGCCGGCGAGGGACAGTGCACACCGGCGGTTCCCGGGAGGGGGCTATGAGTGGGTGGGGTGACTGGGCGGCTCTGTTGGACTCTAGCTTAGGTTTGGCCCTGGCCGCCAGCTCAATGCTGTGCTTCAGGGAGTGAAGCTAGAGCCTTTAATTTCGGCAAAACTTGACTGAGCCACTTTGGAAAGACGCTGGGGATGGGGTGGGGTGGAGCTGATCAGTGGCTTCGGAACAGAAGGCAATGCCGCTTGGCATAACACCTCCTGTTCTTGGGCTCACGATGTGTAACTCTCATCAGATCATTGTCGTCAGAAGATGGAAAGTAAACGGGACATTTGGGGTTTAAGATTGCCAGTCTATAATCTGTAAAAGCCCACCTGACGTTGCCTTGTCAATCGTCACCGTCAAATCCTAAAGCAGCGTAGTAATTTGAGAGGCTGCTGAAAGGGCTGTGTGGAAAGCCTTCCCACAGTGAGGCTTAATCCTTTCTTCCTCTGGACTATTATAGTACATTGTTATTCTTTCCCGATGATACCATGCCAAATTAGAAGCTCACTTCCAATTTATCTTTATAGACAGAGTGCCTGGGCACAGGAAAGACTCACAAAATATCGTGGAATGACTGTCCTCTTGCAGTGGTTCTCAAACTTGAGCATTCGCGTCAGAATATCTTGGAGGCATTGCTAAAGCAGTCCTGGGCCTCACCCTTGGAATCCTGATTCAGTAGGCTTGGGGTGGACCCTGAGAATCTGCATTTCTAACAAGTTCCCAGGTGATCCCGATGCTGCTGATTTGGAGACCACATTTTGAGAGCCACTGCCCTAGGGATTGATTTGCCAGCTTTGCTGCACGTTAACATTAGAATCACCTTCGAAGCATTCAAACCAAAGCAAACGAATAACAAAGTGTGCCCAAGCTCCAGTGCCAGATATTCTGAATTAATAGTTTTTGCTGGCTAGAAATTGGATTTGGTGGCCGGGCGCGGTGGCTCACCCCTGTAATCCCAGCACTTTGGGAGGCTGAGGCGGGCGGATCATGAGGTCAGGAGATTGAGACCATCCTGGCTAACACGGTGAAACCCCGTCTCTACTAAAAATAAAAATTAAAAAAAAAAAAAATTAGCCAGGCTTGGTGGCGGGCGCCTGTAGTCCCAGCTACTCAGGAGGCTGAGGCAGGAGAATGGTGTGAACCCGGGAGGCGGAACTTGCAGTGAGCCGAGATCGCGCCACTGCACTCCAGCCTAGGCGACAGAGCGAGACTCTGTCTCAAAAAAAAAAAAAAAAAAAAAGAAAGAAAGAAATTGGTTTTGGTGTCATCCTCAGGTGATTGAATCTGCTTCCAGGGCCGAGCACCCATGCCGTGGCGTCAGCAAGTGCCAACATTAGAACCACCTGTTTAGATTAAGAATAGAGTTAATAGATACACCCACTACCTCATTAATAGGGATAAGTTTGATTGATTTGCTTATCCTGAGAAAATGGCAAATGGTACAAATGCAGTCTTATGTGAAAGGCGTTGTGAAAAGAAGCAAGGTCTGTCTTGCAGGCAGATGATCCGAAGAGGGGATAAAGTAAGGAGAAGGATACTTAAGCAGAGGTGACCTAATTACTAATGATATTCTCGTGTGGGCCTGCAATTCATCCCAACTGCATCTCGACTCCTTAAGCCTTCTTTTCCCAATTAGCCAAGAAACCTGGTTTATGGAGTTGTGGTTTAATTCTAGCAGAAAGAAAGTCATTATTTGACAGTGGGCGATATTTCTCTAACATCTTATGTGCCTAATCATATTTGAAGTAATGAGCAACAGGAAGGACCTAGAATCCCAGGTAGGAATAGCAAAAATAATAGGTAACTGTAGGTGTGAATTAAAGGCACATCTAAGCCCCAAGGTTTAGAACACTGGGGAGACTTAGAGATTCTGTAGGTCTGTAGAAGACATGCTGCTGTCGTGGCATAGGTGGTCCCATTGGGAGGGGAGTTCCATAAACCTTAATTTGCATTCACTTTTCCAATCTGCAAGCTGCCCTGCTATTGCAATGTGTTTTCTTACCAATCTGATAGTTGACATATAACCTCTCATTTTCGTTTTGAGTTGAAATTTTGAATTGCTACTGAAGCTGATATCTTTATATGCCCACTGTCGATTTTAACTGATTATGCTATGATGTGATTATTCTAATCCTTTATTTATGTTTCTATTGGTACATCTTTTTCTAAATAACTTGTAAGAACTTTAGATGTCTTAAAGACATGGATATCTTCTGTATACGTTTGTATACATTTGTTGCTATGTATGCCAATGTGTACGTTGACTTTTAGGTGTCTTAAAGACATGAATATCTTTTGTATACATTTTCCACATTTTCATCACTTTCCTGTGATAAATGCTCTGATATTTATTTATTTTTTTCATGTGAGCCATTTTTTGGTCTGGAAATAATTTTGCTATATAAAATGAGGTAGAGATTTGTTTTTGCTGCTTTTTCCAAATGGAGAACTAGTTATTCCAGCACCATTAACCCCTAATCTTTTTTCTTGATCTGAGATGCTGCCTTAACCTATACATATATACATACAGGTATGTGTGTATATATATAAAATTTGTGTGTGTATATATGTGCATATATATGTGTGTGTATATATGTGTATATGTGTTTATGTGTGCATATATGTATGTGTGTGTATATGGGTATGTGTGTATATCTGTGTATATATGTGTGTGTATGTGTATATATATGTGTGTGTATATGTGTGTGTGTGTGTGTGTGTGTGTGTATGTGTGTGTGTATTCTGTCTCGTCTTGTTATCTGTCTGTTCTCTGGCCAGTATCTCCCTTTAAAAAACGATTGTAGTTTTTCGAAAGCATTTTAATATTTCAAAGGGCAAGGACCTCCTTATTATTATTTTTAAAATTCTGGTCTATTCTAGCTCACTTATAATTCCAACTGAAATAAGAAATTGCTTTGCCATATACTCTGTCCTCTCAAAACTTATAATTATGATAACTTGGAACAACTGCAGATGTTCAAGGATGTCATTCAGATGAAGGGAACAGCCTCAAGGAAAATATATCACTGGGAAAGCACAGCTCACATAAGTTTGTTTAACAGGTACAAATGAAATTTGCTTATTTTTGGTCCAGAATGGCAAGGTATTGAATATTCAAAGCTGTTTTTAATTAATAAATTAGTATAAAGTTAATTAACTGACAAATGTGGATATCTAGGCTGTATAGGGCATATTATTTGGGATAAAACTAAACTTCAAGAGACAGTCTTAAAGAATATAGAAGATGGTTCCTTGCTCAGAGGATAGTTGCAGGTCAGTAGGGTGACTCTACTCCTTGAAGTTAATTTGGTATCTAGATTTCTGCTAATTTCATGTTCCGGCATTGATATTGTTTGGCTCTGTGTCCCCATCCAAATCTCATCTTGAATTTTAAGCCCCACATTTTCAGGGAGGGAGGTGATTGGATCATGGGGGCATTTCCCCTCCTGCTATTCTCGTGATAGTGAGCTCTCATAAGATCTGATGGTTTTATAAGTGTTGGACAGTTCCTCCTTCATGCTTTCTCTCCTGCCGCCTTGTGAATAGGTTGGTGCCTACTTCCCCTTCTGCTATGATTGTAAGTTTCCTGAGGCCTCCTCAGCTATGCGAAACTGAGTCAATTAAACCTCTTTCCTTTACCCAGTCTCGGGTATTACTTTATAGCAGTATAAAAACGAACTAATACAGGCATCCTCTGGGGCAATCACAATGCTGAACTGCTGCCTTGTCTGGGTTGCAGCAAGAAGAAAAAAGAAAGAGAGCATGGAACAGATATGTTCATGGTTTTAAGGCACAGTCTTATTTCATTATAAGACTAAAAAGACATCCATCACTTCTGCCTACATTGTTTTGCCAAAAGCATAGTGATATGGCCACACCTAAGTGTAGATAAACCTAGAACCTAGAACCATGGGAGGGGACATGCTCAACACTGTCTATACTGTGTAAGAGAAAGATCAGATTTTGTGATCGGCTTGCAGTCACCATTCAGAGAGCAAAGAGACAGCCAGCGTATCAGCACTAGAAAAAGCATGTGGTGTGGTAATGTCTGATCATCTAAATTCCTTTCTACCCACAATTGCTATCAATGTCGCAAAGAGCAAAAGCCAGTTCTTTAGTTTGTCAACCCATAGTTGCCTTCGATGTCACCTTCTTACAAGAGCAATTGTAGGAGCAGCTGTATAACAAGCTAGGGATGGCTAGTAAAAGTTGGCTAGGGGTTATTCAGAGTGATAATTTTCATTTCTCCAGACATTGTAGAACCAAACTACTGAAATCACTGTAGTTGTTAGATTGGCTACAATGAATTTTTCTGTCTAGCGTTTCTGAACTTTTTTCCTAATCACATTCTCATGTCTGGCACTGTCCCTATCGATAACTATGGAGCATCAGGAAAGAACAATATGGTCTCAGATGCTACAGCCACATTCTGAAGTCTCAGCCAGCCCACCTCTACTAGGCTGAAACATCTAGTGTGCCAATGGGCAGCGTTTTGGTTAAGAGTAAAACATCTCCTTTTCTTTATTTTTTCTTTTGCAGAGACAGGATCTTGCTATGTTGCCAAGGCTGGTCTTGAACTCCTGCCCTCTGCCTCCCCAGTCGCTGGGTTACAGGCGTGAGCCACTGCACCCCGCTAAGGCATCTCCTTTTCTTTAAGTGATTGATGGTTGGGAAGGTTGCTTTCATATTTGATGCACTCATAATGGGAAAAACAAATCCACAGGCTCTGGAGCTGAGCAATAAGGCCATAAACTAAGATTTAGACCTACTCTGTTAGCAGCCAAACTAATACTGGTACTGGATATAGATTTAAACTTCATTTTTATTCATTAGAACTATGGCATTTACTGTTATTTTGCAAGAAAAGATTTATAGTTGTTTAGGTAGATAGTATTTTCATGCAGCTTTAGTGGAATTATGTTTGCTGCTGTGTGAAATTCTTCCTGATAATCTAAAATTAAAGCCATTCTTTGTCAATTTTCACATTTTCCCCCTAGAGAGTTTTTCTGATTTTTTTTTTTTTGATCATGTAATGAAGCCAATTGCAATTTAGGACAGATTTATTCTAATTAGCTTGAGTGTCATAGATTCCTTAAAGACTGAGACCTTTGGTCTGACAGTAGGAAAATAAGATTTGATCTCTCCTTTCTTTTTTCTTTTTTTTTTTTTGTTAGCAGTGAAGCATAACAAGCTGTTTGACTTTTCTTTGTTTCATTGAAAGGATTTTCCTTTCTTGGCCCATTGCCTTATGTCTCCAAGAGAAAAAAAAAAATCCCCTCTTTAACCACATGGATTTCTGGGTGCAGATGAAAAACTTCTTGGTATTTTCTTTTTAGTGGTAATGGAAAACCCGACCTACGTTATGTTTGATGATGGGATTACAAAAAATTTCCTAGAAAGGGGCTAGACTGGGGCTATCTGATATCAACTGAAAACCAGAGTCAGGGATTATGGACCGTTTTTGCCTGCGAGTGTATTCATTGCCATGTTTAAATACTGTTTTTCTTGAAGATTTAGCATGGCCAAACCAGTTTTTCAAGTAAGCAGATTATATATGTGTGTGCGTGTGTGTACTGACCTGCCACCAAGGATCCTGAGTACACTTCTGGATTAATTTTTCTCTAATACCACTTTTCTTGTATCTTTCTCTTCTTCAAAACTTTAGAACAGTTTCTCATGAGCCACTGACTTCTGTCTCTCAGGGTGTCCAGATATTTGCTCTCTGTGTCTGTTTCCTAACAACTCCTATGAGACTCTCTGTTCTACCAAGGAAGCTTCTTCATTGTCATTGTACATGTCATGCTTATTTCTCTCCCTACCAGAAATCTAACACCTATTACATTTGCTTAGTTAATGAATGAATAAACGAATTCTTGACTTAAGTGCTTTGCTCAGGCTGATACCTAAGAGACCTGGAATGAAGAAAATGAAATTCACACCCTTTTCTCCATTTTGCTTCAAATCCCTCAATGCCTGTCTCTAGTCAACTCTTCCTTCATGAAGCCTTCCTTGACAACTGTCCGGCTCTTTCTTTTCCCATCAGGTCATTCATCCTGAAATCATGTAGTATATATTTGGGTATTTAATTTTATGTTTAATTTAGCATTTTATTGTACAGTTTCTTATATTCTTTGGCTCTTTGTTTCACAGTAAGTATTAACTATACCATACCAGAGATTTCTAAGTGCTGGTACTTTGCCATATATTTTTTTTCAATCCTCTAAGGAACATGCACATACTATCAAACACATAATACATCCTTAAAAAAAATACTTTGAGAATTGAAATGAATGATATTGATATTCAAAGAGAATGTGATTAATTTGTGCTATGGCTACAATTCAGTTCAATTCAGTTCAGCACCTGCCCCTCTATACTATTACCATTAAGCCAGCGAATCACATTTCATGTGTATTTCTTACATACATACACACCCAAAACCAATACTCTACTGCAGGATTAATTTTAAGCAGTTTTGATCTTATGCAAAAGAAAAGGAAGTAATTCACTGATCTATCCATTCATTCTCCTTCCCAATCATGGGAAACCACCACAAACGGTTGCAACTGCCCTTATTCTCTAAATCCTGGGCAAGGCTGCATTGTTAAAACGTTGCCCCGAGTTTAATGGCAGCTCTGCCATTTACAAACTGTATGACCTTGGGCAAGTTATGGAAGCTGTCTGAACCTTGATTTCCTCCTTGTAAAATGAGGATAATCATGGCACCCTTTCAAGGCCACTTTTGGGATTAGCAGTAACGCTTGTAGTAGTCACTATTTATAGAGATTACTATGTGCTTGGCAGTAGGCTGTGTACATAAATTTTCTCCTTTAATTGTTATGACATTTTTGGCATCTATTAGATGCTCAGTAACAGTGGCTATTATATTTCATGCTTTGGCTTAAATGCGCACTGAGTCAGACTGGAGATTGCCAAAGACTCATTTCTCATTTCCCAGGCTTGGCAGAAAAGTTTAATAAAGTCAGGCTACCACCAGGGACTTGTGGTCAGTGTAATGGTTACTCTGAGTGGAAACCAAAATGTGGGGTCCTGCCATCCCATCCACCTGACGGCCCTTGGAACAGAGATGCTTGCTCTCACAACAGAACCTGGCTTAGGAGACAAGATGGATGCTGCTTTGAGTGGCTCGTGAGCTGATTCCTAGGACAGCCTGGCAGAAATGGTGACACAATTTCATTAAGCATGAAAGGAACTCACCTTACGTAAACTTAGGAGACACTTCAAGAGAGGGGCAACATCTGAGTGTTGTTGGCAAGTCTTATATACTCTGAGCTAAACAGGCTGTGAGCTAGAATAATGGAACTTATCTTTCAATAGAAGGGATTTAGATTAAACTCTAGTAAGAGTTTCTTAACTGTAAAGGTTTTGGGCTATTGGAAACACATCAACAATAGAACCCATAAGAACTTGTTTAGGGTTTTTATCTTTCTGCATGGATTTCAGAGTATTTCTAGGAAGTGGGCAAATGATCTAGATGATCTTGATCAGTAAATTCCCTGGATAGTGTTTCCTTCTCTCTCTGCCTTTCTAATATAAAATTATATTTTAAATTATATTTATTTTCCCTGTTAATGCAGTTCCACATTAGACTTCTGATGATGGGGCTTGGAGATTGATGTTTTTGAAAAAGTCTTCAAATGATTCCATTGTCTAGCCAGGTTTGAGACCATCTCTTTGGAGAGGACACTTCCCAAAGCCTGGGAGAGCCTGGGCTTCAATCCTGTGTGGGTTTGACTGTGATGTTGTCCTTTTTCCTGTCATCTTGCTGTTATATCTCCCATTATGATCCACATGGTGCTGGCTGAGGTTGGAAGAGGGCTTTCTCTCCATTGGTCTTACAATAATTTTATAAAGTGCCTGAATGGAGTGATCTTAATCTTAGTTTCTTACAGAGTCACTAACCATTATATCTTCCATTAGCTTATTGTAACCTCTGATCAGAGCACGCCATAGAGCCTTTTCCATTACAGTATCCTGACAGAAGCTTCGGACTACTCATAGTTAAGTGCACTTATTGAGATAATAATCAAAGGCATTTTTAACGTGCCAGATTCACTAGCATCCTTATTATACAGATGATGCCAATGAGTCCTGGAAAGGTTAACTAACTTGTCTAAGGTCACACAACTTATGAGTAGCAGAGGTTGATTCAAAGCCAAGTCCATCTGGCTTCTGAGCTGATGTCACGGTAGTAGGATCCAGTCACTAGGATGCTAGAGATTGGTGGCAAAATGGCTTACAAGATAAAACAAAGCACTGGTCTTAGAAAGGGCTGTTGGGGTGTGTTTCTTTTAAACCAAATATGGAACTCAAGAATACAGATGAAGGCAGAATTTCTTTTATTCACAAGATAATATGTCGAGGAGATGGAGTCTTAAGATAAAGAAGGGTAACTAGACAAACTCCAGAAAGCAGTCAAGATCACTGGACACAGAAGCCTGGTATCAAGATTCTCCTCAGCTCTGGGAGAAAGAGGAATATAAAAATTTAGGCATTTATTCAAAGTAGCTGTCCTGGTAATGCATGTGTTGGCACCAGGGTGGGAGGAAAGCGGAGCTGCATAGTCTAAGTGGTAATAGTTGCTGACACTTTACAAGCACTTGCCCATATTCCAGGCAACACGTTAAGGGAGTGAAATGCATTTTTTCATTTCATCCTCAGAATAAATCTATGAGGTGAACAGCATTTTTATTTTTGTTTTTGACATCACCAATATGAAGCTGTAATAGATTTACCCAAGTTCAAAGATAGTAAATGTTGTAACTGAGATTTAAATGTTGGACTATAGAGCCTTTACCATTAGCCCTCTCCACCTCAATTTTCTCCTCCCCGAGCCATCACCCTACATCTTCGTTTTGTGATGGAAGATCAAACAGGAAAACTGAATTCTAGCTGTTTCCATTCATCAATCCAACTAAATTAAATTGAATGCACTGTCAAATATTCCGTTTTCATGGAAGCTATTTGATGAGTCTTACTTGGTGGTGGGGGCAAGGAGAAGGGGCTTCTGTATTTGAGGAATCCTCCCCAGGCCCCCAACACACACACACACAGTCTATGAGCTGTGGTAAGAGACATGGTTGTTTCTCTTTAGAACCAGTCATGTGACATAGGCTCATCCCATGAAATGTTCTTTTCTGAGACTTTGAACTTTAAATCTCAAGAAGAAAAGTGACTGGTGAGAAATTTTCCAGAGTGGTGGTAGAAGCATCGGAGGAGACTTGAGTGCCCATTGGGAGTGCTCCTAAGAGAGCATCCGAATCACACTTTTCAGTGGTAAGTCTTTAGCCACCTCTTCTCCCTGGGTAGTACCCATTTCTGAAACTCATTCTGCAGCGCCCTCCCCTCAAATCAAGTCTTTGAGATATTGGATATCTTTTAGTAAATTTTATTTTTTTTCTTAAAGTTGAGTTGATTTCTGTTGCTTGCCACCTTGAATCCATACTGATTGACTGCTACACTTTAAGACAACTTATAAATACACGAATTAATTATACATGGGAAATACATAGACTCTTGATACAAATGGGTATTTTTAAAAAAACTATTGTCATCTTACATAGCTGGCTCCCTCGAAATCTTGGTCATGTTATACAAAAGGTTTTTTTCTTGTCTTTTAATTTACTTACATTGATCTTACTCTCAAAGTTTCTTTTTGATCTACTTTTCTGATTTATTCATTTGACTGTTTCTCCAGATTTTTTTCCCCAGCCAGGTGGGCCACATATGGAGTCTTTAATACTTCCGTCAGCGCTCTCTCTGGGTGTTCTGCACCTAAGCTTCTCTAATCATAACCATGATTGCCTTGTACTTTTACAAGCCATTTGCTTATTTAATTTATTTAGTGTACTGTTCCATTAATGACTTAGTCACAGTCTGCTTAAAGCTTCTGCACCTCTCCACCTTGGAACTGGAAAAAGAGAGTGTTGCCTTTTTAAAATCCCTGAATTACATTGCAACAGAAAAAGAGTATTTTAATTCTTTCATCACTGTTGTATTTCCTATAACCCCGAGTTAGGTTGTTATAAATCTCTTCTCTTGCAAAAGCACTTCTAAAGCTTAAGGGTATTCATTGAGTCTTTGGTTATGATGACCCTGATGTAAAGGACTACATTCGTTGTTGAATAACATAAAGTAACAGAGAGAAAAAAAATGCTAGCTAAAACTACAAATAACATAACTGCCTTTGCCCCTAAGGAGGTGGCATAATTTTTCTCTGGAGTCTTTTGTTTAAGAAAATACGTTAACGGTCTAACCTTGGGAGTTAATGTGCATAGGATTTGGAAGAAGACAGCAAAACAGAAGATTGGTAAATTGGCTTTAAACAAAATAAAAAGAAAGTAGACAGCGGGGAGCTGCCTGGAAGTGAGAAGGACAGATGAGGCCTTTCAATAAGGCAGGAGTTTGCCCAAGTAGAGAGGACACTCAGGAAACAGCCTCTCGAGACAGGGAGGGTGAAAAGAATTTTGAGGATAGAATGTTTAATAGTTTAAGTGTTTTTTTCAATTCTCCAGTAAAAAATGTTATACATAACCTTAATTTAATTATTTTTGGGGCTGTGAATGGGTGGAGGTGATTGCCAGCCAAGGGGTAGAAGTCTCTGATGGGGTTAGGAAAGAAGTGCAGAATAGAAATGACTCAGTAGGAAACAGAACTATCTTCTCTTTCCCCCAAATAGACCAGAGCTAAGAGAACCCTGCAGGAAGATGACGGTGGGCTGACAGCTTTTGGGTTGTAATTGTTACTGCATAGACAAAATTTTGGGGAAAGAATTGACCAACTGGGGAGGCAAAAAAGGAGCTACAAGAACAGTTATCACAAAGAAAGAATCAGCTTGATGAATAAAGGCAGGAAGAATTGAACCTTGCCTTATTTTTCTCCCTACCTTTTGTAATGCTGAAATGTGACAAGGTCTATTGTTCTTTGTAAGTATCTCTCTGAAGTCTATAGCCAAGTGGCATGAACTCTATTTAGCACTGTCTAAAATGAGACAAGAAGGATCAAGTTATTTCCCCCCCAAGACCATTAGTCAAAAGCAGAAGATATTAAAAGAATATCCAAACATCTAACAGAAATGTAACTAAGTAATTATTTAGAATGTAAGTTTTTTTTTTTAGTGAGAATATTTGTGTAATGGAAGTGCTTTCCTTACAGATGATGGGTAGAGAAGTCACTGTCTGCTATTTTGCATTTATGTTTTTGATTCCAACATGTAAAATTTGATCATAGCCATAAATTCTTAATATAGCAGGCCTTATTAATCATTTTATGACTGAGAACAACTTTCAAATCTAAAAAAAAATGTGATTATACTCCATGGGAATGAACAATTCCCCAGCTAGGATTTCTAATATCTATAAGAGAGAGATATAATGATTGAGAGGGAAGAAGTAAGGATCTTTTACAGAATTAAGACAGAAAGAGAATGGGGAAGAGGATAGGCTAGGGAAAGCAAAGGTATTGAGAAAAACTAAGTTGGTGAGAGTTACTTTTCAAACCATCAGAAATGTGTTTTCTTCAATTTTTATCGTTGTTGGGGTAAGTTCTCACCTTTAGGAGGTACATACAAAAAATAAAATTTCTACTCAAAAAGTAAAAATGGCTGCTTATTTCTAAGTTAAACCATTACAGCAGCTGGTCAATAATCTTAAAAATCTATGCTACAGTAATGATTTGTAGCCACCACCACAGTCAACATAGAACTTACAGTAGTTTTGAAATAAATACTTTGGTTTAATGTTTCTATACTTGAAAACATTTGTAAAGAAATTCATAATTCTTAAAACACTCCCCACTCAATTCAGTTTTAGAACTTAGAATTCAAGTTGTATCATATTTTTAAGAATGTGTAGGTTCTCATAGGCTATTGGTGGCCACCTGAATCTGAATCTTCCTACACCTTCTCTGAAAAGCCATACATATCAAAATAATAGCAAACAAATCATCCATAACCCACATGTAGAGCATAGCTAGGATATGGTGATTTCCACCAACTTATATTATATGTAAGTAGTGAAGGAAATATATAGTTAAAACTAGAAAATCCAGGTTCATAGCCCACAGTGAAGTGGAGAGTTCCTTGGAAACTGACTGGAAAAGTTATCAGAGACTTGGCATAAAGTTTGCCCTAGAAATAAAGAGTTATTTGAGTCTTTTTCTAAAAGGACGCATTTAGACATTTTTCAAAATAACATTATTTTTTCTAATAAGATTACTATGCTGTGTGGGGACTTGGTGGAGAAAAAAACAACCTGTAGGCAGGAAATGATTAATTTGTGTGAACTGAAAGCTGTTCATCATATTCAACATCATTCTGCTTCCTATTCCTCATTTAAAAGTAAAATATAAGAGGAAAAAAATAAATATGCAAAAACATTATTCATTAATGTAAACATTAAAAGCAATCCAATATAGTGAAAAGATAGAAACCCAATTAGATAGAACCATTGAAAGGAACCGTATAAAAATCCTTACGTAATTAGAACTAAAGAGTTGGGATGTGGATGTGAATGTAAGTCAAGTGTAAATCAGGAGGAGTTTTTATGGGACAGTTACAAGTGAGGGCTCACCAGTATCAGGCACCCAGTCTAGTTACCTTTGATGACAGCCCAAGTCCAGGCAGCTGTAAGGCCCCCAAATGGCATACTGTCATTTCTAGCTGACATAAATATAAGTTCTGCCACCTGCAGGATAAAACCTGCCTGCCAGTTTTTAGGTAAAGACACTTGTTTCTTTCTCCATTGGTAGCAGGCTCCTGCTACAGAAACACTTCTCTTGCTAACTCAGGTACTTGAACAGAAATCACGGATGTTCCTCTGCTCCCAACCCTGCCCTACTCTGTTTAATAGGTCTTGTCCTCTAGGTCTCAGCTGTGACTTCCTCTGCAGAAGACTTCCCAGAGCCCAAACCCATTTCCCACTCCCATTCCCCTGCCCACCACCTGCCTCTGCTCATATCCCAGATGGTTCAGCTATCTTTTCCCATATCTGGTGTTTACTGAACTTACCCTCATCCTTCTCCTTCAATTACATTATTATTTCCTGTTGACTTATCTTCCACTAGAGTGTAAGCCCAACTTTTCCCCCTCTTTGAACTGTGTCTATCACTGTGCATATTGTGTACATTCAACAAATATTTGCTCAGAGAATACTTTTGTTCTTCACCATGAGAGAAGAAATTGAGTATAATGATGGAAACTTTTAGAGGTGCGTAGCAAAATATGATTACAGTTGTGATTGCTCTATCATATGCCTCACGCACATGAATGAATGGAATAACCCTCTACACAGCTTTCCAGTGAGAGCCATTCCACTTGCATTTTTCTGTCAATTTAGGCAATATTATTCAACTATACGAAAAAATAATGAGTCATTCTCTGCAAATTATACCCCCACTGTAGATAGATTAGATGGATTGGTTTGAGTATGTCACACGACTTTCTTAACTTCTGACATTCAGTCTAGCCTTTCCATGCCTGTTGCAGCTACCAGCATAGTTTGGACCTTTATAGACCTCTGCAGAACTAGTTTTTAAGTTGTGAAAAGGTAGCTTTGCTCCCTGTCACTTCATCCAATCTCTGCCACACATTGCAGCTGCTTCAAACCTCCCCCAGCATAGAGGTGATCATGTCACTCTTTTAACCAACAACCTATAGTGAGTGACTCTCCCTTTCATGTTCGTCTTAGTGGCAGTGAATAAAAAGTTATCCAACTTACCTTCGATTTTAAATTTTTCCCTTTTCTTTATTTTTTTAATCAAGGTGCAATTCACATAACATAAAACTTACCAGTTTAAAGTTAACAATTCAGTGGCATTTGGTACAGTCACATGTTGTTCAACCACCTGTCTCTAGTTGCAAAACATTTTCATCACCCCGAAAGGAAAACCATACTTACTGAGCAGTTACTCCCTGTGTTAGCCTGTTTTTGCTTTGCTATGAAGAAATACCTGAGGCTGGGTAATTTATAAAGAAAAGAGGTTTAACTGGCTCATGGTTCTGCAGGCTGTGTAAGAAGCATGGTGCCAGCATCTCCTTCTGGTGAGGCCTCAGGAAGCTTTCACTCATGGTGGAAGGTGAAGGGGGATCAGGCACATCACAAGTTGGGAGCAGGAGCAAGAGAGAGAAGCAGGAGATCCCAGACTCTTTTAAGTAACCAGATGTCCCATGAACTCAGAGCGAGAACTCACTCATCACCACCGGGATGTTGCTAAGGCATTCATGAGGGATATGCCCCCCATGACCTGAACACCTCCCACCAGGCCCCATCTCCAACACTGTGGATTACATTTCAACATGAGATTTGGAGGGGACAGACATCCAAACTTTATCACTCCCCATTTACTCCTCCCCAGCCACTGACAATCACCAATATCCTTTCTCTCTCTATGGATTTATCTATTCTAGATATTTCATATAGATGAAATTATACAGCTTTGACTGTTTAAGTCATTATGCAGGTCAAATTATTGACCTTTGTCTGACTTTTTGATGCAGGGCATAATGTTTCCAGTTTTACTGATGTATCAGTAACTTCATTTCTTTTTATGGCCAAACAATATTCCACTACATAGATATGCCACATTTTGTTTAAACATTCATCCATTGATCGACATTTAGGTCATTTCCACTTTTTGGCTATTGTGAATAGAGCTGGTATGAACATGCATGTACATGTATTTGAGTACTTGTTTTGTATCTTTTGCATATATAAGTAGGAATGGGATTGCTGGGTCATAGGGCAATTCTCTGTTTACTTTTTTGAGAAACCACCAAGCTACTTTTTTACCAACAACTCAAAGGTTTTACATTCCCTCCAGCAATGTACAAGGGTACCAATTTCTCCACATTCTTGCCAACATATATTTATTTTTATAGCCATTTTAGTGGGTATGAAGTGGCATGTCATTTTGGTTTTAATTTGCATTTCTTTAATGGCTAATGATCTTGAGCATCTTTTTATGTACCTTGGAGAGATATTTACTTAACTCCTTTCCCTTTTTTTTTGTTATTGAGCTCTAAGTGATTTGTATATTCTAGATACCAGACTTTTGTCCGATATATTATTTACAAATATTTCCCTGCCTTCTGTAGGTTCTTTTCACTTTCTTATTAATGTCCTTTGATGCACAAAAGTCTTTAATTTTGCTGTAGTCCAAGTTATCTATTTGTTGTTCATGCGTATGTTGTCGTATCTAAGAATCCATTGCCAAATCCAATGTTTTGAAGATTTGCTCCTACATTTTCTTCTATGTGTTTGATAGCTGTCAGCTTTTGTATTTAGGTCATTGATCGATTTTAATTTTTGTAAATGGTGTGTAGTTGTGGTTTTTGTCTTTTAAAAATATCATCTGTCACTCAGGCAAACAGAAATAAAATTATTTCAAATAAATTCCTGTTTCTGAGCCTTTCTTATTTCTTCAGTCTACACTGACCTTCCTTACTCTCATCCTTACATGAGCTAGTATTACCAATTATTCAATGTTGCACAAACACCAACTCTACCTTATATTTTATCTTAATCTCCTGTATCCGTTTTCCATTTCCCATCTCATCAAAATTATAAGTAATTTGTCTTTTCTCTGAACCCCCACGACCTCTCTTATGGCACTCCATCATATATTCATGTATTCATTTATCCAAACAATTACCTACACATTCAAATATTCAAAAAATAATTATTGAACACCCGTTCTGCTAAGCTCCGTACCCTTTTCAAATTCTGTTATATGTGTTGTGTTTGTGAAGATATCTTCTTTCTCCTACTGCTGTGAAAGTTTCGAAACATAGAAATACCATCTCATTGATCTCTGCATCTCTCACAGTTCTCAGCTCAGCAAACTGAGTGAATTAATGAATGCAGAAATACACGCATTTTCTAAACATTCTACCACTGTCGATGTAGACAACTGCCTCTAAATCCTTGACCTTGACATATCTTCAGCTAATGTGAAGTATTGATCTCAGCCAAAGCTGGGGAAGTTTGTAGCAGTACTCTTTCTCCAAACTTATCAAATTTACTGCACCATCTCTCCTTTGACCCACTACACATCCTTTCTTCATAAATAGAATTCTCAGTTTCTCTGGGGTGTGAATTGTTGCATCAAGATAACCATCAGCTATTTCCTGGCAGTGAAACCAAAAGAATACAGGACTACTTCAACTTGCTTATAAATTTTATATAAATGTTTGTGCCAGACTCATTTGAAGTTTTAGTAAAGCCATTTAACAAAATCCCAATATAAGAAGTGTTTCATACATTTTTAACTATTTCTTTCCCAAATATTCGTTATATGAAGACAAGAGGAAGTTATGATAGTCTTGTTATTGTGTATGTGTGTCTGCGTGTGTGTATGTGTGAGATATGCTTCTTCTACCTCATTCATTATAAACAGGTTTTCAAAATTTTTCTAGTCTTGAAGCAATGAAAATGGCCATGGTGAATACAGGATTGATAGCTTCTAACAGAACATCTGACATTTTAATCACATCCAATGTTGAGTAAAGACAAATTGTTGGATATTTTCTAGGTCTAGACTTTGATTACTTATTTTCTCCAAGCTACAAAATAATCCTAAATTAGCAAATTTCTGAATTTAAATACTATTTCCTACACAGTACTGGTTAAAAAAAATCTATTATTTAAAAATGAGAAAAGATAGTGTGGCAGGTATTCTGTAAATAAACTCAGTTGGTGTGCTAAAAAATAATAATAAGACACAAGAAACATGATTCATTTAAATACTTCATTCAATGTAATTTGAAGTAAAATCCTGATGATGGCATTTCTAATTAGGTGGTTATTTTCAATTTCTCTTGTTTCCCAATGTTAAGTTCCCAAAATACTTGCTGATTTTAAGTAATGCATTAGATGGCACTATTCACATAGTTTAGAACGGCAGCCACTGCAGTCGTTTTCAATGCACAGACCCAAATATGCACCTTCTTTTTGGATTTTACACCTTTCCATCTCTGTCTCTAACTGTTAGTTTCCTGGCCTCTTTTTATGCCTTTGGTGCAACTAGGGAAAAAAAAATTAAAAAAAAACTTATATAGGAAAGTTAGTAATTATGGATATCCCATGACAGACATAAGAGCAGGTTCTGTGTCTTTTGAATCTTTATAGCTTACTTAAGCAATAAGGAAATATGGAAGATCATAGCTGTTTCTCATTCATGGCTATTTATGGTTCACAGAAATACACATCGCTATCTTTTGCTAATACAGTGCCAGCCATGCTCACTTAAAAGTAATGGGATGACTTTGTTATTAAGAAAATGTTCAGATTTGAGTCACATTCTTCATTAAAAATTGTTACTAATTTAGAAGTCTTATTAGATTTTACTATTTTTCCTTATTATTTCCTCTTTTGCCTTTTCATAGATTTTGACCATTTGGCTTTTGAAAAGAAAACCTCTATTCTAACCCTCCTTATGTTTCTATTTATTTTTATCCTCAAATCCAATAAGGATAATTTGGCAGGTCGAAGCCTGACTTAACTCCATTGGAGCAGAGTCCACATGGACCAGATGCCAAATAATTTAATATATCTTAGAGCCATCAGGGAAATATCTCAAAAGCCTAAATCAAGATGCCTTTTAGCATCAGGGCATAGCTTTCTTTTCAAAATTTAGCTTGGAAAAATAAATCCTCAAGTCACTGTTTTTCTTCAAGTAGCGGAATGGCCTACCCTCTCCAATTTCCACCACCCAGTAAAATCTGTTTTCCAGTTTTCCAGAAACCCTGGGACCTCTTGACCCAGGAAGGTATGATGCCATATGTTAAATCCACTTAGACTAAATTTAGAAGCATCTTTTCCCCTTCCCCAAGTGAGATCAAGCAGTCTTTGAGGAGAGGCTAAGCATTGCTTCCGGAACTAAGGGTTGCAAGGTCAGAGGAATAAAGGGGGCTTTGTAATACCTGAGATTTAACCCTTCTTATTCCTTCCAAAAACACCACAGATTTTGGATATATATAATGATAAACTTTCAAATGAATAAAATCTTTTTTGGGGGAATGAGCATTGAAAATATATTTGTTAAATGAATGCCATCTGATGGAATAATAATGTAGATCCAATTAGAGTTACACAATTCTTTCTCACATAAAAACAGAAGCTCATAATTTCTATTATCCTATGTTATCGATGAAAAAATTGAAAAACAGAAAGACACACTTCAAGTTCACAGATCTAAGAGTCATTCATACTCATCTTCTGATTCCTGATTTAGTATACTTTTAATCAAACTTGGAAATCTCAACTAAATTCCATGTTATTTTTCTGTTTAGCAGTCTACATTATGGATGTCTCACTTAAACACTGGCTTAAATTTGTCTTAATTTATTAACTCAGGGCAAAGCTATAGGTTATTCCCTTTTCTGGTCAGGAAACAATTATTGGAATAGCTAGAAAGTCTCCACTTACTTCTTGGCTAGCTAAATTGCCCTATTACTCCTAAGTTAATCTGAATACTTTTAGGAGCCATGTTTTTCTGGGTTTAAGGATTTTTGAAAGGGTGAAGAGTGTTTTAGAGAATTTATCTCTTAAAGGAAAACTGAAACAGAGAAATGACCTTTAAGTGAGAGTTTTCATGAAAAGACAAACAAAAATTTAGGAAATTGTGATAGACTACATTTGCTTTTTAATACCCACCATATGTCTGATTTTATTCAGGGACTAGAGGAGTGGGTTAGTGCTTATTTTCACAGATTGTATAAATAACAGGCCTGCTATTGCTTCTTTCTTCTAGGTGATAACATTTTGGGTTGTACTGAAGTGCTAGGAAAAAAACTTAAAACCATCACTAATTATTAATAGAGACAGTCCACTTTTAGGTCTTTGGTTTTTCTGTAATGCTGTGGGCTGTGAGCTTTTACAGTGGGGGTTGTTTTACCAACCAGAGATAAAGGCGATTGCCCTCAGGCATTTCAATATTAATATTTCATTTCTTGTTGTTTATTTTTCTCTCTGATTTTTTCAGGTTTTGCTTAATGATCTATACATCTAAAAGTAAGTTTTAAAATAAGGGTCCAGTAACATCTTTTTTTAATATATATTTTTACTTTTGTATCTATTCCCTTTTAGGACACCAAACACCAACTTTCCTACTTTCCTTTTCCTGTGTGTCAGTGGTAGGAGGGTAAGTAGATCTTGCTTACTCCCATGCCCACAGGAAAGGAAGCACTAACATTTGCAGAGTGCTCTCTGGGTCCAGGCACTGTGCTAACCTGTTACATATGTGGTGGTATAATATTTCAAAGTGCTAATTGTCCGGTAGAACTGCCAATTCTCCCAGCTTGGCAGCTAAATGGAAAAGCAACATGGCCGTGGGGACGATTTACAGTGGGGAACAAAGTTCTTTAGCTTTTAAGTTCAAAGGGCACCATCTGGGTATGAGACGGAAATTTCTGAAAAGGAATGCAGTCAGGGAGAACAAGTTTTTCTTCCTAGTTTGAGACTAAAGAAATAAAGGAGCCTGGAGTTTGCAACCAAGTTATCCCCGAAGTCATTCAGTTCTAAAAACACTGGAATTGATGTTACTTTCTGCTTCCCTTCCTTGAAATATGTCTGTGGCTTCTTCATTTCAGAGGCCACCAAGAATCAGCAGTTTCTCAAAGGATAGCAGATTGAGGTTACTTCTTTGGGATTTGTAACAAAAAGGGAACAATCGAGCACAATGGACTGTCACAGAAGAATTCATTAAACATTTTAGTGGACAAGTTTGCAGATACTGCTCTTTGGTAGTAGACATAAATCTCCCTATTCTTCCTCATTTCTAAGTTAATAACAAACAGGTCTTGCCTCAGCCTTACCCTTCTTGCTGCTGCTTCTGTTGGGTTTCAGAAGGCTTGCAGACTTCTGCAATGACTTCATCTGTAAGTATTTTCTAGCCTTTGTGGCAAATCTTTGTAAGTTCCCCATTTTCTTTAAGCCTGTCCCTGGGGCCTCCTCATTGGCCACTGGCTTTCTGTCTCTCACTTGCGTTTCTCTTCTCTGTATCTTTGTCCTAACGTATCCAGTATCTGAAGCACACTAACACTACTCTGAGTTATCTTTTCTTCCCCCATGAGTTTTTGTCAATATGCAGAATGAAAAGAGCTATTCATTTCCTTTAGAAAATTGTCATTTTGTAATAAAAAGTTTGACTTCCGGTAGTGAAAAATTTAGCATACCAATAGGAGGAATCCTCTCCATTTCCTCCTTCTCCAGAAAATAAATAAGCCACACCCCTTTCTAGTTACTTCCTCAGTTTCTAATTGTAAAGCATCCCCGAAGCAACCATGCTCAGAACAGCAGTGACCAGCAGCTGCTGGAATTACAGAAGGGAGACAAAAGCTTTCAACTCTCTACTGCACGTGGTATGTTGGCTACTTCAGCAGTGTGGCCACTGTGAGAGAGCTGGGCTAGATGTTTGGGTTTTAGGTTCGTGCATAGCTCCTTGTACAGATGTCACTTCAGACAAAATCATTTGTCTTAATTCTTCATCTGCAAGACAGATTTCTACTACCACTGAGTTAGGATAAAATGAGATGAAATATATACAAACATTCAAGATAAACATGCTTTTATAATGCAGAGTAGTGGTGGTGTTCTTTGGAGATAAGGTGATAAAAAATTCACTGTCTTTTGTTAAAGATGAATAGACTCAAAATATATGTACTGTTTAGATAGGATTTTTTTTAAGATTAGATTTCAATGCAAATCTGTTTTGAAGATAAGTACAATCTGAACTGTTTTGGGACATCTTTGTTTTGTAAATTATTTAAATGAAACAATTTTTGTAAAGCTGAGAAAATTATGCCACTTATAAGTCAGATTTTTTTCTTTTATTTTAACATAACAGCGAGGCAAATTAAAAGTCATTGTGCAGAGTGAATACAAAGAATAATGACTGTGAGATTCTTGCTGCTTAATAAGTTGTTTAGTTCCAGACTTTAGAAAAAGTTATCACTTTTTATATTTGCTGGTGGCAATCAAATGCAAGGAAAAAACAGTTTTGAAGAAAAAAAACTAAATAAATATTTCAAAGGCTATGCAGATCTATTTTCATTTTCACAGATGGAAATACTGCAAAGTTGATTATAGTATATTTATTTTATTCAGAACAATCTCAGTTGGATCTTTCCTTCTGTACAAAAAAAAGTAATTTAAACGAAAAAGTGTGCTTTCATGTCACATTGTTGTCCTATGTGGCCGGCATTTCAAAATTGATAGATGATATATATAATCTTTTCTACTTTGTTAAAAACAATACTCAAATTTTAAGTTTGTTTCTCTTCAATTGCTGTGATATGGCAGGGAAAGAGTAGAAGATTTGGTCAGGAATTAAGGCTGAAAGATTGATGTAGTCCAGATAGTTGCAACATGAGAAAGCAAGAGGGAAATAGGTGACTGCAAAAATACCATCTTGCATTTCTGAAGGAAAATGATGGAAAGTGGAAGAAAACCTAATTTGCATCAGAAATGCAAAGCCATCTCAGGACTCCATTAACTACATTCCTGGGATGAGATTCAGAAGTATCACATCTCTCATTTCACCATCCCCTTCCAACATTTGCTCAACTCTGATGGAATTTTAAAGCTACATGCATCATCAGGTCAATATTTCAACCTGGAATTTTACATCTTGTTAAAGACACAGCACTCCCTTCCTTTCACTTTGTACCATGCACTGGTGTCTTTTTGTAAGCATTTCTGTCTCCTGCACAGGACTAAGAATAACTTTGAGGTCAGGGAAATCTCCCTCTCTCTATTGCTAAGTGTATCAGGACTTACCACAGTACTATGCTTTTAATTAAATTTAAGAAATAAAATATATCCAGTTTACATAGTGTTTGTTTACTGATCAAAAACTACATCTTTACAACAAATAGAATAATACTTATCATAGGACCAATTAGGCAGAAGCCTACACAGACAACTGAAAAAAATGTGAAAATTTCAGAAAAATAAATACTACTATTAAAGGAAAAATTTTGCCTGAGAAATGCAAGAAGAAAGTATTTGCATATGGCAGAAATGGACAGGTTTCTCCATTTGCCCCTGACTCTCTGTTCCCATGTCTATTCTCCGCCTTGGTCTGTTTTCTAGGAATGCAGCTTCTGTGAACATTCACTTACAGGGTTCTTCATGATTGTATGTTTCTATTTTCCTGGGATAAATGCTCAAGAGTATATGATTGTTGGGTTGTATGGTAAGAGCATTTTTGGTTTCATACATTAGTTCCACTTTTAGCTCCCAGATAGCTTTGTAAATACTATCTTTACAACTCTTCAAATTGGCCATCACTTTCCTTTTGAGATGGAAAGACTGAAATTAGAGAAAAACAAAATGTTGGAAATATAAGAAATTTCTAAATTATATAGAATATGTTTAGTCATGCACTCTTTGCATATAAATATATATACCTTTTTTGTCTTACATTCAACTGCAAACATGGGACAAGAAAGATGGACAAAGAATAATAATTGTCTTCCACCTGTCAGAGGAAATCCAAGATAACATTTTCTGAAATAGATCAGCAGAAGTTTAATTTGGCTCTGGTTATATCTACTAGCTATTGTCTTCCATAAGGCTGTGTGTACTCTTCATAATAAAAAATAAACTGGAAACATCAAAAAGTTACAAAGCTCAAATTAACACTAAAAATGATAATCACCCACATATATCTGAATGTGTAGTAGCAGGACTGTATCTCACATTGCCTGAACACAACAATTGCATAAGTTGTCACAAAGGGCAGAGAAAATATCTTTTGTCTGAGGTATAATTGTGAGGTACAGGATGCTCTGAGCCTCTCCCCAAATCAGAGTGCTTCATGTCACTAATGATTCAGTTATTAATGCATTCTAAAAATATTTCTTGGCCACCTACTGTGTAAAATGCATGTACAGGAAGACAAGCTGTAATTCTATGCTCCAAGTTAATTCTCTGAGGACAGCAGGTCCTCAGGAATTGCTTGGGATAGCATTCAAACACTAGTAAACATAATAGCAAACTTGAACAGAGGAACTCTGAGTTTTAATAGCTGCATAATATGCATAACGAAACAATGGAATCAGATAAACTCACCCCAAAATAAAAATCTTGACTTTATAAAGTGTTGGAGGTGATCATAAAGATAAGTGTTGTTTTATTGATTTTATTTTTTTCTCATTGTCCTTATTGTGCATATGACACAAACCTAGATTCAAAATTGTTAGATTTTGTAACACTGAAATTTCTGCTCTACAAGTACAAAAATCATGTATTTTTCAAATAAAATCAGAAGCTCGACATGCTTTGTTGTATAAAAGGGTAGTGTAGATAAGGAAACAGCTCAAAGAAGAAAAATAGATACAGATTCTCTTGTTACTCTCCAGGATGCACAGGAATGGAAAGTGGGCAGGAATTGAAAGACCTTGGACAAATTCTGCCTCTAGCATATTCCCACTGTGTGTAACCTTGGTAAATAAATCACTGTCTAGATTCTCCTATCCTCCTCTATCTTTCTCTTTCAAAAAATTAAATAAAAATGGCAGGATAATAATGACTGCCTTCACAAAGTAATTATAGTGCTTACTTCACCGGAGTGCTGAGGTAGTAAAAATATAGCAGGAAAGCACTATTTAATAAATGCTTACACACCTATGCGAACAAATAGTATGATTTCATACAAACAAGTGCTGAAATTCAAATAGTCATTCTTCTTCCTCCCAGTTTTCCATTTAAAATTTTTGGAAATCCTCCTATGACATGTTATTATTAAGATCAGTTTCTCAGTCTCATAAGAGCATCATTCCCATTATGTTACAGCCATGTGTCCTGTTTGGTCAGACAACCTGTTCTTCTTCCTTGGCTTAATAACCTACTTTATTCATCACATGGCATCAAAATTACCTTTGAGTTTTCTTTTCATAATGGTGAATCAAGTCATCAAAGAAGGGACCATTCACCATGAGTGAAGGTATCTAAAAGAATTTGTCTCAAGCTTTTAAGTAGATTCTGTAGTTTAAATAATATATACTTACAGAAAGCTGCATAAATTAGGTGTAAAGCTTGATCAGTTTTCACAAAATGAACACATTGGCTAACTATAACCTAGGTCAGGAAATAGAACATCACTGGCAGCTTAGTAGCCTCCTTTTTGACCTCTTATAGTCATTAACAATTTCCTATCTGCCCAAAGGTAATTACTATCCTGATATCCATCTATACAATTTATGGAGATAACTTGTTATATACAGGATGACAAAATATGTACATTGTGTCATATTCACTTAACATTAATAATTACCCACATCATTACATATATCTGTAGTCAATTTTCATGTGTTAATACATTGAATAAATATTATGAATATGTCATTATTATTCATTCTGATGTCTTGATGATGATTTGAGAGAAATATTAACCAGTTTCAGGCGATTTCAAATAGTGTGGCCATAAACATTTTTGTATATGTGTTTTGGTGAACATAAATATTTCTGTTGAGTGTATTCTTACGAGTGGAATTACTACATCCATGGACACGTATGATTTCCATTTAATTAGATACTGCCAGTTTTCAAAAGCAATGAAACCAATTTAGACTCCCACCACTATTATATAAAATTCTGATTTCATTTTTTTAGGGAATATTACTTAATTTCTAGACATAAGGTGATTTTATAGTGATTTTGCTGTTATTAATTTCTAGTTTTTTATAGTCAGTGAAGAAATTCTCTCTGATTAAAATCCTTTGACATTTGTTGCAGCTTACTTTATAGACTTGCATATGGTCAGTTTTTGATAACTACTCAACATCTCCTTGATGTATTAGTCAATTTTCACACTGCTATAAAGAACTACCTGAGACTGGGTAATTTATTAAAAAAAGAGGTTTAATTGACTCAGTTCTGCATGGCTGGGGAAGCCTCAGGAAACTTAAAATCATGGCGGAAGGTGAAGGGGAAGCAAGGCACATCTTACCATGGTGGCAGGAGAGAGAGAGAGACAGACAGAGAGAGAGAGAGAACGGGAAGGTGCTGCACTTTTAAACCATCAGATCTCATGAGAACCCACTCACTGTCATGAGAAAGCAAGCGGGAAATCCACCCCCATGATCCAATCACCTCCCACTAGGCCCCTCCCCTGACATGTAGGGATTACAATTCAACATGAGACTTGCATGGGGACACATGGCCAAACCATATCACTTGATAAAGAATGTACATTCTGCAGTTGTTGGTGCATTGTTTTATATTTGGTCAATTAGGTCAGATTAGTTATAAGCGTCCAAATCTTTTATAATCTTATAGACATTTTTGGTATGATTTTTCTTTCTGTTACTAAGATGGGAATGTTAATATCTCCCATTATGGGCCTGGCGTGGTGGGAGGCCAAGGCGGGTGGGGAGGCTAAGGTGGGAGGCCAAGGCGGGTGGATCACAAGGTCAAGAGTTCAAGACCAGCCTGGCCAATATGGTAAAACCCCATCTCTATGAAAAATACAAAAATTAGCTGGGCATGATGGTGCATGCCTGTAATCCCAGCTACTCAGGAGGCTGAGGCAGGAGAATCGCTTGAACCCAGGAGGTGGAGGTTGCAGTGAGCCGAGATCACGCCACTGCATTCCAGCCTGAGAGACAGAGCAAGACTCCATCTCAAAAAAAAAACAAAAAACAAAAAACAAAAAACAAAAACAAATATATATATATATATTTGTGTGTGTGTGTGTGTGTGTGTGTGTGTGTATATATACATATATATATCTCCCATTGTGATAATTCAGCTTCCGTGTATAGTCTTGCATTTTTTGCTGTATATATTTTGAAGGTACATTATTAGATGCATAGAGTTTCTTTTTTTTTAATTTTTTTTGAGGCGGAGCCTCACTCTGTTGCCCAGGCTGGCGTGATCTTGACTCACTGCAACCTCTGCCTCCCGGCTTTAAGCAATCCTCCTGCCTCAGTCTCCAGAGTAGCTGAGATTACAGGTGTGTGCCACCACGCTCAGCTAATTTTTGTATTTTTAGTAGAGACAAGGTTTCGCCATGTTGACCAGGCTGGTCTTCAAGACCTAAGGTGATCTGCCCACCTAGGCCTCCCAAAGTGCTAGGATTTCAGGTGTGAGTCACCGCACCCGGCCTAGAGTTTTGTTTTAATCTTCTTTGTGGAGGAATGTGAAGGATTATTCCTAGTAATGCTTCTTTCCTTACACTCTATGTTGTCTGGTATTAATTTATACGCATTAGTTTTCATTGGATTAGTATTTGCATGGAATAGCTTTTTTCCATTCTTTTACTTTCAACCTTATTTTGTTCCTTTATGTATCTTTATAATTATGTCTTATATGCAGCATTTATTTTGGATTGTTTCATACAGTTTGATAATTTTTAAAAATTAGAATATTGAGTCTATTTATCTTTGTGGGTATACTTTTGTTTTTTGCTTGCTTTTAATTTTTTTACTAAAGTGAAATTTTCCTACAGTGAGACCTATACATATATCTTATCTATAATATGATAACTTCAAAAAAGTATATACTCATACAAACCACTCAATCAAAATATAGAATATTTCCATCTTTCCAGAAAGTTCCCTGGGTCACATTCCAGGCAGTCTCTACTCCCACAGACTACCATTTTTCTGAGCTCTAACTCCATAGACTGGATATGTACTTCATATAAATGAATCATACAGCATGTAAACTTTTGTGTGTATGGTTTCCTTTATTTTGCATGATACATGCTTACCATTTATAAGTTTTTTTTTATTGCTGAATAGTGTTATATTGTATGACTGGTTCTTTTTTTTTTTTGGTGATATACAGTTGAATTGTTTCCAGTCTTCATATATAATGAATAAAGATTCCATAAGCATTTATATGTACATACGTTCTTATTTTTCTTAGGAAAAATTCAATGGGGTGAAATTTCAGGGTCAGAGAATAGATGTATATTTAATTTTACATAAGAAACTGTGAAAAAATTTTCCCAAGCCATTGCACTACTTTACAATTTTACTAAGCCATGTGTATGTGATATAACCACTGATATATTTGACATTAAATCTATCGTCTTACTCTTTTCTACTTGTTCTGCCTGTGACATTTCTTTTTTATGCAAGTTTTTTCGTATTTATTGCATTTCATAAAATATTTTATCACTCCACTTTCCTTTCTTTAACTTTGTAGGTAGACATTAGTTACAAACCGTATTAGAAGTCACTGTATGTATCCTTAACCTATAAGACTCTAATATAAATTGTATCTTTATCACCTCTTATACCTTATGGAGATCTTAGACCCTTTAACACCAGTTACTGTCATTCTTGCTTTTTGGATTATTATAATCATTCATTTTACTTCTATAAATATTTCTACCACATAAGGTGAAATTATATTTATTTTCAGTCAATATTTATTTAGATTTACCCACATATTTAAAATTTCTTTTTTTATTGTTTCTTGCATTTCTGTGCTTCTGTTACAATTTTCCTTTTGCTCGAAAAAACGTTTTAATATTTCTTGTATGCAGATGTGTTGGCAAAAATTTGTTATAGTTTAAGTTTGCTTAGAAAAGTATCTCATTTTAGAAGACTATTATTTCTTGGCATAGATTTCTAAGTTGGCTGTTTCTTTTTTCTTGAAAGATATCATTTCGTTGTTTTCTGGATTTATTTATTTCTATTGAGAAATTTACTGTGAAAAGTATTTTGCCCCTTGAAAGTAAAAGCTTGTAATTTTTCTGTAGCAGCTTTGGAGGTTACCTCTTTTCTTTTGTTTTCAGTAGATTTTACTAATTTACTGAGGCATGGTTTTCATTGTATTTACTCTACTTTGGGTTCACATCGCTTTTTGAATCTGTGGGTTGATAACTTTTATTAGTTTTGAAGAGATCCTGGCTATTATCTTCATAAATGTTGTTTGTTTTACTTTTGTTCTTTCTCTCCTTTGGGACTCTAATCACACACATATTAGACCTTGGCATCTTGTCTCACGTTCTCTGAAGAGACAAGCTTTGTTCTCCCTCTGTTTTAATCTGGATATTTTTTGTAGTCACCTGTTTTCCAGATCATTGTCTTTTCTTCAGTTGTGTCTAACCTGTCATTATGGCGATCTGTTGCATGTTTATTTTAGTTTATTTTAATTTTTAGATCTAGAGATTTCTTCTTCTTTGAATAGATTTCAGTTTTCAAATGCAATTCCTCATTTTGCCAAGTATGTTCTTGAGTTTATTGGAAAGTCTGCCTCATAACTCCATTATATCTATTACATCACCTTCTGTTTCTGTCATCCACTTTCTCACTGGGTCTCCTTTCAAATTGTTCAGTTTGTGCTTACCTTCTCTCCAATATTATGGCTCCTTGGGGGTTGGACTCCAAGTTTTAGCTCTCCAGTTTGGTGAGACTGCAGGAAACTCTGGGATTGCTTAGGGAGAAAAGTGGCATAAAATAGGAGACTCATCTCAATGAATTTCTCTGATCTTTGTGATCTTGACTCCTTTAGGTCGGGGCTGCTCTGCTAGCTCTCTAAAACTTTCAGGCAAATTCTAATTTTTTTTTTTTTCGTCATTGTCTTGCTCTGTTGCCAAAGATAGAGTCACTGGCGTGCTCATGGCTCACTGTTAGCCTCAACCTCCCAGGCACGGGCTATCTTCTCACCTCAGTCTCCTGAGTAGCTGGGACCATGCCTGGCTTATTAATTTTTTTTTTTTTTTTTTTGTAAAAACAAGGTCTCCCTGTGTTGCCCAGGCTGGTCTCAAACTTCTGGCCTCAAGTGAGCCTTCTGCCTCGGCCTTCCAAAGTGTTGGGATTACAGGCATGAGCCACACGCCTAGCTTCAAGCAGATTCTTAAAAAGTATTTTGTTAAGCTTTTCTAGTTGTTCTGGGTATGAAGACCAGTCAACACTAGTCTGTCATAGCCAATGGTATGTACCTTATGCTTTCATAGCAAAGCTAAATGATTTAATAGCCATAGTACCACTGCGGTTGCACTTTAATCCAAAGGCCCCTGGGATTTTTAGCTTCAGGAGAGAGGCAAGCTGCCATCAGGAAAAAACCGATCAGCTGTTCTTCCAAATCAGCCAGAAGCAAAGCTTAGAGAAATTGAACTAGTATGTCCTTGGCCATACTACCTCCCAGACATATTTCTGGAAAGAACAGACACAGGATAAAGTCTGGTCTGAGTAGCTCTGAGCTATTCATGAAAATTTCACACCTGAATTTTCACATTTTTTGCATGATTACTATATTATGGAAATAGTAAAAAAATGAGGAAATCTCCTTACCCTTACAAGCAGAAGTGGAGACTGATACAATTATGACATCAACTTGTGCAATGACTGTGCGATTAGTTGAACTATCTTAATAATCAAGTCCATTGCCCTCCTCCAAAGCACACCACACACACCTCCCCTCACCAAACCCCAAACCAGTATGCGTTAATTTAAATTTAGGATAAATCAAGAGAAATATTGTCAGCTTCTGTTTCAACTTTAATTGAACTAAAATACCACAAGAATTACTTTTTATTTTCTAAATTTTCAGATTAAAAAAATTTAGCAAAAATGGAACTAGTATGACTAAAAGACAAAATGCAAAATTAACAAAATAAGTACTATAATAAATCAGAGTAATGAAATTAGAAAATAAGTTTATAAAGACAAATACAGTTCACTCATTTCCTTTCAGTTGTAATGAATTTCATCCTTTACTACTGCGACTGTATTATTGCTGTTTACATTGTAACTGCATTATAATGCATTTCTGTACAGGTAATTTGATTTTCTTTCTTTTTAAAAATCTAGTCCTATTTTAATTGTGGTAGGGGAGGTCATTATTTAAATGATACTATAAGGAATGCATAAGGAAAAATAATTTATTTGGTAAAGTCAACTCTTCCTTCTCATTTATGTTTTCCAAATTTGAAATATCCATTATTAATTTTTTAAAAAATGAAACATAGGTGTTTTAGAGTGGATATAAATTATAAGTAATTCTGGTTCCCTAGTCAAGAAAACGGAATTGTATTTGAGGTAATATGACAGATTTTGAAAACACAATTAGAGCCTTTGATATTAATAAACACATATTTATCTAAATTAATGTTTGATACCTGAAATCTTTTACTGGTACATTGTCAAGAGACTTACTCCATAGGAGGAACACCTGTATTCCTATGGTTCTGAGGCCATATTTAATACTCAGCATGCCCTTAAATGTTACAATAATATGAATTTATGTTTTAATCAGAACAATAAATGTAGCCTTATATGTTCCTTAAGTTCCCATTCTCTTTATTCGCTTTCCTTTTCTAGTTGTCTAAATGCCAGAACCCTGCATGTTAGTTTTGCTTAGAAATGCTTGAACCAGACTGCCAAAAACCTTTTCCTACAGCTTTAAAAAACCATTTCTCAGACGTATAGGAATTCTTATTTGTTGAAAATCTGCATGAATCTAAAATTAAACACAACAACAGCAATTCATGTTGAAAAGAATTTGTAAAGAAGGAAACCATGGCAACAGAATCATTTATTTTTAACTGTACCAACCCTTATCTCTACTTTCACCCCCAAACTAAGCACACTAAAGCCATAGCCTTTTCTAGACTGCCTTATCCCCACTGTAATTTTGCAACAGTCAAAAATAGCAACAGGAATTGTCATATTTCCATTACTAAGTACTGTGCATGCCATGCTTCTCTTCCTCTTTACTTGCTCACATTATCCTGCAGACAGCCTTTGAGGAACTTTTGTGGTTGTCAAGGGGAAGCTCAGCTATTGCATACTGCAGGGGCAATGTCACTGCTAATGCCAACGACAGGCTCTCTAGTGGTTAGATTGAGGTCCTGACTTAATTCCTCAGAGATCCCACATCTTATCAGAAGTGAGCTGACCACACAGGACAAGAGCAGATGTAACTGCAGCATATCACAACATAGCATCCCTTGGCTCCCGGGGATGCTGTCTGTACACATATCTGAATAGCTCTGTTTTGCTACACCACTGCCTTTTATCTTCCTGGTCATACTTACATCGCAATGCCAAGAGAACTTAAACTTACAACATGCATGCTTTCCTTAACCAGAGGCTTACATACTACAGGAAAAGGTTATTTTTGTTAAAATGTCTTAAAAGTGATCATCAAAACTTTTCATGGGATTGATAAAGTTGGAAAATGTCAATGTATTTTCCCATTAGTAATTTCAAAAACAAATTACTTGTAAGACCAGTCTAAGTCTGAAAATCTAGTCGCCCGTTTTATTAAAATACCAACTGATAGGATATGGTATTTAAAATGTGTCTTTTGCAATTCGTTTTTCTGTTTTGATTTCTGTTAGCTCACTTGCATGAGGAACTTAGGGTGTTCAGAAATAAGGGTTCATTCCTCCTTGATTCGGTTGAGCTAGTCATCCCACAAGGGCCCTGAGAGAAACACAGGCTTCATTATGGAAGATCAAAGACTTGGGTAATACAAATAGGTACAAGAATATGTTTGAAGGCATGAGGGGCACTAACCCAGTAACCCAATTGAATCACATGGAAAATTGATCTTATATTTTCTGAAATAAATGGAAAATCTGATGGTTAAAAGGACACTGGCCCGTTTATCTATGAACCATACTCAGGGTTAAATAAGAGACCAAGAGAAGGCTACGTCTGGTAATGTGCTGGTTATAGCAATAGGAGAGCAGAGGCACTGACTCCTTTTTGGTTCATTTACACTTCTTTTTTTATCTGTTCCTGTCATTTGTTCCCATGGCCCATTTCTCCTAATTGCTCCCATTAGACTGGTCTGTAGGTCCATTTGCCTGACTTTTCTTCACCAAAGGCTTTCTGGAGTATGATCCAAGGTTACCAGGGCTATCTGCATAAAAACATTGACAAGTTCTCACATAGATACTTAACAGAAAGAATGAATATCTACCAATGGCAAAGTGTCACGTTTTCTCTGAAGTAAAGGAAAACAAGAAAAACGTTGTTTGGAATTCTTTGAAATCAGACGAAGAGAAAACTACGTTGCTTTTCAGCTTCAGTACAGAAAACAAAATCTGCCTCTCTTTGGAGGAATTATGAAGAGAAAAGCAAGAATATCATATAGTTTTTCTGTTTCCACAGCTGCAGTTACTTTATTTTCTGTGATTGCTTTTTTGTTTCCAAGATTTCCCATTTTTGGTAGCAGCTCTGAGGATTTATTCGGCAAATATTTATTTTGCCCCTACAAGGTATGAGTCACTGCCCATGACAAATGATAGCTGTGGAAGTCTGGCCACGGAAGCACAGAAACATGAGGGAGTCTAGGTGTAAATAAGGTTTTGAATAGTCATCTCTCACCATCCTAGAGACACGAGAAAGAAAGCTGCTTATTCAGCAAAGAAAAAACAATAAGAGCACAAAAATAAGAGAAAGGACACAAATTTTTTTTTCCCCACAATTTGTGGAGTATTGCTAAATGACTGTCTTTGAAAGAAACCACATTTTGACACTATAATTTGATAAAGAAATAAGAAAAAATAAAAGTTTATTCTTTCTGAGCCTGTGGCCGGCCTTGTAATAGTCAAACTGATCAATTTGGATACCTTTGCATTGAAAAAATACTAAAAAGTTGATAAAGCCCAGGCTAACAATTTTTGTGATTTGGATATGAAATTGGACATTTATTAAACATATTAATTAGGTAAGCAAGTGGTAAAGGACATTTTGAAATATCTGAACAAATTGCTCTTGGATCTCCATGGTGCACCTATTCTCAGGAAGATACAAGTATTTGAATTCTTTGTTGCTGTAAGGAAACAGTAATAAAAAGAACAATGATGTTAGCTTGAGGAGAATAGATTTATACTTTGATATTTTGTTTATAGCTAACTCTTAAATGGATGTTTTAAAGTGTCTGATGTATATAATAGGATAACAATAATAAATACATGAGGCAATCAAGGCAAGGGAAAAAGCAGGGTGGAAAACAACTGAGGTTAAGCCAGAGGAGCAGGAATGTAAAGCGTCATTGCCGTGGGGCACTGCCTGCTTACCAGGAGAGAGCCACTGTTTTGTTCCTGACCTTTCTGGCCACTGTCCTAAATAGGAACCACGCAGTTACATGTTTCAGAGTGTCCGTGAGCTAAATCCCAAAGAGTCATTCAGAAGAAGCATGACTATTCCCAGTTCTTAGGCTTGAGAGAACTTTCTCCCTCCCATGGGTCCTCATAAAAACGTCAGTGCATCATCTGGTGCAGCTCCTGGAGAGGGTCCTCAGCAGCAGCCAGGGGAATCTCAAGGAGAAGCTGCCTCCCAGCATGTCCCACACAGCCACTCCATAAACAAAGCCACTTCACCTCTGGGTGACCAGGATGGTTCAACTGGAAAGGCTGGTGGCCTCTTGGGCTCCATCCAGCAGTAAAAATCTATTCCTTGGAGTCTGATGATTACATTAGGTCTTTAAAAAGCTCTGCTTGCTAACATTTTTTTTAGCCTAGTAAGGCAGAATATTCTTGAATTAAGACTGAGTAAATGTCCTATGTATTCAGACTTCTTACTCATTGATTTACTGTACGAGACAGAGTCCAAAAAGGAAACAGAATCAACACCAGTAATTTATCAGGGAATATTTAATAGAAAGAAATACTAACTGGTAGCAGGCGAGTAGCCACTCAGAGGGTATAAAAGAGAATTCAAGGAATTCCCTTGAATTCTCTGAAAGTCCCAAATGAAGAAATACACTTGGAGAAGGGGGTTCCTCTCCAGCACTAAGATTCAGACTTCATTGGAGTCTAAATTCATTGTGGCTGGACCTACTGGATGGCAGAGAAGTTGGATTGCTTCAGGCCAAATCTGGTCCATGGCCAGCTGGCTGGGACTGGTGAGCTGGGAAATCTGGGTAGGAACTGGCATTCAGAAAGCTTTCCACTGAGGTCCAAGCAAAACTGGCTGGAGGGCATGTGCCACATCACCTCTTGGACACACACCTCCAACTGCTACACTCTAGAACAAGAAGACAGGAAGCAACCAAATCAAGAGAAGTCTCTTCCTCTGGCACTGTCCCTCCTCTGATGTCTTCCACGGACAAAGATTAACATGATGCTGATTAGCAAACGATAAGTCTTTTAGGGTTCCATCTCCAGTGTTCCAAAGCAGGGCAATGAAGGGTGAATTTGGAGCACAGGGTCAATAAATGGGTAACTGGCATACCTACTGTGAACCCCCAAAATCTGAGATTGGTCTCAGTAATTAAGAAGTTTATTTTGCCAAAGTTAAGGACGTATGCCTGTGACCAGCTTCAGGAGGTCCTGACGACACATGCCCAAGGTGGTCAGAAACAGCTTAGTTTTATACATTTTAGGGAGACATGAGACATCAATCAACTTGTATAAAATGAACACTGGCTCTGTTCAGAAAGGCTGCGACAACTCAAAGCAAAGGTGGGACAACTTGAAGTGTGGAGGGGGCTTCCAGGTCATAGGTAGATAACAGACAAATTGTTGCATTCTGAGTTTCTGATTAGCCTCTCCAAAGGAGGCAATCAAATACGCATTTACCTCAGTGAGCAGAGGGTTGACTGAATAGAATGGGAGGCAGGTTTGCCCTAAGTGGTTCCCAGCTTGACTTTTCCCTTTAGCTTAGTGATTTTAGGGCCCCAAGATGTATTTTCCTTTCACACTACTTTTCCCCAAATCATTAAATTCCAAAATATGTAATGCACATTTATGAATGCTCATTACACATTTTATGCTACAATAAATAAAGTGATGCATTTTACAGTTTTCAAGGAATTGCGGTAAGAAACAGTGGCAGTGGAGTCTAAGGCATCTGTAGTTTTTCTAATAGCCCATAGGCAGCTGACAATGAATGTTTGTCAAATAAGCATGCTGTATTGCTATATTGACTTTCTGATATTCATGCATAGAAGCTTGTGATTCAGACCATTACAACATCATTCAGTAAGCCAGTAATTGTCAGAAAAAGGATACCATAATTTGAGTGAATGCGAATTCATTTATTTGGTCAGTCAACAAATATTTGATGAATACCTACTGTATGTTAGGTATTGGGGATATAGAGCAAGGCAAACGTTTAATACCCTTAAAGACTTTAAAGTGATAAATGTCTTGAGGAAGATGCGTAAGTGCTACGACAGCAAATAATGGGGAGACTTCATCTACTCAGGAAGGTTGGGAAGAATTTATAATTGCAAGAGGTGCAATTGAGGTTGAACTGAAAGAGGGAGTTAGTTGCCTAATGGCAGGGTGTAGTGGGAAGAGGTATTTCAGGACTGGGGAATATCATGTGCAAAGATCCTCTGATGAGAAAGAGCCTATGTTCAAGGAAATGAAATAAAGTCTGTGTGGCTGAAGCATGGGGATAATGGAAAGGGATCATTGAGGGACATGAATTCTCCGGCAGATTTCATTTGCACCATTGATTCTCCTGGGTCTCCAGTTTACCTGTCTACACTGCAGATTTGGACTTGCTAGCCTTCATAATCATGGAAGCCAACTCCTTATAACAAATCTCTTTCTCTCTATATGTGCATATCCTATTGGTTCAGTTTCTCCGGAGAACCCTGACTATTACAGACCTTAATAGGTAGGAAAACACCTTAAATCCTTCTTCAGGATTTCATTCCATCTCACTAGTTTATCACTGAGGGCAATTTCCCCCTCGTGGAAACATTTAGCAATATCTCAAGATGTTTTTGGTTGTCATCACTTAGGGATAATATTCCTGGCATCTAGAGGGTAGAGATTAGGCTAAGCCTCCTAAAATAAAAAAAGACAGTCCTCTCCCCACCCCCATAAAGAATTATCCCACAGTTGAGAAACCCTGCTCCATCTGAATGGATAGCCACTGAACTATTTTATGCAGGACTCTGGGTGGAGAGTTAGGGTGGGTTGAGGGAGGGAGGACAGTGAGAGTGATCTTTTGCGTTTCAAAAGTATCTTGCTCTGGGGAAAGCTAATAGTAGATACAGGTTGACATCAAAGGGGTCATAAAGAAATTACTGTCACTATTAGCCATGTGAAGCCTAAAGTAAAATTTGTTTACTATCTTATATAGTAGTATTAATTTTTTTTTTTTTTACCATGACTATAAAAACTGCACCCATCCCTCAGGAGGATGGAGAAAGTCAGTGACATTATTCCTTCAAATGGCTTAACATAGGGGAGAAAATTAAAACATGGATAATATTCGTCGTTTAGTTATCTCATTCCGATGACATGTGTTGCAGATTTTCATGAAATTAAGGAATCTATTTTCTATCAACTCAACTTTCAGATCTGTAAACATTTTCAGGTAAGAAAGCAATGCAACAAATTCCCCCAAATTTCCATATGGTTAAAAGCTATTGAAGCCTAGCTCTACAGGAAGTCATAAATATTCTAGTGGAAAGGTAATGAAAACTAAATCCTGAGAGTTTTAATTGGAAGCCACAGGACCCTTAGCTGAGATCTGAGGGGAAAGAATTTTGACTGCTCTAGGAAGTATTTGGTATTGTGGTGATAGATCTGAAAATGAGTAAAAAGTACATTCAGGCAGCATAGGATGTCACAGGCTGGCCACTGTTAAGTATTTTTTTCAGCAGTTATCAGCCCATTCAAATGACCCTACCTCTAACTCAGGAAGGGTAATATTTTAATCCTCTGGGCATCTTTTTGTCTAATCTTTTTCTGTGTAGCCACCATAAAACCTATAGGCTGCAGATACACTGCTATAAACAGATTTATGTAAGAATTTTAGAAGAGATTTTGTTTTCAACTCTCTTTAAAATGAATTACAAATATTGAAAGTCTTTGTTGCAAAGGCTTTAACTAAATGAGTATTTATTTGGCAAGCTCTTAATTTTCCTTTTAAATTCTGATTGAACCAGGTGTATTGGCTCACCTAAACTGACTTCATTAAGATGCCAATTTTCACTGTTTTCGAAGAATCAAACACGTGTTTTGAGCTTCAGAGAAAGAGAAACTGCCAGGAAAAAACAAAACAGTGGATTGTGAATGAATGCAAAAAGTAGGTGGAAATAGCTAAAAATAAAACTATTCCCAAAGCAAATATTAAAATACTTCTGTCTTGGTGCAAAAATAAAAAAATAAGAATCTCCATGCTGGCTGGGCAGTAAAAATAACCACAAAACATCCCATAAGTAGACAAATCCTAAAGTATTATGATCCAAGAGATTTCATTCATTCTCATCTTGGTGAAAATGTATACATCATTCTTTGTTGTGCCGAACCTTCTAGACACTTTAATTAATGTATATCTTCAAGCTTTTTTCTCCTTATTACTTGCTTAAAACAAGCAAGCAAACAAACTTCAGTATTAGAAAGGAAAACTTGTGAAAACTCGAAGCATGTGTTACCAATCAGCAGTGTGTATTAAATAGATTCTGAATAGTTGCTGTTATCGTAAAGACTAAATAAGGTTTGGGACTTAGAATTATATGTGTTAAGTGGTTGAATATTCTACCCGGAGAGCTTGTATGTACGCTTTTGCAAGCCTGGTTTCCTCTTCTGTACTTGAGTTAGCTCCAACACTACATTTTATTCCCAAAGTTTGCACATATTCACCTTTCACTCACAATCTTGTAAAAAGGAATTGCATTTCTTTGGAAATGGAAACAATCTAGAAAGTGAGTAAAAGGAGGTATTGATAACACACAGCTGTGAGATGATGTCTGCAATTTTTAGTGACTAGAGTGCAAAGTACAAGAAGTATAATTTATTAAAACACCAATCTTTCCACCTCTTACTACATTATATTTTAAATCAAAGAAAGTAAAGATTTTTAAAAGAGGGAACATGAATCCAGGTGTTTACACTGTAGTCATTGAAATCAATCTACGCCACTGGAGGAAACTTTATATGTTAGAGCATTTTCCTCCATGCTTTGTAATTTTTTTTTATACTTATTCTCTCTTTGCCTGATGGTTGGCGGACAAACTATTTGCAAACATTTATATGACTTCTGCTTATGTGTTCCAGAGGGGAAAAGGCCTTTTGTTGTAGATAGTAAAAATCAAGCGAAACAGATAGGGTCATGATTTGCCAAAGGTCAAAGGTCATGACAAGTGAGTGACTCAAGAAGCCTTGAGGTCAAAGGTGCAGCTGGAATCCCATAACCTCCACTCCACTTTTTACATGACAAAGGAAAGCTGTGCTTTCCTAACTTCTGTGAAGCAATCTAGCTACATGTTCACATTTTTCCTTGAAAAATTATTTTCAGATGATTCTGCCCATGATTATTTTCTCCCTTGAAACCAAGTGGCATGAAATAGGCTTTTATATAAATTGAATGTCTCCTTAGCCTTTTATTAGTATTCTATATCGGAAACCTAGAAGAGGAAGAACTAACAGAGATTAATATGTGTTTTTTAAATGGAAAATAAGCACATTTTTTAGATCAACACAGACTAAAGAAGTACATTTATCCTCTTTGTTATTTTCTTTTTCAATCCCTTGTGTATTTACTGACTGTACCTAAAAATGTTTTTCTTGCAAAAGTAACTGAGAGTAATAGTGATCTCTTATGCTTTCCATTTGGAACATGTTCTTCTGGTAAATCCTTAATACAGCTCCAAAAATAAGGTTTTGTAACAAGAACCATTCTGGTGTTAATGTTTTTTTGTTTTGTTTTGTTTTTCTGATTTAAAGCAATTAAAATTTTAATGATGCCAGGAGGGCCACTGTTTAGGTCAGAATGTCTGTGGCAGATCTCAGGAAATCTCAGTAGCTGCCTATATCTCTACCATGTGAACTGGAGGAAAAATGCAGAACCTTGCTTTTCAACTCCATTGGTTTCTAACCTCTCATGAGCACTTAATTCCTCATAGAGAAGGAAATAGTCACGCTGTAGAATCCTGTGGCCCATGAAGGGTAATTGGATAACATCTTTTGAAAGATTTACAAGGCTGCCAAGGATTTTGCCAGCTTTAAACCTGATTGATTCAGTGTGAAAAGATCTGAACAATTCTGACCTAAAAGTTTAAAGACAGACCTTTCCTGTGAAAGTACAATTTAGAGCCTGTAATAAAATTGTATTGGAAAACACCACATTGAAGAACACAGCCATAAATTGCATTATGTTAAAGGACCCTTTCCCCTTAAATCCTCTGAAAGAAGCCGAATTGTTCACCAGATACTTTAATAATGAAGTGTTTTTGTTTTTGCTCTCCTACCGCCTAAATAAGTCCCTAAAGAAAGACAAACTTGCCAACTACTTTGCCTCTCCAACCAAAAAGTTTGACTTCTTGGTTATATGTACAGATAGAATTTATGTACCTTTTTTTTCTCATTAGGTACAGTAAAGGAAAGCAAAATTTCATTTATCTTTAACAAACAAAGAGTAGACCAAACAGACTTGTCCCGTATTTTAATTTTTCAAAGTGCTAATTCTCATCTCATATTAATTTCCATCTTGACAAAATATACACACTCATGATTAGTGGAATATTTTATGGGTAAGCTCAAATGCTTCTGATGACTCAGACAAATTAATGATTAAACATCTTCCAGCTAATTACTCCAGGCCATTAATTATTTATCCAAGTCCATCAGTCCATCATCTATATTAGCCTCTCTTTTCTACTGCCCATTTTAGAAGAGACAGGTTTGGAAAAACCAAAACATAAGAATTTCAAGTAAATAAAATTAAATAGAATACTTACATTTTTTCTTCTTTTTTCTCTAGAATCTGGGAAATTGAGACCATGGTATTTAGACAAAAGCGTCTTTATCTTTATAAACAATACCTGCTTTGTCACACGCTCACTAACTTTGTGTTTCCTCCTCAAATTTCAGTTTGAAGGATTTAGGGAAAAATGCCATGTGCCCACTTACCTGTGATTTGGGCGCTAGGCCATTTTGCCTTTTGAAATTTCGAATCATACAAACTAGTCTTAGATGTTTAAAATAGGAAGCCTGATACATGTACTAGGCATATTTACAAGTGACCAAGAATGATTGCTCTTTATAGAGGTTGGTGAGAACAGAAACTTTCCAACAAATTGAAAGCCTACTTCCCTCTCATTATTTAAAAAAAAAAAAAGACAAAACAAAAGCAGAACTGTGACATTAAGAAAAAAAAATTGCTTAAGAAATATGTAAAGGAGAGAGCCCTCAGCAGTGTAAAGTAGTTGATAGCATGAAAAGCCACTTGGAAAGGAAAGAGGGGACACAGTGCTGTACTCTCACATTTCTTTCCTGAAGAATTAGGTAGTAAGTTGGCTCAGACTTTCATCTCCTTCCACATCCTACCTAGAGTTAAGTGTCAAGAAGGTTATTTAACCGGCCACCTGACAAACCTCTCCGTCTTGTGAACTAGAACAGCTCCCCCCTTCTGGAAGTCATCGAGGGTCGAACAAATTCCACTGTATCAACGTCCAGCCGATCATTAGCATTTTCTGTAGGATGTGTTGTTTATGATTTTGGTCTACAATAGTCTCTAAACTGGCACAGTCCCCAGAAGTTCTTCAGAACGTTGCAGTCAGTTAAGATGAAAATTGTTAACTCCTGGAAAAATACACCAGAGTGAATGAAGAGACCGATTAAAAATTGTTAATAAAAATATATTTTGACATGTTCACCTCACAAGTATCTTTATACGAGTCATCCTACAGTAAATAAAGGCTTGGAACAGTGAGACAACCTTCCAGGGAGTTCTGATTTTGAGTTCTGGTGCCACCTTGTGGACAGTGGGAGGAAGAGAAGATGCAAAAGAGGCTTGACAGTCATTCTGCAGTAGATCAAGAATGTCATCTGATTAATTTCCTTCATACCCTTTGTATCAAAAACAAAACAAAACAAAAAACTCCAAACCAGAAAAAAAAAAAAGGCAAAACTTTATCACTTTCCAGAGGAGGAACTCTTTAAGGCTTCCCATCAGTTAAAGGATTAAGAGGATTAAGACCAAAACCCGATTTTGCTGACATTCAGGGCCTCTCGCAATCTGATTCTAGCCGATTTTTGCAGCATTACTGGAAAGCACTCTTCTCCATGAATTTCTCATTACAGCAAGACTGGTCTGCTCCTCCCAGATAGTCATTACCTTTGCCCATGTTATCTTCCCATCCAGAATAGACCTTTAGATCCTTTTACAATCTTCCATTTAGAAGGACTTTACAATTGGATTTGATGTCTTCGATGTTGGTGCCTCTCATAAAACTCCCTTCTACGAAGTCCTTGAACCTCTTTTTGAACATCTCTGGGGCAGTGAATTCAACCTGATTGAGATGACTTATGATTTTTTCAGCGATCTCTAGTCGTAAACGCTTTCTTAAGTTGGACATGTACCTTTTGCTCAAGAGCAGGCTGAGTGCTGGATGTATGAGGACTTCTGTGCACAGACTCTGGACCAAGATGAGTTGGGCTCAAACTTCAGCTTTGTAGCTTTCTAGCTGTGTGGCATTGGGCACATAACTTATCTAGGCCTCAGCTGTTTCTTCACCTGTAAAATAAGAATAAAAACACTGCCTACTATCAATCATATCAGTTTTGTAAGTCATCTTATATGTATGAAAGTACTTACAACAGTGTGTACCATGTAGTTGATACTTTGTAAGTGCTGGTTTTATTTATAGCTTTGGGAAGTCATCAAGATGTGGGTGATGATTGCAGTAATGGAAACAGATGAAAAGAGAGTATTGAACAACATATCTCAATGTGCACACTTGGAGCATCCAACCTAAAGATGCCACACTAGTTAAAGTCCCATAGGGATACAAGTTTGGGATATGCTGAACGCTATATACAGATGCATACTGTGTGCATGTATGTACTCTATCTATGCAGATATATGATAATTAGCATAATCGAGGCTCCTAATTCTTGACATATAACAACCCACCTTTGTCTAACGGCATTTCCTAAACTTATGTGACCCATGAATCCTTTTCAAAGTAACATCTTAACATCTCATTAGATATGTATGTTGTAGAAGAAGAATCCTCAACTCAAAACATTTAGGGACAAAGCAAATAATGTAAATGAGGGAAGAAGGCCAGGTAAAATACAGGATGGAGTAGTGTGAGTTATGGAAGTCTAGAGGACGCATGCTTCGCCTAAATGCATTTCACTTTGGCTTGTGAAAAAACACCGTGTAGGCCAAGGAAAACATATCCGAAATCTGAATCTGGGCTGTGTCCAGCAAATTTGTGATTCCCGTAGAGTGAGAAAAGGGAAGTAACTGCATAATCTGGAGAAGAACCAATTTCTAGAGATAAAGAGAAGCCAGAAAAAGAGACTGTGAAGGAAAAGTAGGAGATGTAGCCAGGAAAGAGCAGCATCCTAGAAAGAGAAAGAGGCAAAACAGAGGGGTCTCTGGGTCTCGAGAGGTCATGTTGGTTTCCTATTGCTGCTGTTCTGAATTACCTCACATTTAGTGGCTTAAAGCAACACAAATTTATTATCTTATAATTCTACAGGCCAGAAGTTTGATGTGGGTCTGACTGGGCTAAAATCAAGGTGTGGTCAGGGCTGCGTTACTTCTGGAGGTTCTAGGACAGGGGTCCTCAACCCCCAGGGCCACGGACTGGTACTGCACAGCAGCAGGTAAGTGGCCGGCAGGTGAGAAGCTTCATCTGTACTGAAGGCTGCTCCCCCATCGCTCCACTGGCATTACCGCCTGAGCTCCACCTCCTGTCACATCAGAGCAGCATTAGATTCTCATAAGAGCCCAAACCCTATTGTGAACTGTGTATCTAGGTTGCACACTCCTTATGAGAATCTAATGTCTGATGATCTGTCACTGTCTTCCATCACCCCCAGATGGGACTATCTAGTTGCAGGAAAACAAACTCAGGGCTCCGACTGATTATACTTTATGGTGAGTTGTATAATCATTTCATTATATATTACAACATAATAATAATGGAAATAAAGTGCACAATAAATGTAATGCGCTTGAACCGTCTTGAAACCATCCACCCTCCACAGTCTGTGGAAAAATTGTTTTCCACAAAACTGGTCCCTGGTGCCAAAAAGGCTGGGGATCACTGTTCTAGGAGAAAATCCACTTCCTTACTTTCCTAGCCTCTAGAGGCTGCTTGCAGTCTTTGGCTTACGGCCCCTTCCCCCAGCCAGGAGTGTGGAGTCCTTCTCATATCACACCATCTGACGTCCTCTCCTGCTTTCCCCCACCAAAAGAAATAATCATTTTATTAACTCTAAGCCAAATAAATTAACAAGGCTTTCTAGACACATATTAGGAATTATCACAGTAATATGTTACTGACACAATTAGTAATGTCTCAAAATGTATTGAACTTAACTGCAATATTGTTATGGTTATTTTAGTTGTTAGTGCTATTAATCATATGCATTATTGTTTGATAGTTTTTTGAACTTATATGAGGCAAGGTATAACATGGAGACAAATTATAATTGTGTAGTAATTAATTTTAGGTGTTGAAGAAAATATGCAAGAAGTTGTTGAGCATATCACTGAGGGTGTGTGCAGGCCTCTAATGGCAAAACATTTTGTTTTTATATATGCTTATGATATCTGGTTAAATTATTGCCTTATTAGTAGGAATTTTAAAAAAAACTGATACCAGCTTGAACTCAAGCTGTTATTTTTTCAAATTAACACATAAATATAGGCTAATAAAATACATTTGAAATAATAATTGCCAGTTTTCTCTCTGAGAAAGAAAATTGGAAAATTCTTAGTTTATATATATATTGACTTTTTTTTTTTTTTTTACGGATATTACTTTATGGTAATTTATCTTAGTCCAGGTGCAGTGCCTCACACCTGTAATCCCAGCACTTTGGAAGGCTGAGCTGGGAGGATTGCTTGAGGCTGGCAGTTTGAGACTTCTTCCATTTTAAGGGACCTTGTGATTACAGCTGGTCCATCTGGATATTCTAAGATACTCTCCCTATTTTAACGTCAGTCAGTTGACAACATTAATTCCATTTTCAACCTTAATTCTCCTTTGTCATGTAACACAACATAATGACAAGTTCAGGGGATTAGAACGTGAACATCTCTGGGGGACCATTATCCTGCCTGTGACAGAGGGTAAATAGAATACTGAAGAAAGGCCAAGAATCTCTGAGAGCTGGAACTAGGGCTTTCTCATCCTCTCCTCTCCTCACCTAAACGATCCATCCTCTTACCTTCTACTAATGGGATAGAAAGTTGGGAAAGGAGAATAGAATTGAACCCCATTTGACAAGAAATTATGCACATAATTCACAATGTGTGGCACTAAATAAGGATGGGATGTCTTTTGGTAGGAAGGAAATAGTTTAGGGAAGCAGCTCTATGATGTCTGTGCAAATTAGAGTAAAGATGCCCCGCCTCCCCCCCTCCAACCCCAGGAAGATGAATAAGAAGAGGGACCCTCTTCCAGGAAGATAAATGCCGAAAAAGCTACCTTTTCTCCATCTGGGGACGGATGATACCAAAATGATGCCCCCTTCCAGGCTGGTAAGGTTTGGCTCGGTCCCCACCCCAATCTCATCTTGAATTCCCACGTATTGTGGGAGAGATCCAGTGGGAGGTAATTGAATCATGGGGGCAGGTCTTTCTGTGCTATTCTTATGATAGTGAAGAAGTCTCATGAGATCTGATGATTTTATAAGGCGGAGTTTCCCTGCACAAGCTCTCTCTTTGCCTGCTGCCATCCATGTGAGATGTGACTTGCTCCTCCTTGCCTTCCGCCAATGATTGTGAGGCCTTCCTAGCCACGTGGAACTATGACTCAATTAAACCTCTTTTTCTTCCCAGTCTCGGGTATGTCTTTATCAGCAGCATGAAAACAGACTAATACATAGGCCAGTGCAGTCTTCTGAAGGTCTGCAGAAATGGACAAGTGGCACACCCATGCAGCCCTCGGCTGGGTTCCATTGCATGGGGCACAGTCTTCACAACTGTAGGGGCAGGCAGGAGACAGCCCAGGTTCTGGGCTCCCCTGACCCTCCTGCCCCTCCAACTAGTTCTTTCCTATCAAAAGACATACTACCATTATTTTCATGCTCAGAGACACACTTTTTCCATGGTTTTCCCCAAATTTCTAGGATTTTCTCAGAGCATTTTGTACAGAGCTCTAGAATAGCCCATAGCACATGTTACTTTGGTTTCTTACATAATTATCTTTCTTCTTGGCAGTGAATTCCCAGAGAGCAAAGGAAATTTAATTTTTTTTAACCTCAGTAGAGTGTTTGTATTTATATCATTGAATTTACCACTGATGGGGTATATGAAACAATTTTACTTGATATGAAGATAAATTTTAAAATGTTGCTAGTTAAGTATTTAAGTGTTTATTAGAATATGTATGTGGCATCTTGATATTCATAATGTGGTTCTCAGACTCATCTGAGAGCTTGTGAGAAATGCAGAAATGGCCCCAACCCAGACTGATGGCATCAAAATCATTTTAGCTTTACCCCAGGTGACTTGAGCTCACATCAAAATATGATAAGTGGCCACGGGGGCTCATGCCTGTAATCCCAGCACTTTGGGAGGCTGAGGCAGGTGAATCACCACCTGAGATCAAGAGTTCAAGACCAGCCTGGCCAATATGGTGAAAACCCGTCTCTACTAAAAATACAAAAAATTAGCCAGGCATGGTGGCAGGCGCCTGTAATCCCAGCTACTTGGGAGGCTGAGGCAGGAGAATTGTTTGAACCCAGGAGATGGAGGTTGCAGTGAGCCGAGATCGCACCATTGCACTCCAGCCCAGGCAACAAGAGCAAAACACTGCCTAAAAAAAAAAAAAAAAAGTATGAGAAGCACTGAGAGCACCAAACCCATCATCTAGCAGGTGATACTGTGTAGAATGGGCTGCATTTTAAAAAGATCCATTGATTGAAGTTTCATTTAAAGGAAAATAACACGTAGGTATTGCTTCAATATGACAAATTGTGAAGGAACTAAACAAATGACTGATGTGTGGGAAACAGTGAACTAACGCATGAAGGCGGCCGTAAATGTGTGTGGAATTTGTTGAGTGCTTAATTTTCTGTAACTTTTGACAACATATTGATCTACTAACCTAATAGGTACCTAATTCTTTCTTTCTTTCTTTCCACCTACACCCAGATTTTTTCTTTTTCCTGCCTAACTCACTCACTTCCAGGCTTTGCCTTATACATTTCTTCACTCAGTCATCAAGCAACAGATAGTTTTTGAGCCCTTGTCTATGGCCCATCTTAGGTACCCATAAATGAGTCAGAATCCGTGCTTCATCAATATAACATTGCGTTACCATACATATGGTCTCAGAAATCCCTTTAAGCACTTAAAGTAATTCCTTTATTACTGACAACTTAACTAAGAACAAACCCAACTCTTCTCAGGATTGAGTTAATCACACAGAGCAAGGAACACAGGTACATGTTACCATAGTTACATTGTAACGTGAAGTCCATCAGATTATTACATAAGGAAGTTCTAGCTGCACATGCAAAATCAGCTGAGCCATGTTGGCAATCCGGATTCCACCCAGATGCCACAGGTTTCAGGAATGGAGTCTGCCACTTATTCATTCTAACTTGACGTGCCAGTCATCAGCAGACTTGAGCACTCTCAGGCAAATAACAGCAAGAGGTTAGAAAGCAGAGAAAGAACCCTAGGCTCAGAATTGCTAATTGCTAACTGCTTTGGGGCTACCACTTGGGGCAATACAGTTTTATTCTTGAGATCCTGGGCATAAATTGTTCAACGCTATTATACCTAGCCTAGCCCTCACTAAACCAGTAATCTGAGAAGCAAAATGCCCCACCTATAATTCTTCTCAAATTGTCAAAATACCCATACTTTATGTACAAAATGGAAGATGCTTGTTATGATTCTATGTTGCCTGTTTATGGATAAATCTTTTAAGATGTAACATTACAAACACTGTTAGATTGTGTTATGCTGGTTTGACACTTCCAAATGACTGATTCAAGTGATTCATGAGTGGTTTGGTGTGTGGTTTTAAGATAGAGAGGCAAAGAGCATTTGTGCCCATAGAATATGATTCATTTTTTAAAAAAAACCCTTATTATTTGAAAATTTAGGGAGATTGGCAATCAATACTTTATTCACTGGAGAATTGATTCAACAATCCAATGCAGGTCTAGTATGAATTGTTGATAATTGAAGCATCTTTGTTATCTAAGACATTTAAATGCTCACTTCTGCATGTTATTTTGATGTAAGAGCTATAATTTAATGTTTATCAGGTATCTTAAGTGCTTTATTTGTATCTTCTCATTTAATCATTACAACTTTCATTTTACAGGAGAGAAATCTGAAATCTGAGGTGCAGTTGATTTGAATCCAGGAAATCTAAGGAAAAAGTTCAAGCTCTTAATCATTTCATACTCTCCTTGTTGCTAACTTAAACTTTTTTTTTAAAAAAGTTAATCTTGTCTATGAAGCATGAATCTATAATACTAGGGAAAAAACTGGCTAACTTGAAGAAAAAATAAATTGAAATGAAAAGCAATTAATTCCTCTTAATATGAATAAAGGATGATCTAAATGCTTTTTGAGAAATGATTTCAAGTAATGAAATTTACAGGAAAAAAATCCTCTTTTCTGAATAAGCAATCATGGTATTAATCCTAAGTTCTTTAATCTTTATATTTACATTTGTTCTTAAAGCTTGGTGTTTTCTACCAAAACCATCTGTGTATCTCTGTCTATCTTCACGTGCTCTTTCTGTATACATTCATGCATGCACACACACACAGAGATTTCATTATTTATTCATAAAATAGTTGAAAATCACTGCTTTGGCCCTTTTAACTGTATATAAATCTCTCAGTTCTCTAGTGCTTGGAAAGGAAGTATTTATTTTATTTTATTTTTATTTTATTTATTTTGAGATAGAGTCTCACTCTGTCACCGAGGCTGGAGTGCAGTGGTGCAATCCTGGCTCACTGCAGCCTTAATCTCCAAGGCTCAAGCTGTCCTCCCACATCAGCTTCCCTCGTAGCTGGGACCACAGGCATGCCACCACACCCAGCTAATTTTTGTGTTTTTTTGGAGAGATGGGGTTTCCTCATGTTGCCCACGGTGGTCTGGAACTCCTGGGTTCAAGTGACTGGCCCTACCTTGGCCTCCCAAAGTTCTATGATTAGAGGCATGAGTCACCCTCCCTCGCCAGGAAGTATGACAAACAGAATGAGCCTGCAACCAGAGTCTTTGATTCAAACCCTTGCCCACCATGCACTGACTGTTTGAGCCTCAGTATCTTTATGTGGAACATAAGGTCTATAACAGAACTTAACAAACAGGAGATAATTATTAATGAGATTAAATGCAATGAGGAATGTCTGTGGTACCCTCTCTGTAGAGGAACTTAAGGAGTTGAGCCTCCAAGCTTCTTTCTTGATATGCTGATGAAAGACATAGCCTAGTTTATGGTGGGTACTGCTTAAATTCCAGCCCTCTCTCTTTCAGTCAACAGGCTTGGACTCAAAATAAGCCCCATTCAGGCTGATTTGCCTGCCTATATCAGTCACAAACTGCACCTCTTGCAAAAACAGCTTTCCCTCCAATGTGTACTGGCCTTGAAGAAGACTGAGAAATAGGGAAACAAAGATCTTTAAAATCAAGTTACTGAAAGGTCACTGAAATAATATACAGTGAAAGATGGATGATGCCATCATTGTATAAATAAAGTCAGTACAACCATTAAAGAACTTACAAGTATGGGTTTTTTCTTCTCTATGGTTATGATCATGGATAGAATAATTTTGATATGACCATGATTATATTATATCTGGATGGTTTAGATGTCTTTCAGAAAATTAATATTTATTCTTTGGCATTATATAATTTCTTAAATAAACATGAAGAGAGAAATGTTTTGAATAACAATTCTCTAGTCCTAAATTTTCTATACTTAGCATGTATTGTTTCTTTTTTAATAACTTACAACAACTTTATTTTAAAATTAGTTTAGGCAATGTTTTTTGAAATGGCTTCTTTGAAGTCGCTTCGTGGAATGATTATAGCCATTGTGTAAAGCCAGCAATAAAAGAAGGATTTGAAAGTAGAGAGTAGAACAGTAGTTACCAAGGGCTGGAAGCAGGGGTAGAGGAGATATTGATCAAAGGACATAAAATTTCATTTAGGAGGAATAAGTTAAAGAGACGCACTGTCACATGGTGACTACAGTTAATAACAATGTGTTGTGTTATTGAAAATCCATGAGGGTAGATTTTAAGTGTTCTGACCACAAAAAAAAGCATGTGAGGTAACACATACATTAATTAGCTCTACGTAGCCATTCTATAATGTATACATGTTTCAAAACAACATGTACACAATAAATATATATGATTTTTTATTTGCTAGTTAAGAAAAGGGTTTGACACTTCAAAAAATAAAATACTTTTGGCATATGAAGAGTCATTTACAATCACACCCCAGACTTTGTTGTTAATATTAGCAAGGATAGTCATTGCTTATAAGGTCTTCACACGCTTATAAAAGAAGTTTCACTAAATCTAGTTAGCATTGAGAAGTGTTGACAAGAAGAGTTGAAAATAAACCTTAAGACAACTTTCTGATTTAAAATTCTTTTTCTTGGTGTGTGAATGTTATTTTTGAGGAAACATACACTTTATTGCAACATAATAAATAAATGAGAAAATAAGACAAAGAAAATGTTATTTCACCCAATATAGCAGGGTGGTCTTTAAATAAGTGCATAAATAGCCCATGAGATAGTTTGAAGCTTTCAGCTTGGTCACCCTGTTGGTCTAGTCAAATGACTCACATATTAGCAATTTGTTTGCAAAACATCTTCTTCTTATAGTTTCCATTGGATTACATAAGATTGTTTTATCCTGATAGATAATCTGGACTTTCTTCACCAAAAGAAGGTTAATATTCCTACAAATTTTAAACCAAAACATTAAATTTTATACTGAAAATACATCTTCCTTGAGGTCAAGACTGTAGGGGAAGGCAGATTTCTGGTGTCCTTATCCAAATGATAGCCTTGCAAACCAGGCTGTTTTCATGAGAGGATTTTCTTACTTTATTTAAATCTTCTCTCAGCGTAACAGGAAATAAATCTGGAGACTCCAGCTTCTGGAGCTTTTCCACAAATAAGATAATCTTTCTGATTTAAAGACACAATAAACCCTTCTTTCTCCATGTTTTTCAAAATCCATAGAGCTCAAATAACCACTTCTTTTAATTCGCTATAGAACAGCATTATTTCCAAAATTGCATTTAAATCATCTACATACAGAAGGTTAAATTTGTTTAAAAATGAATAATTACATTCATTTCTTTACATTTGTACTCTGAATAATGTGGAATTTAAACTAAGTGTGATTGTGCTTTAGCTATGAGACATTGGGCAGGTCACTTATTCTCTTCAGAGGATTAAAAGGATAAAATATTTAAAAAAATTATCTATCTATCTATCTATAGATAGATACACACACACACACACACACACACACACACACACATAGAGTTCTTATACAAACCCTCATTAAATGTAATCCAAGTTGTAGACCCGCAGTACTGATTTAGGTAGGCAAAATATCAAATTAACAACAACAAAAAAATACCAGACATAAAAAATGTGTCTCATATTCTGGACACATCATTATTCTCTGAAATATCCACAGACCACTCTAATCTGAGCACACCCTAGGTGGACCAGGAACACAAGTAATGTGAATGACTGCAATAATAAAATGAGTATGTTAAACTATCAATTACTTGGCTTTGATTCTATGCTTGAAATATATTCAATGAGCCTCTGCTGTGTGCCAGACAATGTTCTGGGCAGCAGCGACACACTGGTGAACAGTCCTTGCCTGTAGGGAGCTTACATTTTAGAAGGCAAAGACAGACCAATAAATAAGTCAGCAAACAATTTGTCAATATAACTTCAAATAATAACAAATACTTTGAAGAAAATCAACTAGGGTCGTGCCTGAGGGCTTGGGAATTAAATGTACTTTAGTTTGGAAACCAGAGAAGTCATGGCTGAGGGATTTATATCTTCACTGACAACTGAAGACCCAGAAGAAACCAGCAAGGCAAAGGCTGGGAATCAATGTCTCCAGCTGTGTCCTTGAGGAAGCAGGAAATGCAAACGGCTCTAAAGGAAGAAGGAGCTTACTTATTTGCCAAACAGAAAGAAAGTTGATGAGAGCAATGAAACCGCAGTAAGTGAAGGGAGAGTGGGAGGAAAAGGCTGGGTCATTAAAAGCCTTTTTAGTCATTTTAAGAGTTTTGAAATTTTTAAACAGGGGAATGAGATCATCTGATTTTTGACTGAACAATGACGCTGGTTGCTACATGCAGAATGGCAGCAGGGAGATAAGGATGTAAACAGACGACTGATTGGGAAGTTATTTTAATTCAGGGAAAACATGATGCACTTGGATTGAGGTAGTAGCTACAGAAATGGAGAGGATGTTATAGGTCCTATGACGTAGAAGAGAATACTCTGGAAGCAGAATTGATAGACTTCATGATAGGTTATGTGAGGAAGGATCAAAAAGGAACCAAGGACAGCTATACGGTGCTTGGTTTGAACAATTGATGGTTTATGATGCCATTGCTGAGATAAGGATATTTAAGGAGGAAGATGACGCGGTGAGGAAACTTTTTAGAGCAACTAGGTGAACCTTAGGTGTGGATATTGTCCATTTCTGTAAATGTGATGCAGTTACTGGGGAACTGGGATAAACTACTGCTTTCTCCATCTTTCTAAAATATAATTCACTTTTTTCTCATGTCTAAAACTCTTTGCAAAACCAAGATTCTTTGTGTCTAATATATGTCCACAACACCATATCTGCAATTCCAAATTCCATTAGCTTGGAAAAGTAATAGATTTGTGTAACCTACTTGGCAGCAAAATTCACCTGATCTGGTCGAATTTGGTGGCAAAATCCAGCTTGAATTTAAGGGATGTCATTGATAATGTTAAAGCACGATTAAAATGGAGACTGCCTGAAGAATGCCTTACCAAACAAAACCAACAAGGCTTTAAAGAGAGCCTTAGCCTTGCTTAAGTTGCAAACATAAGCAAAAGTTAACTCGGATCTTTTTGGGTAAATGCTTATGTTATACAGAGACAAAACTTAACCTTAGCCAATCATGAGCAGTCTACTAAGATATGATTATGTGACTAGGGACTTTCCAACAAGGTAAACCATAAAAAGCAATTTGTAACTGCCACTAGTCAAATAACTTGTTTTGTTTTCTTATTCACCCTATAAATATTTGCCTCTGAAGCTGTGTCATTGGAACACTAAACTTCATTTAGTCTGGTGTTCCCCAATTCATGAATTATTTCTTACTCAAATAAACTCTTTAAAATTTTATTGTGCCCCAGATTTTTCTTTTACAAGAAACTTTATCCCTTTTAATATTACTATTTATACATTTTGGTGTAGAAATGTTAGAGTTTGATTTCAGAGTGCCACTCTAGACCCCACTGGGGTTACGTAGGATATGGTACATGTACTGTATAATCTTTGTGACTTTTTTTAAAAAATTAAGAATTCTGAAACTCATCTATCCTCTGGTCCTAGAGAAGAGATGTAGACCTTTGACTTTAAATTGAATAGTATTTTATTATGTGTTTTACTGCTTGGTATAAAGAAATATTGGATCCTTTTCTGAGAGAAGTGGTTTACAAAGTGTCCTTCATGAAGGGAGGAGAAATTCGGAGAGCAAAATTTGCTGATATTACAAACTCTAGACCCAGGCATAGAGGGCAATGTAGGTGACTTCAGTGTAATGGATTATGAGGGCAGGAAGGATGGGTTCTTAGGGAAAGTCACATAGACAGACAGATTAAATTAATCAGCAGTCTAATGACTTAACAATTGTGTCAAAATTCCTAACTCTGCTTGCCCAAGTTAACTTGGGGCAGCTTGAACACTTAATTTTATTGATTCTAGGCTGCATATTTTCCACATTTTAATTTTTCGGAAGTTGGGACGTGTCTTATGATTGATGGAATCTTAAAATGGACTCTGATCGGGTGGAAGCAATGATATGTTATTTCCCGCCCATGCTTGGCCTTGTCTGTTGCTTCTGTACCGTATGGCAAATAAAAACTTTGATATCTCAATCATAAACTATTTGAGAGCATTAATAGGAAAGTTTATGTCTTTTGACTGTTACTCAAACTTTTCCACTGTCAGAATTAATTAAGATCAAGAAAACACTAACACCAAAACTCAAAGGATGTTGGAAGCTTGAAAGAAGACCTCAAAGACAATATTTGGGCATATTTTAAGAGCATCATCAATACTCTGTATGGCACCGAGGATGACTTATGGAAAAACAGAGTTATCAACGACTTTTTGTTGGAAATTAACCAAAAGAGTAAGATTCTGCAAAGAAGTTTGTGAATTTCTTTATCAGTTTATTTTTATTTCTATTTTCATTTTACGAGTGCCTGAGAGTGATATTTGAAAAGTGTTATATTCATATATGTCTAAATTTTTCAACAAGTATCAAATAAAGATTCTAAGTTATAAGAAAGCATTGTGTCAGTTTAATTGTATGATTTCTTAAAATTAGCTCCACATGAATGAACGGTGCATCTAAAATTGATAATTTGATAATTGTCTCAGATTTGAGGAAATACTATCCTCCATTACAGACAAAGGCTAGAAGGACCTGGGAATGGGGAGGGGGACTATGTAAGAGACAAATATTCCAATCTCAGATGATTATTCTTCCACTCTCCTTTTTTCTCTGAGTCTAAGCTCATCTTTTACTGTCCCTCTGGACTTTAACAGGCACTCTGCTACTAATGCTTAAATGGAGCATCTACTTAATTAGATTACAGCATTTACAGGACATAAACCTTTGGGTACATGTCAAAGACCCTGGACTTTAGGCCACAACCAATGTAAGTGGATCATTTCCCGATGATAGCAGATGCCTAGAAAGGTTAGGCTTTATTTTCCATGAGTTCTTATCTAATGCAAAATAAACTCTGAATTTATATTTCTTGAGTTTTCCAGCACACAATGTTTTGCTTTTATAACTTCTATTATTAAAAGGAGAGTATTACACCATTTGTAAATATTTTTGATGTGCAAAATTTTATACCTATAGGTTGCAAAATCTGTGCATTGCACTAGAAATTTTGCTGAGTTTTCAGCTCTTAGCCACAGCATTTAAGTAGTACAATTCATTTCATGTTTAACTTTATTTAAGTATCATAGTGAGTAGACCATTGGTTTTCAGATTATTTTAAATTTCTTTGTATAATCTGAGTTGATTTCCCATTGTGTCTGCCAAAGTACTCTTCTTTCTTCTTGAGGACAGTGCACATTTAGAAATTACCTTTTTGAAACATTTTGAAAACTGACTCTTCAAAAATGACTTTCAATACTTAAGAACATGACAAAAACATATTTATAACATATCTTTTAGTAACATATTATGCCGTATATAAAACTATGTACTTGTGAATGTTCAACACCTATCCCCCTCCCCCCAAAACAGCAACTTGTTTTGTTGCATTTGCTGATTTATATAGTATAAATACTCCCACATGTCCAGTTTCAAAGTACCAACTTGATGTCACTGGACATACAGTTAGGAAGGGTATCATTATAAAGTATTTTTACAGTAAACAAGCAATAAATATAAGCAACTACAAAAGCACACATAATAGTGAAATGCATTAAAATAATTGGGAAATACTAAGTTTTGAGTATTACTTCGTTTGCTTATTTTGTAATTTATTTAATTGTAAGTTTATATAATCCAATTTTTGGCAATGGCTGTATTTAACAACTGGTTTCCAAATTTACAAATGTACTCTTTTAGGCCTACATGAACTGGGTGTAGTTCAGCACTCCTGTATATATGATATTTGATATTGCCTATTATAACACAGGTTAAAAATAGTGAAGCTTAAACTCATTTGAGACTTCCTCCCTCCCTCTTTTCCTTCCTTCCTTTCCCTTCCCTCCTTCCTTCCTTCCTTCCTTCCCTCCATCCTTAAGTTCTTACAGATTTGCTAGACATGTCAAAATGAGTAGAAATCAGTATGAACAAATTAAATTATAAAGATACCTATTTATGCTATTGATATGGGGACAGACAGAAATAAGAAGGTTATACTTTTCTAGGATTCTATAATATACATTTTCTTTATATGTCAGGATATATGTACGTATCCAGTTATATATCTTGATACAGTTATTTTTGTTTCTATGAAGCCATGTTGAATGCTATGAAAAGCCTTGATAATGGTAAGTTACTAAAAAAGGCTCTCTAGGTATGAGCAAGAAGGCGAAAGACTGAGATAAAAAATACCAGCCGTTAGTTTCTGTATTCTGATTGCTTTGCTAGTATCTTTATATTCTCGGACCACTTTAAAGAAATAAATCCCAACATTTTAAATAATGAATTTCTGAGGAATACTTATCTATTGATTTGTAATTAACAAAAAGACCTATGTTAAAAAAAGTAAATAAATGTGTGCATTTTTGCTAAAATAAAAATCAATTTTAATTATTTTTAATGGTTATTTGTATCATTCTTATTTAGAATTTTTTGTTTTGTTTGTTTTTGCCATTAACTGATAAAATATTACCCCAAACACAGTGGATATTAGGGCTTCACTTATGAATATACTTACCATTTCCAAAATTTATACTTACTACATTCTGAGAAATGCAGAGTTAGAATGTAGTAAAGTAAGGCAAGACACATAATTACTAGCATCACGTGTTAGAAGGTCCAATTAAATTTCACAGAATTCAAGAGAAAAAAATGAGTGTAGTCAGGTAATCTCTCTTGTTGAAATTATGACACAATTTATTTAGTTTATAATCAAATTGCTGATTGCTAACAATTTTTACTGACTTTTTGTTATGTAGCCCTAGCATAAGAGGTAGCTATAAGGAAAAGAAAATCCAAATTCTCTTTAACCTAAAAGTCATTGTCTTGAATTTGACTTCATTGTTGCTTTTGAGGATTTTTTAAAAACTTGCGTGTATCTGCACACAAAATGATTATTCAGAATTTTCTGTCTAAAAAATTAGTGTCAAATATTTTTAAGATATAATTTTTAGAATTTAGTCCTTTGTTAGGCCTACAAATCTCGTATATTTATAAATCTAGAAAAATGTAACAATACTTTGAAGAAGTCTTTAAAGATTAGTGCTGTTTAAAACTTAAAAATGGGTATTTTAAAATAAATTTATAAATTTATTATATTAAAAATGCTTTCTAAGTAGTTTAATTTTCTGACTGACCAACTTTCAAGTACTCAAGTATTACATAACAATTGAATAAATTAAACTTATTAAAATGATCGTGTCACTAAATGTTCTAATAATTTTCATTGGTGTTTCACTTATACGTTTAAACTTTAAATCACAAGCTGAAATCAATTATTTAGCAATACATATTCAATCAAAATCATAAGGTTATCTGTTATTCTATTAACAGTAGGAAAATTATCTTGAACACTATACAAATCATAGAAAGCAATGCTCATATGTCTTAATATAAATATAATTAACACCAGAATTTTGATCCTCTTAGGTCTTTTTATACTTAAGTTTACATCTTTTCTGGGTTAAAAGAACCTTATATTTTAAATGAACAATTTTGTCATTCCAAACAATTTGGGGGGTTGCTTTTTCGGTTGGTTATGACAGAATAGTGAATGACCAGAGACATTTGAGAGAATATTTACTGGGCTCTTTTTTCATGATGTTGTTGGTACATCCTTAACCCCACTTATAATCTGGCATAGTTAGAGGCAAAACCCTATTAGCTTCAGAAGTCTATTTTCCAGTTCTGCTCACAGAAATCTGAAACTTCCACCCAAGATGCTATCCTATTGGATTGCACTGCATTTCTTTCACTCTTAATATTTAAATAATCCCCTTTGCAAGTTATAGGAATCTTCACATTTTGGGGGTTCCTGCATTCATTTATTTCATACTTTTCTTATCTCTTTAGAACCATAGCAAATGTAATGCTGATAGCTGATTAAATCTTGAATCTCTTTCGTGGCGTTATTTGGCCAAATCTTCAGAGATCTTTCTACTGTCAGAAAGGCGTTTGATGCTTCCCATTAGTTTAAACAAGATCTTAGAGGTGGTTCTAGGACTCTACTGCCACAAGAATGGAGTAGATGCATGCTGAAGGGATTTCATTAGTGTTATTTGCTCAATCCTTTGTTTCTTAATATGTAAATATTCTATTAAAGTGTCTTTTCTGTACACTTCAAAACTATAGGCCAGGTGCGGTGGCTCACGCCTGTAATCCCAGCACTTTGGGAGGCTGAGACGGGCAGATCACTTGATGTCAGGAGTTTGAGGCCAGCCTGGCCAACATGACGTAACCCCGACTCTATTAAAAATACAGAAAATTAGCCAGGCGTGGGGGGGGGGGGGGGGGGTGCCTGTAATCCCAGCTATCTCAGGAGACTGAGGAGCAGAATCGCCTGAGTCGGGGATGTGGAGGCTGCAGTGAGCTGAGATCGTGCCACCACACTCCAGCATGGGTGACAGAGCGAGACCCTGTTTCAAAACAAAACTACGTTATGAAGTGAGACTATGGAGAGCCTTTGTATAAGTTTTAAACTTCTCTAATTGTAAATATTGCTAGATTAGATAATAACTGCATTTAAATTCTCCGTCTCCCCAGAGTCCTTTGGGAAAATAAAATCATCGATTTCTCATGAAAATTTATGGAGCATAAACACACGTGGGGCACATAGATCAAAGATGCAGAAGCAGCAAGCTGCAGTAAAAGCAGAACATGCCTAGGGGATGGGCTCTGACACACCCATGAGCAGAGGGAGGTATGAGGAGTGCAGGGGAGGAGAGACCCATCAGGGAGCTGTATGTAATGGAGCACTATTTCAATCCCGCCTTCATATCTTTCTGTATTTAATGGAAAATGATTTGAAAATAATATGTTCTTTTCTTTTGAGTGCCTGCACCCTGCATATTACTAGAATATTCATTACCCAACTCTTAAATCAAATAGCAATCACAACAGCTCAAAAATATTCATAAATCTTAGAGATGTTCTTACAAAGTGAGACTTGGTGTGGGCTAGGCAACTTTTCACGATATAAGGAAAGTAGGTAGTGGATCCACTAGTTAATCTGTTCAAAAAAGTGATTTCAGAAACTTTTCCTCTGAATTTTTTTGCTTTATATAGAACTCAAGCAATTATACCTTTTTTTGTCGGTATTCTTGCCTAGACATAAGCTGCCCTATTGACTACTCCAATCTCTTTAAAATGCCTTTCGACTAAAATGTGCTTTGCTCATGGGGACAATTTATATACCTATAGATCATGTTTATACACATAAATTAAAGTTGAAAACTGAACATTTTAAGTTAAAATATTTTCGACGTTTGCTTTCAGTAAACGTAGTTGAGTTTGAACCATTATGATTCCAATTACACCTTGGTAAATCGTTTTGCTGGAAACAAACTTTAAAAATGGATGCTCAAGTCAGTAACATAGATTTCAGGGACATGCAACTTTACTTTGGATCAGTATTTTCATTTTAGAGGCTTTTTTTGCTATTGTTGTTAAGATCCGTGTTAACAATATTCACTCATCTAATGGATGAGGTACAGCTGTAAGTATCAGCTTAGAAAAGAGGACGTTGATCTAGACCAAAACATTTTTTTTCTTTGTACAAAAAAAGTAAAATGATAAATGGACATGAATACATTGCTTATGCCTGATGACTAGAAACTTCAAACGGCCAAATGGTCTCACTGATGGGCTTGAGACAGATGCAAGCATTAAGATAAACGCATAAACAAAAGATAAATGTATGAAGGTGAATATGAGTGTGTACAAATTGTTATGTTTCATGCTTAAAACATCTAAAAATCAGGTGGAAACCTTACATTAAAATTACTTTGAGAAACATGTTACTTTTCATAAGTTGGCAAACACATTTTCTCTTCTGGATAATTTCTCTCTTTTTTCCATTCAGTACACATTTTCCTAAGGTAGTACCATGAGCTCTACATGAGTGTAGTCTACTATTTAATAGTTCAGTCAGTAGATACATTGTTTCTTTTTCGTAATTCTGGCCGCTGTTGAATGGTGATATTTTGTTCTAAGCATACAATGCTTTCCTGAGCTTTCTAGGGATTATGAAATCATTTGAGAACATTTAATAACTGCAAGAAATTTGCACTATCAAAGTAAAGAATTGAGCAAACTGCCAAAATAGTATGACAATTAGGGATAGAAAAAGGGAGGAGAATACTTTCACCCCAATTCAGATTTCAGGCAAGAAGAATAGTCACTTATAGAATTATCTGGAAAATTACTTTCATACTTTTATTCACTCAGATGGTGAATAAAAATTTTGGCCTCTTTGATAGTTTTTATTATGTACACTAACATTATGATTAAATCTGATAAATCTATATTTTGGTAAAAGTGACTTTTAATGACAGAAAGCCTTGCATTCTACAGTTTTCATCTTTTTTTAAACTTAACTTTCCTTTTTGATTATTACTGAAACCAATAGTCTGCTGTGATTTGAATTCATGCAGTGAATGCTTAACTATGTGGTACTACTCAAGTGTGAAATTAATAATGGAGCTGGGTTTGTTGTGTGGCCTCTGACTTGCTTCCCACAATTTGAGAAGGTGTCAGAATTATGGCTTCTATTAACCTTCCTTTGTGAGGGATTTGTGAACCTATCAGATTTGCTTCCAGCTTGAATCAGTAGAAGTAAAGTGATAATTTTTGTTGTTCTTCATTTTGAAATGAAAAAGGCACATCATGTTGAATCATTTCGAGGCACCCATTGATTTTAATGTGTCCAGCTTGAGACCCTGTGCACTGGCTGTGATTGTGGCTAAAATAATTGAGAGCTTAGAAAACAAAAATGGAGCCAATGGAAGATACTTCATTATGATGAATAATCACATCCTCAACTTCCAGAGAAATTTGTTTCCATTTTCCAGGAAGCACAAGTTACCACCATATTTATGGTAACTCATTTACTGCAGAATACTTACTGGTGGATTTAACCCTGAAGGCAGGCCAGTGACATTGATAGTAAGTATAATAGAGCAAACCATAAATATCCTTTTGTGTAAAAAAATCCTCATTTTATTTGTATATTGTTACTTGTATGTCTTATATATAGAACCTTTTAATTTTTATATTATAAAAATAATATAAATATAAATAATATAAATATGAAAATAATATAAATATAAATTATATATAGATTTACATAAATATAAATTATATATATGGAAGTCTAAAATCTTAGATCTAATGCCACACTTAACCATAACAGTAGAGAGGAATAACATTACTCTTAAAAAATATTAATTTTGTCCATCTGACTTGTTTTACTTAAAAAAATCCTCTCTCCTGTAGTAGCCTTTGAAGCAGAAAAATACAGCTTAAAGCATATTCTTAACCACTATTATAGTGGGTTTTTACTATCTTTGTTTTTGTTTTAGCTTATGTTTCCCTAGTGAGAAGTATTTCAGTAAGTTTCATCGTTAAATCAGTTCAATGTAGAGCTCTTCATCCACTGAGAGAGAAACATTTTGATTGAAGATTTTTCTCAACCTTGAACGGGTCAGTTAAATTTTACCCCAGCCACTGGCTTTATTGTCTGTGTTGACTTGAACTGTGTTTCAATTAATAGAGTTTCTGCTATACTTTCAGTCTAGTACTTTCTAGTGTGCCTTGCTTTTGTTCCTCCTAGGAAGAAGAGTGCTGAAGGCAATTATTAAAGAGAAAAATAAATTTTTCAATGAGAAAAATAAATTCATAAACATAAAATAAACCTTAAGAATTGTTGTTATTATTTTTATGCTACAATAGACATACTTTTCAGTTCATAAAGAAAAACATAACCAATTTTATTGGGTAAAAGCTTGACAACTCATTTTTACTTTTACACAGAATTCACTTGAATCAGGATGCCTGGACTTTATACCAACCAAGGGCATATGATACAAAAGATAGGCTTCTCAGCTAAATCTGTATTCTCTGCTTCCAAAATGTGTGTGTGTGTGTGTGTGTGTGTGTGTGTGTGTGTGTGTGTGTGTGTGTTTTGAATAGAAAATGTTAATGCTACCAACAGAAGCATAAAACCCTCTTTCCCTTCTCCATCTTGGTTCATCTTTCCTGAAGGCAATCATCTGAAACTCTACCACTGAAGGCTTCAATTTCAACCATCCTATTTTCAATGATACCATAATTTTCCAAATTTTTTGTTGAAAAGAAAATTCCTCAGGGAGAGGTAATATTTTAAAAGTTGCCAGTCATCTTTAACTATGTCAGAATAATTTTGGATCCATTCCTGAGATTTTATACTGTTCAAAGAAGGAAAACCATGCTGAGAGGAGGGTGGGAAAGATGTTGGGGGCTCAAAAGACCAAAATTTTATTAATAATTGTAACCAGTTGCAGCCAGGTATCTTAAGATGTTTACAGGAGGGGTTATGGCATGAATGTTTATTCAGAGAAAAGATTTCCTCTTCCTCTTGACCTGAGCAAGAGGATATCCAGACTGTGCTTTAGATTTAAGGAAGATAGGGTGGCGTTTCTTAACCAGAAGCTATGTTGGCAGTACTAAGACAGAAACATCACATTATTAATATCTATTATTATTTTCTAGCTACATATGTCCTCAAGCCAGTCATCAATGAATCTCCTATTTCCATGAGAAGACCTACCCTGTTCCATGTAGATGGAAGTGTAGTTAGAAGTGTCTAAGGAAGTTCTTCTTAGGGCAGAGACAAAACACCTTACAGCAATAGTCATGGCATTTCTGATTGCTGGATTGCTGGTGGTACTTGGGTATTTACTTTTGTTTCTCCTCTCTCTGGATGACCTCATTCACTTTCTTTCCTTTAAATGCTATATTGTGCAGATGATTTCCAAATAAATCCCTTAGCCAAGGCATCTCTGATCTCCAAATTCGCATATAAGACAGACCTGTCCACTTGGACATCTTAGGTATCTCTGCATGGACATAGCTAAAATTGGGCTATTGATTCATACTCCCACTCAAACTCGGTTTTCCCTCCCTTTTGTTACGTTCCCCGTATTAGTCAATGCATTAACTTCATCTAGTTTCTCAAGTCTTGAACCCAAAATTCAGCTGTTTCACTATTTTCCTCATTTCCATCTCCACCATCCAATTCCTCAGCAAATGCTGTATCATCAAAGAGCTCCATGCTTCACTGTCTTCACCACCATTGCCCAAATTGAGGCTGTCATCATCTCACATTAGAGATGCTGCATGGCCTGCAAATTAGCCTTCCCACTTCCACTCCTGTTTCCCTAACACTTAATCTTCACATGACAACCAGGAAGTGTTTTATACATATATATTTCCTCTTTAAGTTAAGTTAAATACTGATATCTGATGCAATTGGAAGAGTTGTGAAATTCTTCCATTGCGCTTGTAATGAAATCCTTATCTTGGTGTTCAAGGCCCTACAATACCTTGCCACACCTTTTTCTTCAATTTTCCTTCTGCCAACCCCTCCTCTCAGTCCTCCAGCCTCACTGACTTTTTTTTTTTTTTCCAGTTTCTTGGACATTCCAAGCTTTCTCTCACCTCAGGAATTTGGCACATGTCCACTCTGCTTGGAATTTATTTTTTCCCACTTTTGGAAAGAATAGATCTCAAAATAAATATCTCTTCATGGAAATCCTAGCTGCCTACTCCACTCCTTGTCAACCCCTTGTCCATCCATTACCATCTACCGAAGCACAATGTTCATTTCCTTCACTGTGCTTTCCACAAGGCAACACCTGCAGGAGGTTAGGTGTTTGTCTTATTCATTGTCACTCAGTGTTTGTTGTTTCCTGTCACTTGACCAATATTTGGGCATTGAGTGAAATAAACTCTTACTTTGTCTGGATCCTCCAATTGCTGCAACCATCCTGAAGCCCATCTGCCTCTTTTTATTTTTTAGGGCTTCTGTTGTTTCTCACTTATTTTCCCTACTGCATTCTGGATACTATCTTCCTTTTTGGTTTCTGTGCATTATCTTGACCTTCTGTTCCCTTGCTTGGATTCCATGGGTGTTCATGTGATCAATTCATTTAAACTTATTTGTGAGTCCTTTAAATGAAAGGCAATTTGTTGAATACTGCAGGGCATAGAACCATGGAAAAAATGCCTACTCTTGCGCGATTGGCTCATTTTTGCTATAAGCATGGGGCAGAAAACAGGGAGGAAAGGTAAGTAAACAAACAACTTATATACGAAGATCTAAAAACTTTCCAAGCATTTTAGCTCATTGGTTTAAGTGGCAGTAACTTTGATAAAAAACAAAAGATCTAGAGAAACTAGTTATATAATTTCAATTGCAAAGATAATGGAAAAGTCAAGTGGTTGTGGCATGTTATTAATTATGCCAGATTCACCATCTCAAAATGCTGATGTCACCCTGAAGACACACCCTTGACAATCATTCATAGCAGCAGCAACAATATAATTTTTCATTGAATTATTTCATTCACTCTCTTATAAGTAAAATTTTGTTAAGGTTTTAGAAACAGTAAGTGAAGTAATTGCTCTTGAAAGAATAGAATAGCATATATAGGAAAAGTTCTACTAAACTTTTCTTTAACACGGTTAATAGCATGCTTTTTCCGTTTTGCTCTTTATAAGGAGAACAGCTTAGTATTATCAAAATTCATCATCACTTCACACTGGTCTCTCTCTCTGATTATTCAAATAGAAATGTTGTTAGGAAATCAGCCCAGAGTGTCTACCAAATCTTGCCTCCAAAATCAGTGGGCCAGTAGTAATTAAAGACTAGTGGAAGCTTAATTGCATAGCCAACTTACTCCAGCAAAAAACAAAAGCACACAAACAAAAACAAGGCAGAACAAAACCCAAAGAATAAAATTCTAAGCATTTGAATTCTGCAAAATATCAAATTAACTTTAATAGTAAAAAGATGAACGTTTTATTTAAGTCTATCCAGGCAGACACAAAACTCTTCCCATCACTAACAAAAAATGTCTAATACCTTGTGTATGGTCAATTTAATATTGCTAGGGTGAAAAATGTTTATTTAACCAGCCATCAAACAAATATTAAATACTGGAAAAGTTTCCAAAGTTGCACAAAACTGGTGTTTGAGATCAATTCGCAAAGCAATTTATCAGTTCAAATGTATTATTTCCATTTTTAATTCATGTTTGGTAGAATGAGCATCTAGTTGCCAGTGTGAATGTAACTCACATGAGATGGTATTGACTAGACAGGTGGGAAAGGGAAATTTTATAATTTATCAAAAGAAAATATTAGGAACCAAAAAGAAAACTCACTGAATAATCCCAGTGCCATCAAGGAAGGTACATATTTTAGGAAGTTAAAAATAAGTGACTAAAATTCATTTTTATTCTTAGACTCTTTAAAAAAGAAATAACGTTGGGAACCATAAATACAGTCACTTCTCTATTTTGATAATTTTTTTTTTCTCTGTGATCTATGCTGTACAAAGGGGGTTAGTTGTGATTTTTTTTTTAGACGAAGTTTAGCTCTTGTCTCCCAGGCTGGAGTGCAATGGTGCAATCTCTGCTCACTGCAACCTCTGCCTCCTGGGTTCAAGCAATTCGCCCACCTCAGTCTCCCAAGTAGCTGGGATTACAGACACCAGCCACCATGCCTGGCTTATTTATTTATTTATTTATTTAATAGAGATGGGTTTTCACCATGGTGGCCAGGCTGGTCTCAAACTCCTGACCTTAGGTGATTCTCCTGCCTCAGCCTCCCAAAGTGTTGGGATTACAGGCATGAGCCACCATGCCCAGTCATCATTTTGTTTGTAACAAACAAAGAACTGAGAATAATTATAAAACAATCTCCTTTTTTTTTCCCTGAACGTCAGCATGAGTCTGACATTGAAACAAACACAATCCAGTCCTTATCCAGAAGGGGCACTCATTGAATTTACAGAATTACCTGAAATACAATTTATTACTCTGGACTGAACAAAATAACATTTTGATAAAGCTAAACTCCCAGAATAAAATGTTTGGCACTGGCAAACCTCAAGGAGAATATACTGCTTTCAAAATGTGATCCTAATGTGATATAATGTAATTGCATTATTGTTATCTTACAATTATGATGAGATACGCTATGCATTTAATGAAGAAAATTGAGAAACTTCATAAAGAATAAAGCCAGTTTGTGAAATTTTGAAGACATAAAATTACGGTAAATGGTTTGAGTTACAGTATTTTATTATGTAAAATAGGTGTCAATATCATGATTACTTCACTTTCCATGGTACTTTATGAGCTCGTTGTAATACAATTTAGTGTAGTGGAGTGCACAGTGAAACAAGTATTCTCTGTTACTATACAACTAATCTTCGCAACAGCTGTGCTTTTACCATCCTCAGCTGTTCCGGTTACAACAATCATCCTTTTAACAGCTCGACACCTGTCTCTTATTATATTTGAGAGCAATTATTAATTTCTTTAAATTTTCCATCCCTTTTCGTGCCTTTGCGTTGCTTTATATTCTGATGCACATTTACATGCCCTATTATATTAATTCTCTCATTTGATCTCAAAAACCTAAAAATTATTAGGAAGTTAATTGTGCAGGGATCAGAGGTTTTTCTCACAGTATAACTCTGTTAAATGACACAGTTTGTTCCAGCTTCTTGCTGACACTGCAAAGGATTGTCTAGAATGAAGAGTTCAATTACTTTCACAGTGCTAATCATATATCATTATGCAGAGGCATGAATCCTTAATTCCCAAGCCAGTGCCCCAAACAGCGTGACAGCAATAAAAGACACATTCCAAATTCCTCTGTCCACTGCAGCATGCAGGTAATAACTGAAGAATACAATAATTGTGTCTACTTGGCTATGTTCTTCATTAATTTGAATATTTAATGCCCGTAATGAATCACATTCCATTAATTTTTATTCACCCACAAAAAGGAATTGATTTCACATGCATTTTTCAAGGCCGAATATGTATTTACATTTTTTGAGAACTTCCCCCTACAATTTACTTCTCATCGTTTGTCTTTCTAATTTTTCAAGGTACAAATAAAAGTCACAAAAACACTGAACCGAGTTTTCCAGGTGAAAAATACCTCAGCGTTAGTAAAGCGTGACTAGTCCTTTTCTCCACACAACCTCAGACACATAGGTTAATGCGTAACCAAGACTATTCTCTTGTTTAGCTTTCCCAAGGTCAACGAAGAAATGAAATCTGAGAAAAGAATATTTTGTTTGTTTCATAGGTAGGAAAATGGCTTATAAAATCTCGGAGCAGGGTGTCATCTCATTAAGATAAATGTAAAAGTAACTCACCAGTCACAAGTTATGAACATGGGAAATGTGTCATCATCAAAGCCTGTGTTTAATAACAAAGGTGCTGGTACATTTCTGGCATAAAACACTTTCAGTTAACATTTTCTTTCCTCTCCTGCCATTCTTCTCCTCCCTTTTCCGCTCTGTTTGCCTGGGCATGAAGCTTGTTGGCTCCCTCTGGTGCTGTTGCCAGTTTGTTCTATAATCTGTGCAGCTGTAAATTCCCCCCACACCCCTTCATAGCTTCCAAATCTGGGATAGGGTTATAATCAGATTGCCCCTTTGAACAGAAACATGGATAGAGCATAGTCCTTACTCTTAAACATTTTTTTTCTTGCTAAAGCTTCTACTTATTTTATACCTGCTGTTTTGTGGGGCATTCCTAACTATAGGAACCTTAAAGATGTTTTACAGTTGCAAACACATCAATTTATTAACAAAAAATAACTTCAAATGGAATTTTCTAATGAAATCACTTCAATCAAATAGTAATGTTGGCAAGTAGTAAGTTTCAAATGGTTTCCCTGTTTTTGTTTCTTTAACCTTCTTCAAAATTGAAAAGGAAAATAAATCTTCCCATTTTCCTTTTTACTTCCTTCTATCTTTTCTTCTTTTTTTGCTTTTTCTTTTTTTTTGGAATAAAGGTTAGTCTTGTGCCCTTTTGTATTCCATGTACTAAGTTCCTACACCTGGACTTCAGTAGGTATTCAGCAATGTTTTCTCTGTGACCATTTTCTATATAACCTGTAAATACAGCTTCAATATTACGCCTTTTTTTTTGAGAACACATACTGTTTTTCAAAAGTTGATTCTATGATATAGTGGTTCTTTCTGTTGTCCAGTCTCTTCCATATCATAATGCTTACACTAGAAAAGTTCTCTACTTCATATTATTGGAAACTAGTACTTTCTGTGTAAACAGTGATCTCTATAGATATAGCAGATTCTTTTTAGGGTTAACTGATAATGTTTTGCCTCTGTTTGTTACGTAACCCACTTTGACTACTGGGAGGTACAATTTGCAAAGATGCCACTGTGTTACTTTGAACATATTTTATAACATGATGGTTCCTATAGATTTTAAATATCAGAATAAGAAATAGATTATTAGAAGGATCAGAATGATTATAAACAGATGATAAGAATTATCAGACCTGCTGTGGTTCAATGCAATGAGACTGGGAACAGCCAGGGATCTGAAGAGTTGGTAACTGTCATGAATCATTTTGAAATAATGAACTTACTTATATTTTGAAAAGGACAAAGTAGTGATGATTATTAATCCTAGTCACACTTTGAAATCATATAGAAATCTTCTAAAAATTACTAATATCTAGGCTGTAACCAAACCAATTAAATGAAAAGCTCAGAGATAGAGTTTGGGCGCCTCTATGTTAAAAAGCATCCCAAGTGATTCTGATGCAATGAAAGGTTGCTGATACTCGGGCTGGAGTCTTGGGTTAAAAACACAGTGCTGCCAAATCAAACCAATACTTGCTCTCATAAAACTAGTGCCTGGCTACCTTTTGGACATTGGTATTCATTTCAAAACATATTTCAACTTAGCTTTCTTAAATATCCCATCCCCAAATTGTCATTCTGAAATTCACCTTAAAACATCTATAGTCATGCATCGCTTAACAGCAGGGATATATTCTGAGAAATGTATCATTAAGAGATTTCATCATTGTGCAAACATCATAGAGTGTACATAGACCGAGATAGTATGGCCTACGCCTAGGCTACATGGTATCGTCTATTTCTCCTAAGCTACAAACTTGTACAGCATGTTACTGTGCTGAGTATTGTAAGCCCAGCTTGTGCAATCAGCAGCCTACGGGACGCATGCAGCCCGGGACAGCTTTGAATGTGGCCCAGCACAAATTTGTAAGCTTTCTTAAAACATTATGATTTTTTTTGGAGGTTTTTTTTTTTTTTTTTTTTTTAGTACATTAGCTATCATTAGTGTTAGTGTATTTTATGTGTGGCCCAAGATAATTCTTCCAATGTGGCCCAGGGAATTCAAAAGATTGGACACTCCGTCTGTAGGCAATTGTAACACAGTGGTAAATATTTGCATATTTAAACATATCTAAATGTAGAAAAGGTACAGCAAAAATATAGTATTATAATCCTATCAGACCAGCATTGTTTATTTGGTCTGTCATTGATCAAAATGTCATTATGGGGTACATGATAGCATTTACATTTTAATATTTCATATTAAGTCACTGAATTCTATGGTTTTACTGTTGGAAATTATGCTTTCTTTTGTTTTATTCCTTCAAAACTGAGACATCTCTTTAATTTTAATACATTAAGATATTTTAGGCCAGGCATGGTGGCTCATGCCTATAATTCCAGCATTTTGGGAGGCCAAGGCAGGCGGATTGCTTGAGCTCAGGAGTTTGAGACCAGCCTGGGCAACATGATGAAACCCTGTCTCTACAAAAAATACAAAAATTAACCGAGCACGGTGGCATGTGTCTGTAGTCCCAGCTACTCAGGAGGCTGAGGTGGGAGGACAACCTGAGCCCAGGAAGTGGAGGTTGTAGTGAGGTAAGATTGCACCACTGCACTCCAGTCTAGGTGATAGAGGCAGATCTTGTCTCAAAAAATAAATAAATAAATAAATAAATAAATAAATAAATAAATAAATATATTTTTTTAATAAACCTGATGTTTAAATTTATAATTTTATAGAATAATTATTAACAGTCATTCATGTTATATTGTCAGGTACTATTTCCATTTCATTTAATTTTTTCTTTTAAAATAAAATCAGTTTTTAAGTATATATTTTAAAGTACAATTTTGTATCTTTGAATTTTTTCCAGGTAAATAGAGACTGAAACTAGAAAAGACACTGTTAGTTCATATATCTATATTTAGAAAATGGTCACATTACATGTATGTATTCTTCTTTTTCTTTCCAGATTTTCAAGAATGCCTATCTTTTTTTTTCTTTGTGTGACAGTCTGCAATCTCTTTTCTTTTGTAGATGTGGGTTTTTTTTCCACCCACTGTAATTTATGTGTGGTCATTGTCTGGCACACCAACATGTATTGATGAGCTCTTGCTGCACAACAAATTGCCCCAAAGTTCCGTGGCTTAAAACAGCAAACATTTGTAACTGTTCTTGCTTCTCTGAAGGTTGGCTGAAGTTCAGCCAGTGTAGGCTGAACTCAACATATGGTTTTGATGATCACCCTTCACAAGCCTACGGAATGCCTGGGGTGACTCCATTTCAGGCTGTGGGAACAAGGGGTTTATGTTTCATATATCCTCACATTCTTCTCCTGGTACCAGAGTGTCACCTGGGGTATGCTTTTTTCATGAGAATGACAGAGGCACATGAGAACAAGTGGCAACACAGGAGGACACTGAAGTCTTGGCTCAGAAATTGCACACTCTACCCATGTGCTATTAGCCAAAACAAGTTACAGGGTCAAGCCTGATTGAGGGATGGAGAAGCACACTCTGCCCTCCCTCCATGAGGCCCAGAAAAAGTGTGGATGCAGAAGAAAGTTGGAATTGGGGTGAGTAAGACAGTCTGTTACATAGAACTACCCCTCATTCTTGTGCTCCTAGCTGGTATCACTGACCTCTTAAATCACTCTTTTCCACTGAGTTAACACTGGCATCAGAATTCTTCTCAAGTCAGTGTTCAATGAAGCTATGTGAAATTGAATCATTGGATAGACCCTGTTTTCTCTTCATTATCTAGTATCCACTTTTTTCAAGTTTAATATTTCTTTCTCCTTTATATTAAAGTTCAGACTTAACATAGCTTGGACAATTGGTTTAAAACATTAGTTACCCAAAATATTTTTTATTTGATCAATGGTTCCTTTTTGCCTTCTGTTGGGATAAGATTGCAAGGGAAGGATGACACTTAATCCTCTCTCTTGTTGAGGTTTTATGCATGGCCATTGACTTATGGTCTTAATGAAATATGACCAGAAGTGACTCATGTTCCTCCTGAGAATCCTCTACTTGTGAGACCCTTCAGCGCTTTCACCCTTGCTATGTGGTTATAAAAGCAAATATTGATATGAAGGTGTAATGCTGAGCTGTTAGAAGACAGAACCCCTGAAGCATCACCCAGACCCATTGCCAACTTCCTTAAGCAAGAAATAAAAACTTTTTCTTAAGCCACTTAGATTTTGGGATTTTCTGTTACCCGCTAACTTAACCTGTCATGAATACACTAGATTTCTCTAAAACTGGAGCTGAATGTAAAGAAACATATAAATAAATTCAATTCACTGGGGCTGACTCAATATCCCAGATGAACAAGAACAATATAGTCTCACAGATTTAGGAAATAAAAATCTAGTAGAAAAAATGTGAGTGATTTATAAAAAAAGTCTTAGTTCTCTTTTTTTGATCACTGGTTGTGGTTGAAACTGGTGCTCTCTAGAAATGTTACCATGCTGGACAAGAGCTGGTAAAGTAGGAGAAAATAAAAATAAGTGAGAAAAGGAGTGGCTTAAAAATGTCAGGTGAAGGGTATAACCTTAGCAAATTTTCCTTTTGTGCTGTCACTCATACCTGACAGCTGAAGTTTAAATATGGAAGTATTGATTGAGAAGGTATCTTTGGAAGAGTTGTCTATTCTGCCTTTGCTTTATATCCGATTAACCTTGGACTGAAATTTAAGATACTACTCTTTCAGTTCTCTGCGTTGATTGAATTCCTTACCTACCTTGCAAAATTGATTTTTTCCCTTATTTTACTGTCTTGGAAAGATATTTTTATTTTTATAAACAAAATATAATCGGGTCTAAGCAGCATATTGTTTCCTTTATTTGGAATATTTTGTCCAAGTACATTGAATATAATATTGATGCAGTTGAGTTTATAGCTACCATATTACAATTTGTTTCCTTTTAGACCCACTTGTATTATGTTACATTTTCTTACCTTCTTTGCCTTCAATTGGATGAATGAAATATAATTTTTTATTATTTGATTTTTTTTCCTGATAATTTGTTGGACACCTAAGTTTTTATTGTTCTTTTAGGCTACTCTAGAATTATGCTCCTCAGCGTGGTGGCCAGTAGCCACAGCTGGCTATTTAAATTTAAATAAAATTAAAATTTCATTCCTTAGTCCCACTAGCTACATTTGAAATGGTCAGTGACTATGGTATTGTTAGTACATATACAGGACATTTCTACAATTGCAGAAATTTCTATTTTACAGTGTTTCTCTAGAGAGTGGAGCCCATATGGGTATTAGGGTCTATCTGAAATTATTATTCTTACCACTTGCCCGATAATGCTAGAATCTAAGAATAGTCCAGCCCTATATACTCTTTCCATGCTTTGTGTCATTGCCATGTGTTTTAATTCTACATATTTTAAATAAACATTTAACTTTACTTTTTTGATTTAGATTTACAGAAAAATTACGATGATGCTACACAGAGTTTCCAAATAACCATATTCACTTTTCCTGATTATCAACATCTTACTTTATTAAGTATATTTGTCAAAATTAACAAATTAATATTGATACATTATGATTAATGAAAGTCCATACTTTTCTCAGACTTCCTTAGGTTTTCACCTAATGATTTTTTTTCTGTTCAAGGATTCTATCTATGATACCACATTACATTTACTTGATAAGTAGATATATTTTTTAATGTATCAAGATTTAATATTATTTTGTAGTTAATATTTGTTTGTATTTGCCCACTTTTTAAGCACCTATTTTACCCTTCTTACTGCTTTTGTTTTTGTAAGACCATTTTTCTTTTTCATAAAGAATTTCCTTTTTTATTCATTTCAGTGAAAGTCTTCTGTCAATGCATTTTAAAAAACTTGTATTTGCCTAAAAATGACTGTATTTAGTATTTATATTTAAAGAGAATTTTTACTTGGCATAGATTTTTAGGATGGCAGATATTTTCTTTCTGCATTATGAAGAAACCATTCCCTTGTCTTTTGGTTCCCATGGTTTTGGTAGACAAACCTGCTCTCATCCTTAAGGTTGTTTCTTTGAAAGAAATGTATTATTTTCCTATGGCTGTTTTCAGAATTTTCCCATTCCCGTTGGTTTTCAACAGTTTTATCACAATGTGCCTATTTATGACTTTCTGTGTAATTATCTTGCTTCATATTTGCAGAGCTCCCTGTAGATTTTTATTAATCACTTTCATTAATTTTGTTAAGTTCTCAGCCATCGTTTCTTTAGATATTTTTTCTATTTTGATCTTTTCCTTCTCTTTATATGAACTCCAATTTTACATATTTTAGACCTTTTCGCTATGCTGTTCATGCTTCTCATGCTTTCTTTATTCCACAATCATTTTTCTTTCTGTATTTCGATTATTATATTTTATTTTGACCTGTCTTCCAGTTTATCTTTCCAATAATCTTATCTTTTACTGTGTTCAACCTGCCAGTATACCCAACCAATAGTTTCTTAATTTTAGATATATTTTTCAGTTCTAAAAGTAAAAGCAAAAAGGTGTTTCAGTTAAATGATCATATTCTTTCTCTTTTTCTCACTCATCTATTTATTCCTCTCGTCTTCTGTTTCCATTAACATATCATTATTATTTTAAGGTACTTATCTGTTTCTCTGTCTGCTAAATGGAGGAAGATAACCTTATCTTGTGTCTCTTGTTTTTCATTTACAATGTGTAGCATTAAATCAAAATTATTAGACAACAATTAATTGATTAATAAAGAATCCAATTTCAGAAGGTGATCTATTTATTGAAGTCAGCAGACAAAGGTCTTAAAGGGGAAACTCAAGTCTTTAATTTAGTCATGTTAATCCTGTGTGACCACAAATGTCTCTGCTGGTTTCTTTGTATTCCAGTTCTTCTCCAGGGACAAGAGTGGAATCCCTTTCTCTGCCCACTGAAAAAATTGAAAGTACATCTGTGGCTCACCAATATATTTCTCCTTCCAAGATTTTCCACTGAAAATATGATGTTCACTAGCACCAGTTCGTCTGAACAGTCTTTTCTCTTTAGCATCACATTACTGTGAAACAGTCTGCTTTACTATTTTTTCCAGTTTTAGTGGCTCGTTTTTTTTAACCAAATAGATTTTTTTAGAGAAGTTTTAGGTTCACAGCAATATTGAGTGGAAGGTACAGAGATTTCCCAAATGCCGCCCTGCCGCCACTCCACCCCAAACATAGCCTCCCCTATTTCAACACCCCCTGCCAGCAGGGTGTATTACCACTCTGAACCTACATTGACACATCATTATCACCTTAAGCCTATAGTTTACATTACAATTCACTCTTGGTGTTGTGTGTTTTATGGGTTTGGACAAATCGAAAATGACAAGCATCCACCATTATAGTATCATATGGAATATTTTCACTGCCCTAAACATCCTCTGGTCTCCACTGACTCCACTCTATGGCTCAAGTTGTACTGTATTTCCCTTCCACCTCCCACTAACCCCAGGCATCCATTGATCTTTTCAGTATCTCCACAATTTTGTCTTTTCTAGAATGCCATATAGTTGGAATCCTACAGTATGTAGCCTTTTCAGGTTGTTCTTTTTTCACTTAGTAATATACATTGTTTCCTCCATGTCTTTTCATGGCTTGATAGCTCATTTCTTTTAAGTGCTAAATAATATTCCATTGTCCAGATGTAATACAATTTATTTATCCATTCACCTACTGAAGGAGATCTTGCTTGCTCCCAAGTTTTGATTATTATGAATGAAGTTGCAATAAACCTCCATAAACAGGTTTTCATGTAGACATGTTTTCAACACGTTTGGGTAAACACCAAGGAGCATGATTCCTGAACTTCATTGTAACAGTATGTTCAGTTTCATAAGAAACTGCCAAACTGTCTTTCAAAGTAGTTGTACCATTTTATATCCCCCCAGGCAATGAATGCAATGAATGAGGTTTCTGTTGTTCTACAGCTTCTCCTGCATTTGGTGTTATGACTCTTCCGGGTTTTGGCCATCTTAATTGGTGTAGTGGTATCTCATGGTTTTAATTTGCATTTTCCTGATGACATTTGATGGAGCGCATCTTTTTTTTTTTTTTTTTTTTTTTTTTTTTTGAGACGGAGTCTAGCTCTGTCGCCCAGGCTGGAGTGCAGCAGTGGGATCTCGGCTCACAGCAAGCTCTGCCTCCCAGGTTCGTGCCATTCTCCTGCCTCAGACTCCTAAGTAGCTGGGCCTACAGGCGCCCGCCACCACACCCAGCTAATTTTTTGTATTTTTTTTTTTTAGTCGATACGGGGTTTCACCACGTTAGCCAGGATGGTCTCGATCTCCAGACCTTGTGATCCGCCCGCCTCGGCCTCCCAAAGTGCTGGGATTACAGGCGTGAGCCACCGTGCCCGGCCTGGAGCGCTTCTTTTTATAGGTTTATTTCCCCTGTATTTATCTTCTTTGGCTGCTTTACTTTATCAATGTTTTTGGATTATCTCTTCTGTCTCTTTCCTACCCAGTTTTGGGGATAACACGCTATGTTTGAGGCCACTTAACTTTCCAGTCTTGTTTTTCCAGCTTGTACAACCACTGAACACTCCGCTGGTTTTGCTCTCCACATAGCGGCCTTCTGCCTAGACCAAACCACATTCTTTCCCTCTTCCTGATGCTCCAGCCTGACATATGCCCTAGTGGTTGCAGATCACCAGCTCATTTCTCCACAGTCTCCCCATGTCTAATATATTAGTTTTTAGTTTTAGTTTTTGTTGCTTCCACAGAAATCCGATGTTTTAAATAAGTGATTATTATATTTTGTCTATCTTTCCTACTTGCTTTTTGTGGAGGCATTAGTATGACATGAACTACTCAATCCTCTCTCAGTTTAGTCTTTCTAAATTTTATTTCTGTCTGAACATTGTGTTTTCATAGTATGAATTTTAGTGTAAATATGGCACACCTTGAATTATTATTTATAAAATTACTTTCAGAAATAAAAAAACACTAAGAAATTCTCCATATTACCCTAAAATGTGTAAATATTTTAACTTTTTTTGTTTTTTATTGTTATTTAGGGTAAAACTCTATAACCAACACAGCTTAGCCTCTTAATCTTCCTTCAGCACATTGATGCTATGTAAGTATTATTTGGAGCATAAATAAACTGTAGTATGTTGAAATAGCCAATGAGTTCATTAAGGCTACAGGTGCAGAAGAACAATTATTTTTGCGCTTTTCTTAATGTCTTTGTGCAAACTTTCTTAGGCATTTTGAACTTGCACGTTTTCTGTCAATGACAACCTCTTCTCAAGCTTTGAAATGCTGTCTTTATTATCCTCAGTTTTCTCCCCAGTAACAAAGTTTATTAGTGAAGCTAATAGCCATGAATGGTGGTTCATTAACTGAAACTTCAGATTCACTGGTTTTAATAAGAAAGCCTATGTTCACGTTTTAAATCACTTCACGTGTACTTAATTTCTTCTAATCATGTTTTTTGTTGCTTCTTTTTCTTTGTTTAAAAGTAACTTAAAAAGGATTGATTCATTAATACCAACAAAATGGTTGAGTTTGTAACATTAATAAACTAGAAAAGATAAAATCCTAATATTCTTTCAATGATATAATTTAAATGCTCTTCTGATAACAAGGATTTAAAAAATTTTTTAAAATGTTTGTTTTTGAGATTAAAATGTAAACACGTAAGGAGGAACCAAGTATTTAATTTTATGAAGACCTGAATGTGTCAATATTTCCTATTTTGATTTACTTTCTTGGTGTTGTTATAGAGTGTTTTGTTTCAAGACAGCATCATGTAGTCCTGAACCATTATTTTATTTCTTGTTGCTGTAACAATAATTTAAATAAATATCCCAAATATATGTGAAAACTACTTTTAATGTATTACAAATAATTTACCATGTATGTCCATATGCAAATACATATACATATATACACATATTACAAATAAACATATAAATATTATTCCATTATAATCCCTAATAGTAGAAAATATAACTTTTAATTGCCTGCTATCTTGTCACCTCTTTGTAACAAAAAGTGGTCTTCATTATGTGGTCAGCTTTCAAAACTGAGTGAAAGTTTACTTGATAGTCACAGTGCTTGAAATCTTGTATCGTGAATTAGGTTCTACAACACTCCCATGTATTTATTGGAGTTTAACAAAATTGCATGATTCTGTACTACTTGGGTACCAGCAGGAAGCAACCTCTGGGAGAAGGAATCACAGCTGGGAACAATTAAGAATGATTAGTTTGTGGCTGAGAAAATCAAAGTGGGAAGAAACTTCTCTTCAGGGGGAATTAGGAGCTGCATTCCCAGGCATTTCTGAACTGAGTACAATTCTCAGAGGAACTTAGGGCTGAGGAGAAAATGTGAATTTCAAATATTTGGAGGTTTTCTCAGCTTATTTAATATCTGTATAACCACTGTGTGTTGATTCCATTGGATATTTGCAAGAAAAAGAAGTTCATGTAAATTGACTAACTTTTCTTCTTACACAGTTCCCAACTTTTCCATATATCCCAGGGTTTCCATGAAAAATATTTTCATTTGACCTTATAGATAAAATGTAGATGGTTTCATAAATTCTTCCTATTTATTTCATAGAGATTCAGATAGTTGTGGTTTCTGAGAAATTGGCAAAGCACATAAATATCAGTTCTTTTGAAAAAAGGGCACAGTATTGTGCATAAGATTGGTCTGAATTATCCTTTAGAAACTGTAAAATTGTCCAGTTGGAATTTTAAGCAACAGATATGGAGAAACTTTATACATCATTTCCTGAAACTGCCATCCTGGATAAAGAATTGGTTTCTAAAAAGCCAGATAATGGTGTGCTTCATAAAGCAAAAGAAGTGAAATAAAATTCCAGTAGAATGCATAGTTTTTCCCAGTTTCATTTGCTTTATATTTAAATTATGGTGATGCACAGAAACACATAATATTTCCTTTATATAGGCTGCATTTGATGAAATTATAAATATAAACTAAATGGAAAGTTGTTTTCCAGACCTTTTTAGTAATCTATCAGAGATTTATTTAAACATTATCAGTTTTGTCAGTAGTGCTTTGTTGTTTTATGTGGATAAACTTGTTAGTATAGCAAGGCTTCTTAAAAGAAATATGATAATGTGTCCAGGTGCGGTGGCTCACGCCTATAATCCCAGCACTTTGGGAGGCTGAGGCAGGCGAAACACTTGAGGTCGGGAGTTCGAGACCAGCCTGACCAACATGGAGAAACCCCGTCTCTACTAAAAATACAAAATTCACTGGGTATGATGGCGCATGCCTGTAATCCCAGCTACTTGGGAGGTTGAGGCAGGAGAATCACTTGAACCCAGGAGGCGGAGGTTGCGGTGAGCCGAGTTCGTGCCATTGTACTCCAGCCTGGGCAACAAGAGTGAAACTCCATCTCAAAAAAAAAAAAAAAGAAAAAAGAAATATGATAATGTAATATTAGGATGTTGTAAGCAATAATGAGTCTATTTGTTTCCTTTAGTAGGGCTATTTTTATATGTAATAATCTATCTAACATGATAGTCTTGTGTGTCCAGATTTTTCACAATAATAGTTTTTTTCTTTTCTTTCTCATTTCTATTCTTTTCTTTCATTTTCTTTTCTTTTCATTCTCTGCCATTACTAGTCACGCTCAAAATATCACATATGAGGAACAAAGTGAAAGTCAATTTCTGAAATCTATTTCAAATACATCACTTTGAAGGACTGGTGGTTCAAAGAGCCTAAACAATATAGAAGAAGGAATTGTGGTTTGGTGGGATGATAAATGACTGAACCAAAATTAGTTTGGGGTTTTATTTCTAGATACGTAAGTACATCTCTGTGTAAACTCACTTAGGTTACTTCATTTATTTCACTGCATCAACCACTTTAGAGATGGATTATGCTAATTCTGGATGCCAGATGATTGTCTAGCCTTATTATTGCACATTATTATAAATATATTAATAATAATACACTTCATTTCTAGCCTGGAATAATTATTGATTAAATTACAGAAAATCATGATTTAAAATTTACCAAGCACTGGCCAGAGAATATAGGAAGGGGAAGAAAGTAGAATGGCTGGTTATTGCCAAACTGGCTTTCTATTTCCTAAACTAGTAGCTCTCAACATTTTTTCTTTTATCTAAGCCCCGTTTCCACACAATAAACACAAAATCTCACTTTTTTCCAAGTTGCACCTGCATATATTTATGTGAATTTTATAATGCTATTTATAATAAGATTTAGAAATACAAATTACTGCACTAATGTTGGGGGTGTATATTTTTGCTGTTAAAGATCCTATATCTGATAACGCTGTTACCTCTTGAACAAGGAAAATCACATTACAGTCATCAGTGGATTAATAGAGCTGCTACCTAGACTGACAAGACACAGTAAAAACGCCTGGCAAATTGGAGCTGGGGTGGTATGGAATCCTACAAAGAAGAACCACAGAAAGCATCGTTAGAAAGAAAGCCTAGCAAGTGAAGTAGGCGAAAGCCTTCATTTCCAAGTTTATCCTATATTATTCCTAATATGTTTCCACTTGCAACTGGACCTGGGAATTGAGTCAGAAAGAAAGCTTAGGGATATTCAGGAAAAATTTTTGTCACTAGTGATCTTCAAACTGGGATTGACATGTTAATCCTGGGAGTGTAAGAAAACTTTCTAAGGGGTAAGGGAGCCCAGATGTTTTAAGGAATATTTTTCAGATTCTCCACGTCTATATGAACTCTTTTCTAAAATTAGTCTGTGACACTTTTAGCGATAATCCTTCCATTTTATCAAAGAAAGGCACCCTACCATACCCCAAATTTTATCATGGTGCTTTAGGCATCCTCGGTACTCTTTGCAGACAAGAGAAAAGGGATGACCCCTTTAACTTTTGACAACTGATCAATGCACAAGAAACCGTTAGAGATTTTTATTGTTCTTTCTTCATACGTATTCTCTTAAGCATACAGCATGGCATCAGACAACAGGGTATTTTGATTTGTATGGGATATTCTGCATTCAGGTATTTGGTAGAATAGAACTGTGGGATTAATGGCCACATTTATTCAAGGATTTTGTTTTGTTTCATTTCATTCCTCTTTTGTCCTATTGTAAAAAATGCAATACTCTTGAAGGAGAGTAAAACACAGTGAAGTAAATATCAGTAAGCTATACTGAGCAATAAAAATGTTTTTCTCATGTATGTAATAATAAACAATTCTTTTTCACTATTCTCAAAATTCACCCTTGGAAAGTTTTTAAAAGTACATTTAAAAAGTCAAAGCAAAATAGATTTTTCATATTGACTTTTTGACCCTAACTGGAATATTTTCAAGGACTATTAAATTTTTCATGATACATTGGCTAAAAGTCCAAGATAAAACTTTATTATGATTTGTTTCAAGTTCAAAATAAGCCATACTATGAAATATTTATTCCAATTGTAGCCTCATCTTATTTCATTTTATTATATATTTAGTATTTTTTTTGCCACCTATAGACAAACTCTAAAATTTTATGCTAGCTCACGGATGGATTCATTTTAACATTATATTCTTTTCTCTTTCATTGGTACATTAGAAAAGTTTGATCATGATGTATAAAGTTAATTAAGTTATTTCTTACTTGATAGTTGATTCTTATTCAATTATTCTACAAAATTGAATCCAGGACATCAATCTCTCCATATAAACATTTTTCAAAGAATACCATAACTTATATTTTCCATTTTATTAATAACTTTAATTTTAGCTATATTTCACGTATTAATTTTATATTTTATCTCATTACAAAGTAAAGAGAAACTGTATGTTTTTCTACTTATTTTCTAAAATTATACATTTGGATAAAATAAATATATTGGATCTCATTTGGTTTAATTTTGATGAGATAACCTTTAGTAATTAATATTGCAAGATGATTTATTCTTTAGTCAGCTTTGGCTAATTGTTTGGCAATAAGAATGTTTTTGTCATTTAGGCTATAATGTGAAAATTTTCCATAAATGAAGTAACCAAAGTATGCAAGTTCAAGGCTTCAAAATATGAAAGCATATTTTACAAAAATTAAGATGAAAAAGTTATAAAAATATTGCATTGGAAAAGGGTGTTGAAATAACTATATTTTAATTGTTTCCAACTTTTTCTGACTATACTATGTATGTTGGGGGTACTCAGGACTACCCTCAGATCTGATGATTTAGTAGGATGACTCATAGGACTCAGCATATAGTTGTACTCAGCGCTTTAATATTTTACAATGAAAGTACAAGCACAAACAGCAAAGGGAAAAGGTGCATGAGGCGAAGTCCTGAGAAAACCAGGCATAGCTTCCAAAGTGGAGTCAGACAGGGCACACTTAATTCCCCCAGCAACAACTGACACTAGCTCTTGGGAATTGTTGTTTGCCACAAAAAGCTTCTTTGAGACTCACTGCCCAGGGTTTTTACTGGGGACTGGTCACATAGGTACCTGCGGCCTGTCATGTACCCAAATCCCAGACTACCAGAAGGAAAGCAGGTGTTCAGCCTAAGCCATGCTGTTTGCATAAACAGTTTAGAAATCATAAGCCATTATTATCTTCTAATGGTGGTGGGAATCACTCAAAATCTAAGTTCCCAGGTGCCAGTCATGGGCAAATTTTGCAGGCAGACCTTTCAAAGGGATAGCTTTTTTTAAATTTTTTTATTTTTTTTGAGACAGAGTCTTGCTCTGTCACCCAGGCTGGAGTGCAGTGTTGCGATCTCTGCAGTCTCTGCCTCCCCGGTTCCAGTGATTCTCCTGCCTCAGGCTCCTGGGTAGCTGAAATTACAGGTGCACGCCACCATGCCCTGCTAATTTTTGTATTTTTAGTAGAGACGGGGTTTCATCATGTTGGCCAGGCTGGTCTCGAACTCCTGACCTCAGGTGATTCACCTGCCTTCGCCTCCCAAAGTGTTGGGATTATAGGCATGAGCCGCTGCGCCTGGCCAAGGATAGCTTTTTTTAAAGTTCTATGTCAACTTCTTTCTGCACACTCGCTTTAAAAAAAGGTGTCCCCAAGTGAAAGAGCTACCATTATAAAGAAGAGCCACTTGCTAAGTCTTGGTAAAGCTTTTCTAGGATACTTCTCAGATATTGAGAAAGTAAATTCTGGGCAATATATTCTTTTGCAGGTCAGGTGGTTTCAAAATTTGCCTTCAACATGATTAAAAACAAAATATTTGAGTTATTAATTGACATACTATTAAAATCATTCCTGATAATATATCACAATTTTGGTATAACATTCAGAAGAAATTTACAAAATAAGTGACATTGTTATCAAAATCCCCTCTATTACCACCTACTTATTATGAGCTCATGTAGTTCTTTTTGGTTGACATTAAAAAATTTAAAAAGAAGTTTAAGTAAACAACACAAATACATTCTAAAATCTATAAATAGGTATTTAACAGGAAAGTAAAATTTTATTGCAAATATATCTCTTAGAGAGAAAATTGGACTTTTTTTATTCTTTACAGTTAATGTATTGCCTCATTCTAGTTATTGGTCATATTCATTCAGTGAGACATGAACTAACTTAAAAAAAAAGCTCACGATTTTCTTTAGGAGATACATTTGCAATAAAATGTTACCTTCATGTCTTATAGATTTAATAATATGTTTATGTTATTTACTTAAACTCATTTGAAAAATTTTAGATATAAACCAAACAAACTACGTTAAATTTCAAAATATTTTAAAGTGTTAGGTGAGCAAAGATGAAGGCAGTAGCTTAAACTACTTATATCTCACTTTACTGAGTTAGAACAATTTCTGTAACACATGGTTATAAAATCAGGAACTGAGATGATGAGTAGAAGGGCAAAATAAAAAATTTCTGTAATTAAGAAGATATAAGAGACAAATATAAAATTTAAAATTAGAATCATTAAAAGTTGGAATATTTCTGACCTGTACAGAATAATGTAGATTTTCAAATCTTCTCTCATTTTTACTTTTCAGATAAAATAACCGCAGCTAGAAATGTTGGTAATGGGAAGAATACAAGCTTAATATCAAGTGGACCAAGATTTGAATCCCAAAGCTGACATTTATAATTTGTTTCCTGGGCAAAGTTTTTACCCACTGTAAGTTTTATTTTCTTATCCTATGAAATGTAGCTAATACTTATTTTTCTACACTGTTTTATATGAAATTTGTGTGTTCCTATATAATGCCTGGAAAAAAAATAAGTGGCTGAGAAAGATTCCTTTTGGTTATCACAGAACCAGTTAGTAACAGAACTAAGGCAAGGCTTAATCAAGGTTTTCTGATTTCAGTCCCAGGCATAGTCTATCCTTGAATCTATGATATTTCTAAGTGCTATCCCAAGTGAGTTGTTTATAGTAGTGCTCTAAACATGATAATATTATACGTATTTCAAAGTACTTTTAATATGTTGTTTCACTGATAACGCATCGATGGGGTAAGCATGGAATATGGGACTTTTCCTCAATGAAGTTCAGGAAGGTTAAATGACTTGCTCAAGATCGTCTCATTACTAATAATTAGCAATGGAAGGAGATCAAGAATTTAGCTTTTCTGATTTCTAAAGAAGTTTTCTGACCATAGGCTGTTCTCATCTACAAAATGAGATTGTTAGACTAGATTGTTGACCCCTAAATGGCACTCAAGATTCCCTTTTGCTTCTTTCTCTCTGTCTCCTTCTCAGTCCTTTATCAGGGTTAAGTGCAAGGATCTGTTTTCTGGCCACAATTCTCAGGGGTCCAGTTTTCATGTGGTGAAGACAGAGGTAAATAAACATTTTGGGTGTCCCTTTGACTTTTTCCACTCTCTCTCCAGAGCTGTAGGGTAGGCAAGAGCCTCCCAGAGGCTGTTTCTGGATGGGACCTGGCCCCTGCTTGAGGCATACCCACATGTTCGTGCTAGCTTTTCCATCTTTTCCTGCCATCTCAGTACTGTGATTCAGAGAGCTGAGATTTGGACTTGGGCTTAGAGGGGAGGAGCAAGGGAGACAGCTTGACTTATTTAATTAAGGGCCATCAAGCCCGGGATGGAGTTCCCTGGCTGTGCCAACATTTCTTGCCTATAATGACATTATTATAAGGCACCCACGCCTACCTGGCTTGGTCTCTGTTTAAATCTTTTCTTGATAAATCTTAGAGGATAAGGTGGCTGCAAAAGAAACAATCACGTACTTAGGAGTCTACATTTCTACTTGGGTGTGAGTGTGTGTGTGAGTGTGTGTGTGTGTGTGTGCATGTGTAGGGTGTAGAGAGAAAAGCAGAGGGGAACTTTGAGTTCCTCTTAGATACCAACAGTCAAGTGTAGATTCCTGCACAGATGCACATGTTGTTGGCTCAAAAATACATAAATAAGACACATATAAGAGTGCTTTCATTCACTTGCCATTGATTTGCTCAAGGATTTATTCAATAAATATTAACACCCTATATGCTCCAAGCCTTGTACTTGTACCTTGGATAAAAAATATTAAATGAGACACTACACCTACCTCAGTGAATTCAAGCCTGTTGGGAGAAATTGGAAATCACAATGTAGTAAATGATATAATGGTAGCATGTACAAGAAACCTGGGTTCACTGAGTTACATCACCTGAATCAAAATGGTTTCCCAAAGGTGTTGAGAGAGAATATGGAGAGAGATTCAGCAAGTTCAGTTTTGGACATGGCTTCTTGAAAGATATTTATCTGCAACCTAAATCTCTAAAGGTTAGAAGTTTACATGAATGGCCTCTCAACTAGGGAATGAATAAGCAAATTGGGGTACCTTCACACAATGGGGTATTACTCAGCAATAAAAAGAAATGAATTATTGATATGTGCAACAACATGAATGAATCTCCAATGTGCTGTGCTGAGTGAAAGAAGCCAGATGCAAAAGTATGATTCCATTTATATGATCTTCTGGGAAAGGCACAATTATGAGGACATAAAGCAGATCAATAGTGGCTAGGGGTTTGGGGTAGGAGGAATTTTCTTCAAAAGTCATGGACGAATTTTGGCGGAGATAGAATTGTTCTATATCTTGGTGATAGTAAAGTCTCAGAATTGTTTCAGAATTGTTTACTAAAAACAGTGACTATTATTGAATATAAGTTATACCTTAATTTTTTTTAAAAAAGAGTAATAATTTGGCTGAGCTTGGTGGCTCACACCTGTAATTCCATCACTTTAGGAGGCCGAGGCGGGGGGATCACCTGAGGTCAGGAGTTCGAGACCAGCCTGGCTAACATGGTGAAACCCCGTCTCTACTAAAAATAGAAAAATTAACTGGGTGTGGTGGTGGGCACCTGTAATCCCAACTACTTGGGAGGCTGAGGCAGGAGAATCCCTTGAACCCAGGCGGTGGAGCCCAGATCGCGCCACTGCAATCCAGCCTGGACAACAAGAGCAAGACTCCATCTCAAAAAAAAAAAAAAAAAAAAAGAGAGAGAGAGAGAGAGAGCAATAATTCACTTAGCTGTGTCCCCATAGGTGCAGACTTGCACGTGCACACACACATGCCCACCTACGATACTGCTAGGGTGATGCATTCCTTTTTCCTCATTTTTTCCTGTGGAAAGGTCCCCAGAAGTGCTCTCAACAGGAGTGTTATTGTCTTTTAGGCAATAGAGTTCTTCATTGGCTGGGACTGTAGTGTGCTTTGCAGGATGTTTGGCAACTCTAGCACACACCTACTAAATGCCAGGCCATCTCCTTGCATTTCTTCAAGTCTCCTGTGGAGTCTATCTGCACCCCAGCTGAAAACCACATGCTAGAGCAAAATCCCTGAACTCTCTTCATATGAAGAGAGATGAGTTTTCTAATTCATTAGTGAAAGACAGAACTGGTGTGTTTGACTTATTTTTTTCCTTTTTGTTCTTGAGGGCAGAGGGAGGTGGAAACTGTCTACCTGCAGTGAAAATTAATTGTGGTCTGCTCTCTTCCATAACCGATAGAGTTGACTTTGCTTCTTGCCATGTCTTGGGGTTGGGGGTGTGTGTGAAAGTTAAATTCGCATGAGTGTCAGCAAGCCATCTGTCAGCACACCTGCCATGTGTCCCCTGAGCTAGCTTCTTCCAGTAAGAGAGCTGGCGCATTAGTTTCCATCAATCCAACTCCTGTGTCTACCGTATCTGATCTTGGAAGGAAGGAGAAGAATGCTGATTACGGATCCACCACTCCAAATATATGTAATGGTAATCCATGGAAGTATCAGATGGGATACTACGTATATTCCAACCTTCATTCCTTGCTATAACACATGCCCTGAGTATATTAACCCAGATCCTGGAACTCAAAGTAATACTGAGGGATTGTGAACTTTCTGGAATTAGTTCAGTAGGTGTGTACTAAAAATCGGTGCTGTTTGCTTCTTACAGAACAACAGTGGTTTCTAAGTTCTTCCTCCACCTTTGAATGTAGCAGGTTAAATTTACATAGCAGCAGTCTCTGCCCTGGTAACACTATGTCAGGTTTCCTAATTGTGTCACTGACAGATCCAGACTGACTTTGCACTGCAATTTGTACTCAGCAGTATAATGAAACTCAACAGTATAAATGAAACCTTCGGTGTTAGGTGGAGACAAGCGTTTGCTTCGAAGTCTGGAACACTTTTTTTTTCTTTTTTTTAAAGCAAGAAAGTATTTTGTGAGATAATGGAAGTGTCATAACATGGAACATTAGCAGATCTTTTTGTCAGTGGCTTCAAAAGCTAGACACACTACCACATACATGCTGAGGTTGAAAATTCTTGTTTAAACTAATATTGATGGCATTTTAAGGTGACAGAGGTGTACTAGCCTCTGAAAAAAAATTAAACAGGCCATTTATTCCTCCCACCTTATAAGAGTCCTTCCAGAACTCTCCCATTAGTATGCTTGTTCTTTCACTGATATCATCCCACAGAACGTGTCTAAAACTAGTTGACTAATCTAATAAACTGTGCGACTAAAGTATCAGTAGGTATTCAAATATACCTCACCTTGTTCTAAATGGCTAGGTGTTTTTTTTTTTGAGACGGAGTCTTGCTCTGCCACCCAGGCTGGAGTGCAGTGGCCTGATCTCGTCTCACTGCAACCTTCGCCTCCTGGGTACAAGCGATTCTTTTTTTCTTTTTTTTGAGATGGAGTCTTGCTCTGTCGCCCAGGCTGGAGTGCAGTGGCACGATCTCGGCTCACTGTAAGCTCTGCCTCCCGGGTTCACGCCATTCTCCTGCCTCAGCCTCCCGAGTAGCTGGGATTACAGGCGCCTGCCACCATGCCAGGCTAATTTTCGCATTTGTAGTAGAAATCGGGTTTCACCGTGTTAGCCAGGATGGTCTTGATCTCCTGACCTCGTGATCCGCCCGCCTCGGCCTCCCAAAGTGCTGGGATTACAGGCATGAGCCACCGCGCCCGGCCCCGGGTACAAGTGATTCTCCTGCCTCAGCCTCCCAAGCAGCTGGGACTACAGGTGTGCGCCACCACGCCCAGCTAATTTTTGTATTTTTAGTAGAGACGGGGTTTCACTGTGTTAGCCAGGATGGTCTCGATTTCCTGACCTCCTGATCCACCCGCCTAGGCCTCCCAAAGTGCTGGGATTACAGGCGTGAGCCACTGCGCCCACCCCTAAATGGCTATGTTTTAATATGTAACACCACCTCTTCTGCTTTTTAAAAATTGCCTTTTAAAAGGACTTTCAAAGATTTAGCCAAGGGAGTATTGGTTGGGCTCCAGGCCCTAGAACAGTTTGTGGGAGGGATATGGTGTTCTCAGAGACCTACAGATAACACTGCACAAACGGTTCCTGGCCTTGTAAATACCAGTTTCTGGAACAGAGTTTCTGAATTTCTGTCTCAGAAATTATGTATTTAATAAATGTGAGAATATTTTGTATCATATTATCTTATCGAGGCTGCTATGTATTGTTTTATTTGGCAGAGGCATTTAATTTAACAGATATTTACTGAGTGCCTCCTATGGACTGGGAATAACAATAGTAGTAAAAACATATATAATGTCACTCTGTGCTAGGCATTCTTCTAAATATTTCTTTATACTGATTCATTTTAACCCTCACAGCAATGCTATGATGTAATTACTCTCATTAACATATCCATTCTACAGATGAGAAAAACTGAGGGGTTATGTAACCTGCCCAAGGTCACACAGCTGGTGAGAGGTGAATTTGGTTTGAATTCTCACATTAGGCTCAAGTCTGCTGGTTGGCTTAATGTTGGAAGAGATGATAAGTGGTCCATTTCAAAGATAATTTTGTGTATACATGTAATAAAAACGACAAATGTGAATTAGATTTGTGCAGAATGATTCTAATTATGAAGCAATTGCTTTTTAAGTAGCATTATTTTGTTCACACTAATAGTTTTTTCTCAAAATTAATTATTTCTTCCATAATCTCTTCTGAGAAATAATGTTAGTTTTGCATGTAAGTAGAAGCAAATTTTACAGAAATAGAACGTGTAGGTTTTTACAGGACAGTGTAACATTTCTGCTTTTTAATTTATAGATGATTAAAAATCTTCTATTGATAGGGGCCTCTCCTCTCCTAGAAAAGAAGCTTTACAAAAGACTTAAAAACCTATATTTAAGATATGTATGCTATTTAAACTGATCAAAAGTGCAAACATAATTTCATACCTTTTAAATGTATTTGTGAAATATCTTTAAACTTTCTTATTGACATTTCTCTGTGAAGAGACCATCATGTGCTTTGTATTCCTACTTTTAACTAAAAGCCACTAGCGTGCATGTAAACGTTTTAGAATGAATTTTATAAATATTTCACAATTATCTCAGCCAAAACCCAAACCACTCACAATATTCATTGTAATAGATGCAAGTACGCAGGGAGAACTCATTTTCAGATCTTATGTTTGCTTATTAGATGTTGAAAAATATAGTAATGATGTACCAGTGGAAATAATTTAGGTCCATGGATTTACCAGGATATCTTGTTGAAAACGTTATTTACATCTGTACTGTCTTCTGTATGTGTAGAAAAAACGAACTATTCTTCCAGTTACTTCATTCTAAATTGAGAAATTGCTTAGAAATTAAGACAGAGAAAATAATCGTTACTACTCTGTAAATGAACAAAAAGAAATGATTAGAGAAGACATTAACTGTTTCAATATTTTGTTTCTTTTGTTGACTTGAATAAATGTTCTACATTTTTGTTATAAAACATGACTTTTTATGTTAAACATTCTCCTTAATACTGTTGATTTGTTGGTGACATGTGGCTCCCTTTCTAGAAGTAGGATGGTGACCCCTCAGCCCTTCTGCGAGAAAAACGAGGGTGATCCACATCCCCCATCCCTCATCTTAAAGTCAGGTTCATAATGGATAAGGTAAGCTTTCTAATGACTTCACAAATAACCAACCTCAATCAACTTTGGTAATTGATAAAATCATCACTTAACTTTCTGATATAATGGCAATAATTATCTGGGAAAAAAAGTGATGAAAGATTAAATTTGCATTTCTCTCAGAATCTTGAAGGATATTTGAATAATTCAAAAGCGGAATCAGTAGTATCAGCCGAAGAAACTCACTTAGCTAGAACGCTGGACACATGGATCTAAGTCCCTGCCCTTCCACTAACCAGCTGAATGGTTTTGTGTAAACCTCCTACACGCTTGTGCTTGGTCACCTCATTTGTCAAAGTAAAGGCTGAAATAGGAAGATAATGAACCGTGTCTTTTTGGTCTCTTTTCCATCCATTACTCTGATTTTACAAAGAGGCCTGTATTCCCCTGGTGAGGTTGAAGATGAATCAGGTTTGAAAGCCCCCTGGAAGTGGACAAATGATTATCAGAAGACCTCTCAAAGTGTAACTAGTTCACTGAGCACCTACTACTTTCTTCACAGGTCTCTGAAAGGCCAGCAGGATGCTACCTCCTTATCCCTGTCAGTGCCACACCCACTATCAATGGGTAATGTGATCTCATTAGAGTCCATAGAGTCTGTGTCTTAGAATCTAATATCTCAACATTAAAAATATGTCAGAGAAAGGGATTTGCTTTCAGTTTTTCCCAGAGCAGTGCTTTTTAGAAAATTGATACCAGGCCCAAAATTAATTATATTAAATCACAATTGATCAAAAAACTAAATTTATCTGACATGGATTAATTTTAGACATGTCTAGTCTTTTGCAATGGTTATAAGAGATTTTTTATTTGTGCTATCATTTTATGTTAAAAAAACTATTTTCAAATGTATGTCATATGATTCCTGACTTAGATTGGGGTTGCTCTGAAGCAGACCCTGAGACGAGGATTTGGGTGAACGTGGTTTATTAGGAAATATATCCAGGAAAAACACATAGATGGGCGGGGACCTGAAACAGAGATGGGAAAGGAAGTGAAGGAAAGGGAAGAAATCCAAACAAGCTTGCATTATATAGTCAGACTTCATGGAAAACATCTGTGGCTCAATCCAGTAAAGAGGATCTGGAGATAAGGCCTGTCACTTCTTAGATTTGTTCCCATCAGGGATGAGGGTGCTGAAGTATTTACAACCGCACCGTCAGTCATGATGGGGATATGTATGTTTCTAGGCATGTTTGCTTTTTCCTGTGTGTAGTCAGAGGGTTCTGGCAGATGGAGGTAGGCCTCCAACAAAGAGAGCACGTGCTGCCTCAGAGAATAAAAATGAAAGACATAAGCAAAGAGATGTGAGAGTTACAGGCAGAATACTGACAAGGTCCGCTGCAGGTCTGTTCTAATTACATTCCACGAGCAACCATGAAGCTGATGAAATATTATTTAATGAAGTTATTTTGTACAAAGAACAGGGCAGTAGATCCTGTTCATCTGCTTTACAGATTAATATCTGTATTGATGAGGGCATTGCAGGAAGCAGATGGTCCACCACACTGGGTAACTTTATATTATTTAAAATTTTTTTTAATTTTTAATTTTTGTGGGTACATAGTAGGTGTATATATTTATGGGGTACTTGAGATGTTTTGATACAGGCATGTAATGCATAATAATTGCATCATAGAGAATGGGATATCCATCCCCTCAAGCATTAATCCTTTGTGTTACAAACAATCCAGTTATACTCTTTTAGTTACACACTGGGTAATTTGAGGAGAGTTTAATCAAAGGGCTATTTAGTAAGGTGAGGGCAGAGGGTTAGGAACCCATGAGGGATCAGTGCAGAACTGGTGATGGGCTGAATGTCCATGCTTAGATTGGAAGGGGTAAGGAGAAGAAACATAAAAATGCTGTGTGAAGAGAAGCAGGGTCTTCCTCAGTTGGCGGGAAGCCTGCCAGGGCAGTGGACACTGTGTCTCACGTTCTGCCTTCCTTCCCTTTCCTGCCAGGCCTCTGATCAGCCAAATAACAAGCTGGAGGACTCAGGAGGCCCTTGCTTTAGTTCCTATTGGAACAATACAGCATAGAACAGGGCCAAGAAAAGGGCAAAGGAAATACAAAAGGACGCCTGGAAGATTTGCACAGGGCAAAGGATGACTTGCTGAGTTAATTTAAAGTGATGTAAATTGCTAAGACAACACTGCAAAGCATTCATATCATTTTTTTTTTCCAGGAAGAAAATCTAAACATTTTCTTCAGGATCTTCAATAATAAAAATCTATTTATCAAACGTGAACTTCTTTTTCTACCCTTTACCAGACTGCCCTACTTACTTGTCTAGAGCAGTTACTAAGAGAGAAATAACCTGATCCTTAGTAGTTCTTTCTTATTACCTGGCAATGAGGCCTTTCCCAGTGCCTCAAGATTTGACCTTTGACTTCATTTCCTGTTTATCTCATAATGCCTGAGTTTTTACGGCCTTCTCAACATAAAACATTTTCTTTGGTCACATACATTCCTTTCTTTTTTCTTAAGATGAAATAGGTTATTTCTTATAATTACATAGTATATGTTTACTATAAATAATACCAATTTTGAAAAATGCTAATAAAATTACCTTTAGTCCACCAACCAGGGAATAATAACTCATAGCACATTGCTGTATATCCATCCAATATTTTTCAGTTCACATACGCAAGTGTGTGCACACACAGCCTTTCTTGTAAAAATGGGAACGTTTACAAAATGATTTGCATTATTTCCTTTGATAACTCACAGAAATTCTTCCATATTTAGGTAGGTAGATCTGCATAAAATTTAATCATTGAAACTTTTTTAAATGATGGAAACATCAAGTAATTTATAATATTTGATGAATTCCATAATATTGAACATGTAGATGATTTCCAATTTTGGGACGTTCTTTACAATGATAAATAATGTGACTATAAACTAATTGTATATATGTTTTTTACTTATCCTTGGTTTTCTTAGGTTAATTTTCTAGATTTAAATGTCTTGCTGAAAAGTTTTATTCACAGAATTTCTTACAACCCTGAAATTCTTTTTTGAATGCCAGTTCTACGTGATATCTTCAATTTGGCCCAGGTTTTATTTTATCTGCTGGACTGTTAACTATTATTACAACAGAAATATTTCCACTGTATATTTACTGGTCTTTCCAGGCTGAAATTAAGGGAAATCTCCTGAGGCCAGTGTAAGTACAATGGGACCTGTATTTATGGTGCTGCAGAGGAGTTTCATGAAATCCAAAGTCAGAGTTTTAGTTGGGCCCCAAGAACAGCCTAGGCTGGAGACTAGAGAGCTAAAAGTAACCAACAGATATTTTCCATGCATATATTTGTTCTCTCCTTCTATGTATAAGTTCAATTAATGCCAGTCTTCCTGAGTTTCCTATTCCTTGTTTAAGTCATTCTTTGTTTCATTGAAAAATTCCCTAGTCCAGTTCCTGATTTCCTCCAGAAAGGAACTAATTAATTGGACCAGTTTGGGTTTGAAGGTTCACTCCTGGTCTCTTCCAAACCATGGGTATAATTTAAGCTAAAAATGAAAATAAATATGAGCAACAAAAGTTAAAGAAATACTAGTATGCCAAAGAAAATTTAACAACTCTTTTAAAGACATTTTGGGTCATAAGGAATCAAATTGCTGACAATCTGCAAAATACAATTCATGAAGAACTTATGGATACAGCTAAATCAGTGCTCACAGGAAAAATCTATCATAAATAAATCTATTGTTATGATAATAAACAAAAATAATTAAAATCTTTAATCACTCAACACAAGAAATTACAAAATGTAAAAAAGGGCATTAGAAGGAATAAATTAAGGTTAAAAACAATAGAAATAGAAATCATAAAAACTGTAAAACTATTACATAGTTTCAAGAGTGCATTGCAGAATTATAGAAAACTTTTGCTTTAAAATAAGGAATAAGAAGTCCCTGTATATATTACACACTGTAAGTTAATTTGATATGGAGTCACGATTTAATGCAATTAGGTAACAAAAATAATTTTTTAGAAAAGATACTATATTGTTGAAGGCAAAAATGCTATGTGAGGCTCAATAATTGAAGCCCAACCTGATTCTCTGTCCCTATGTTAAACAATGCTGGGACCAAGCAATAATACCTTATCTGCATGCTTCAGAATTACTGGCTCCTGAAAGATAAGACTAGGAAAGACCTAAACAACTTATTATCAAGACTAACAGTTTGCTCCTGAAGACTCCCTTCAAGATCGTCTCACAGCTAAGTTTAGCAATCAAAGTAAACCCTGCTCATTTCTAGCATTTATCTGCCTTAAAGTTACCCAGCCCAGACCCTGAACCTTCCTAAATGTATTTTCCTATTTTTCCAACTTTGGGAGACTGCTAAGAATTGTATTGCAGTATGTCTCATACACAGTTTAGCTCCATTAATAGATGTTTTCTGGTGGTCATATGTGATATGATGGGCAGGCTTAACAAAAGAGGAAAATGCTAACTTGCGTTCTCTGTTTGCCACGATGTCACTTTGGTTTTGTAGAGATTAAGAAACTGAGCTGCGAGAGATTAAATATTCTATCAAGGTCATTGCCCGCAAGCAGGGTAGGAGGATTTAAAAAGGTCTGACACACACCTGAAATTCTACTTGTTCCATTACTACATCCTGCCTGCAGTTGGCCGTCTCTGTTTCTGCATTTTGCTGGAAGAATCCCACCTTGAGTCCTTTTAGCCTGTACTTTTCCTTCAAATTATCTCAATGGCAGCACATGAGAAAAGCCCTCGAATTGCTCTTTTTATTACTTCAGTTGCTATAGAAATTCTGTGTCCTACCTCTCATCTTAACCAGAATGATCATCAAAGGATCTGAATGATTGAATTTGAGAAATAAAAGTAATGATGGTTTCTCATGTATTATTTTGTCTATTTATATGTGCCTACTTGAACCTGAACAAGACTGAAGACATTTAATGCACGTTTGCGAAGGCTGTAGAGGGCGTCCAGTGGTTTTACATGCATTGTCTTATTTGAATTCGATTTGATTTGATTCTAGTCTGAACTTATTCTCAACATGTTACCATCCACACTTATAATAAAAACCTTGTTACTTTCTTGTGTTTTATCTTCCACTTTTGGCTCATATAAATTTTATATTGTCACTGCATTGGTCAAAGTTTAGCCCTGCAATTTGACTTATAACTATGTCTCTCTATCCATCTATCTATCTATCTATCTATCTATCTATCTATCTATCTATCTATGAAAACAAAACGTATTTGTTTGCTTTACATGTTTTTAGATAATCGGTGTTCCGCTGAAAAATGCCACATGTGATTATGTGCTATGGATGAATTGCTCAAGGCATGACCATGTCAATACCTTCTTCCAATCCATTTTATAAGTTCCAGGACTTTCACTGGTTTATGGTGACTGGCCCACTTTGAAAGCACAAAGAAATTGCCTTGCCTACATGAGCTAGTATTAAAAACTGTAGGTTAAAATGGAGATTTAAGTGAAGCAAAGTCATAACACTGATTAAGAGCAGAGATATCTCTTTTCAGTTTTTTATTTCCGATAGCAAGTTAAAAACTGTTAGATCTTGCAATCTTTCTTCTCTCCTTTCCGTCTCTTTTGACCCAAGATAAATTTCAATTACCTAAATCCTATTTCCTGTTGCTAATCACCTACTCCAGTCAGTATTCTTTAAATAGTCATTAAGGCTGGGATGAGATCTCTGTCAGTTCTGAAATTAAGAAAATTTGGAGCAGCCCATTAACAGAACAGGAAATTCCCTAATATCCTCAGGATGTGTATAGAAATCCATCATGATAAAATACAAGAGGAACTAACATCTCCTGGGGATATTTATTAAATAAACTCATCTAAATACATCTGACAAATACATTATCTTTCCAAAAAAGTCTAATTACCAAGATCCATTTATTTAATTAAGTGACCCTCAAATACCCTATTTTTTTCTTTTGAAATTCCTCTATAATAATGAATTTACTAATAACGAGCTTCCTAAAATGGGTACCAAGACAATCAACTCATTTGTGCTTCTTTTATGTTCCCTATGTTAGACAAAGGCATTCGGAGAAAAAAAAAGCCATTATTCTACCCTCTGAGATTGAATAGAATAACTTTTCCTAAAGAATTTCTCAAAACAAATGAAAAACATTGTTTACTTCAATGTTATTTGTAGCAGTAGCGATAAAATGAATAAAAGAAATAATGGCAAACTGTGAATTATATTTTAACAAGACGAATGTTTAAGTTTTTCTTTTAATGTAGCAAGAACAATAGCATACCATTTTTCCAGATAATCAAACAATAATTGTCTCATAAAAGGGAGAGGGCAAGCATTAAAATATGTATTCATAAAATGAACACTTGCTATAACACCACTTACTCTGTATTGAAATTCAGCAAAATGAAGACACATTCAAGGAGCATTGCTTATCAAAATAATTTAAATACCTTTTGAAGTCGAGGTTTTTTCAATTTAACTTCTCATTAGTTTCTTCTTTTTTATACAGCACCCCCCGCCTCATCCAAGCTGACCTAAATACGTAATTCTCTTCTTATCCAGAAGGAAGAAAGAAACATTCTTCTTTCTTCCTTCTGCATAATTTGGCCATGGCTTCTCCTTGTGTTTAGAATATTCTCCCCATTTCCCTTTGGCCTGTTAATCACAAGTGGCAGTTATAGAAAATGAGAGGAGTGAAGATTTTGAAATGTGGAAGAAGTGGATTTGAATCTAAGTTATCTATCTTACTGACTGAGCAGCAGTAGGGAGAAAGCTTTGAACTTCAGTTTTGTCATTTGTAAACTGGCAATGTATCATCTCGTGGGATTGATCTGAAGGTTAAATAATACAACTAATGTTTTTTTGAAAAGTTCTGTGATACGGAAATTTCTGCATAAATCCTACCCCCTCTGTAGGATTTTCCTAGCAGTTACAGCCACAGAGATCTCTCCAAACATCCTGCACCAAGTCTGCAACTCATTTGGTTCTTTTCAAATACTTTGTGGAGTTAATTAACGTTTAAAGTTCACTGAAAATCAGTTACTGAACACTTGCTAAGATTCATACTGGGTGTTAGATGCTGGTGAAGACAGAAAAAAATAGCCACAAGAATCTCATGTTCTATGTGGAATGAAGGTCCAGTAATTTGGGCTTTGCAGAGCTGAAAAAGACAACTATTACCAACCATATCTCTCCCCCAATTGAAGCAGTGATGATGGGTGGCTCTGAGCAGGTAGATTTAGTAGGAGATAAGACTGTGACCCTGGGGTTTTCTCCTGTTGTGTATTTTTGACAGTCAGTAACAGAGATCAGATTATAGAGGCTGCATTCCTCCTGAAGCTTTTAGGTTCTAAAGGGAGCCAGAATTCAATTGAGAGAGGAGGGAAACTGGAACATCAAAGTGGCTAGTAAGTAAAACTCTTTAGGCTCAAGACTTCTAGAAATTTGGTAATAGATACTAACACAAGATATTTATTATCAGCAAAGAAACCAGAAGCCTGACCTAGAAAAGCCTGTGATGATTTCAGCTCTAAATTAACCCTCAAAGACCAAAACCTACTTAGTAGAAAACAGGCTGCACAAGGTTTGCCCATAAGAAAAGCATACATCCCTTTCCTTCTTTTGGTAGGATCACAGAGAATAAGAACAAACAAGAAGCTCCTGAATATAAAATTAGGAGTGCAGGAATAAGGGGCTGCCAGATGGGCTTATCCAGACCAGAACTACACGTCTGTCAGGGCAGCAGTCTTCCCAAGTCCAGTCTTCCCAGCAGAATTTGATTGTTGCTATGTGCCAGAGATTATCTTGTTCCTAACATCATCTGCTGTTGAGTTTGTGAGCATGTGTGTGTAAATAGCGATGGGGGACATATAACTTTCTTTTTCATTCATAGTTTCCTAATCAGGAGAAGCAACATATGGAATTTATGGAGAAGACTATCTCCCAGAGATCCTGGACTTTGATCTGAGAGTAGTACCCATCTGGGACTGGTTTTGTTTTTGTTTTTGTTTTTGTTTTTCCTTTGGACAAGAGGTGAATGTACTTTTCTTATGAAAAGAAAGGTGCACAGCAGATATTTTGGTAGTCAAAACGTCAGGCTGTGGCAAAAACTGCTTGTTGTTCCCTGATATACATTTTACTGATTCTTGTATTTGTTTTTATTAATATCATATTTTTTGCAATGAAAATTCGATTTTTATATTTCCCAGACTCCTTTGCAGCTAGAAGTGATGTGTGCATTTAGGGATATGCTTTGAAAAAGAGAGTACATACTCATCTCACTTCTCTTGGTTTTTATCTTCTTGTTGGACAGGATATGGACATAGCGGTGGCAAATCATCTTAGAACATGTGGATGAGGGAAAAACCCTTAACTCTTACTTTGATGAAGCCAAATAAAGAACCTGGGTTCTTGACAATCTTGGTGCTATGATACCACCACTGGACTACTTATTGCTGGACTGAGGAGACAGAGAGAGAGAAAGACAGAAAGAGAGAGAGAGAGAGAGAGAGAGAGAGAGAGAGATGGATCTTTTAACACCCTTGCTTGTAATATTTGGCATATAAAATCATGGGTTGGGCTAGTTCACTTAGGGCAGTGGTTCTCAATGGGAAATAACATTGCCCCTATCCAGAGGACATTCGGAAAAATCTGGAGACATGTTTTGTTATCACAACTGGACACTGATTGCTACTGTCATCAACTGGGTGGAGGCCAGAGATGCTGCCAAACATCCTACGAAGCACAGCAGGGCTCCCCACATCAAACAATTACTCAACCCAAAATATTAGTAGTGTCAAGGTTGAGTAACCCTGACTTAGGTTAAGAATTGATAAGAGTCCAAAGGTTGAAATAAATGATTCATTTGTCCAGAGCATATAGTAGTGGCAGAAAAGGACACTGGAAAATTAGGTAGGTCCAAGTTGTTAAGGTTCTTTCTTCTTCTTCTTTTTTTTTTTTTTTTTTGAGACAGAGTCTCGCTCTGTTGCCCAGGCTGGAGTGCAGTGGCACAATCTCAGCTCACTGCAAGCTCTGCCTCCTGGGTTTACGCCATTCTCCTGCCTCAGCATCCCAAGTAGGTGGGACTACAGGTGCCCGCCACCATGCCCAGCTAATTTTTGTATTTTTAGTAGAAACGGGGTTTTACCATGTTAACCAGGTTGGTCTTGATCTCCTGACCTTGTGATCTGCCCGCCTTGGCCTCCCAAAGTGCTGGGATTGCAGGTGTGAGCCACCGCGCCCAGCCGTTAAGGTTCTTTTAAGCCATGTGAAGAAGTTTAGATTTTATACAAAGGGCATTTAGAAATTGTCAAGGGACTGAAACAGGATAATATGATAATATTTGCTTTTTAATGAAATAAATTTGGGTGTAGTGAGCAAAATGAACTGGAATGAGCCAGTCTGTAGGTTACTGTAGAAACACAAGTTGAGAGATAGTGTCCCTGATTATGGTAGTGCAGTAGAAAAGGAAAAAAGAAGTAAATCGATTTGGAAGACTTTAGGAGGTAGAAGCAATATATTTGATTACTTTGCCACATTGGTGAAGGAGAGATGGGTTCAGGACTTAACCACATTTGTAGCTTGGATTGGAGGTATGGAGGTGGCGCTCACTGAGAATAGGAACATTTCTCTGCCTTGCATATTTTCTCAGGCATAAAGAAGACATGAGTTATGAGGCAAGAGATTCAACAAATATTGAAATCATCTCCAGAGATTCCTATAGATATTTGGAATTGAAAAGGAAAGCATTATTATTCACATTTACTGGGATAAGCTAGTAGAAATCATCTCTGAAGAACAACAACAACAACAACAACAAAAAGCCAGGATATAGGGTCCTGGCAAACCTTTTTACTGAATATGATAAGATTCTATTACACCAAATACATTCTGTCATGTTGAGGGATGGTCTGAGACTGGAGACCTTTGTAGCTAACATAGAACTAAGAAATAAATAAGAATACTACAGTGTTCAAGGCTGTTTGCATCTTAGCAACCCTACCTTTATAACTAGCATAGACTAAGAAGTACAGTAAGAATACTACAGTGTTCAAGGCTGTTTGCCTCTTAGCAACGGTACCTTTGTAACTAACATAGAACTAAGAAGTACAGTAAGAATACTACAGTGTTCAAGGCTGTTTGCATCTCTGAGTTGCTGTGGTTAAATATATCTTAGCAACTGTAACTTAGTAACTAACATAGAACTAAGAAGTACAGTATGAGTACTGCAGTGTTCAAGGCTGTTTGCAGAGATGCTGTGGTTAAATACATCTTAGCAACCGTAGGCAACTTTCTTAAGGTCTCCAAGTACCTTCATGTCAATGCCAGAACCAAAGTCAAATTTTAGAGTTATTTTAAATACTTAAAAGGATTTGTTATTCTACAATAATTTGTTTTATATATATTAAATATGTATATATATGGAGCAGTTAACTTAAGAAATTCAACATGTCAGTCCTAGTTCTGGGATACATATTGAGAATTTGTAAATGCTAAATGCATCAGGTACACATTTAATAAAGCTCTCCTTAAGAATAGAAATTTATGCTTAAAGCCTATAAGCTTTCTTGCCTTACTAGGGTCTCTCAGAATAAGTAGTCATTAGTTCTTAAGACTATTAATTCATTATTCCTAAAATTATGAAAGAAAAACTAGATAACAGAGGATGAAAAAACTCACTAAAGAGTTTTTATTTTATTAAGTTCAAAATTTAAAGCCATTTACAAATTATTGAAATGATTTTGGAACTAAATCTAAGAGAAATTACACCCTAAGAATTACGATTTTAAAGTCTAAGTAATTAAATCATTGTAATCCAATGTGAGTTTAATATTACACATTTAACTCACAAACATAGCATATCCCAAGATATGTAACAATCTTTTACCAACGTTTATTTGGCATGTTTCTACTACTATTAGATTTCTAAGAGGGAGTTAAGAAAAAATTCAAAAATAGAAAAACTCTAGAACACATAGTTGTTTAAAATGTACTGTATATATGTAGTTTAGTATTTCAAGAGTTTAAAAATAATTTTTCTTTGTTTGGCTAATATTTAGAGTTACATTTTCACAGATGTAGTGCCTGTAGCAAAATGAAAAGCGCGAGACCTACACCTAGGAGTATTTTTTGAACATTTAATATGTACTATTGAGTTGACTTAAATACGTTCTTATTACAAATTTATTCTTTAATATAGCATTCAAAGTGTTTTATACAAAAGCACATAGTAAGTCAAAGAAGTTCTTTTGGTAGAAATGAAAATACAAAAACTTATTTGCTCCCTCTGCTGGAGAGATGGGTGTTAATTTAAAGAGACATAATTTTAAGCTCTAGAAAGCAGTGTGTATGTTTTATTTCTTTAACTCAAGAAGTGGCTTAGTAAGCAAATGTAATGGCATCTAGAAAGGCAGAAACGAGGCACATTTTAAATTTACTTGGTACTATTCTATTTCAAAGGACTAAAATAAAACGATGTGCTTTTGGAAAACGTTAACTTGAGAATGAAGATTTAAATGTTTGTTTCTAAAGCTTACTTTAGTGTTTATTGTATGGTTTCTCTTCCTAGAGCTACCTGTCTATTTATAAAGATGGAATAAGTGTTTTCTGTTTTTTTTATAGATGATATGGGCTCTTGAGTACTGTATTTTTATACCATTGATACTCAAGCAATAAAACAACAACAGATCTTGCATGATTTTTAGTACCTAGAAGTTTATTTATTTTGATTTTTTCCTTCTCATTTCTCAAGTAATCTTCGATGACATGTTCTGGTACAGTTACAGTGAAGTGTACTAACTAGCAAAGCTAACCGTATACCAACCTGTAGATATAATAACAATATTTAATCTTTATTTTGCCCTAACTAAACAAAACTCTGCTAAATTATTTAGTTGCATTATCTTACTTAGTCATCTCTCAAATGTATGTGGTTGGTGTTAAAAATAGACCCCTTTTTTTAAAGATGAAGAACACCGAGGCCTAATAAACAAGAAACTTGTCTTAGTTCAAATACCTAGTAAGTGGCCAAGCCAGGATTTTCAACTTGGTTAGCTGCAGCCTGGAGCCTCAGCATTGAACCATTATAAGAATGTTTAAATGATGTCTGTAATTAAATGTCACATGCAAATTGCATGACTGTTTTTAAACGAATAGAAACTTACATATATTACTAGAAAGCTTCCATTTCCTCTTGCCAGGCATCATATTAATGTAAGTTACCCATGAAATGTAGGTTTGTAGGAGACTTATTGTTCTTTCAGACTGCTGCTATGAAGACAACGTGAACATTTTTTATGGGGAAATGCATGACACAGTGGACTTCCCAGTTAAGAAGTCTGCCTTTAGGTACTGATTCTCTGGGTCAAAAGGTCAAAATTTCTCAGGTTTTCATAGTATAAAAGAAGATGTGCCTCTTGCAGGGAAGTCATAATAATAAATCTGAAAAAAATCTGCATGATGCGCTGTGCCTTACAACATAGAATAATATGCTCAATAAATACTCAGTAAAAAGCTATCAGCCCAAAAGCCAACTTGATGTGTAGCTATGCTCCTGTGCATCACATATGGTAATGGAATAGAAAATTACCTGGAAAAAATCTTTTACACTGTTAGGAGATACAATTCAATGCTCCTAAGCTGAAGAATTTTGAATTAGAGCGTTAACACCTTATTTAATGGTTTGAATACAGACTTCTCACCAATTTAAAGGAAATGTAATAATGCATCTGCTGCATTTTGATGATATGGTCAAACTGTAATACAAGGCCATTGAATCTATTGCTCCTTGAATGAGCTGGTATTTTCTAATTATTTTGCAGATGATTGCTGATTAATTGGTTTGACCAATTATGTATCTGATTATGAATGACTCATAGGTCTGCTGTATAGAGGAAAAAAATGTTATGGGAATTTTGATTGGGGCCATGAAACTCATAGTTTAAGATACAGGAGTCATGATATTTAAATTGATTAATTATTTAATCATAAGCCATTTAAGGACTATATGTTTAAATTGATTCAGTTAGCTGGGTAACAAAAACTGCCCACTGAATTGTTTATTGCATACACACATTCTTAAAGAATAAAACAATTCCTCCACCAGAAAATGGTAATTCTATTTTTAATACCAAAAAGTCTCCAACAAAGTGTGACGACATTGCACAGAAAAATCTTTTCAGGAGAAATTGCACCAGTGGTATTAAAGATCCTTCAAATGGCTCAAAGGGCATCAGATGGATCTGCCACATCACCTCAGGAAACTACAGCTAGAAAAGAGGAGAAAAACAGTTCCTTCCACATTTCACAGAGAAGGCTGTGTTAATGGAGACAAGAGGCATGCCCAGGGCCACTGAGAAAAATATGTGTGAGGGTATTTCAAAATTCCATAATAGAGGCTGCTGTCAGAGGCAAAGCAATTCTGTATTTCTTTTAATGTGATTTTATTTTTATTTTGCAGGTAGCATGGTCTGAGAAAATACAAGTTTATTTGTGTGGGTTACATAGCATATGAGAAAATTGAGACGCAAGGACGTTGTGACATTTTCCTAGAATATTACCACTTTTCACTGGGAAAAATCAACTGTAAATATTATTTTAGACAAGAAAACCCTTAATGTAGTGATTATCATAACGGAAAAAGGTCTGAAATCAGAGTGTCAGAAAAAGTCCATTAGGCTATGTTTGTGAAGAAGGAAAAAAACAGGGCTAATTAAATAAATTCTGTTATATCTACATAATGGAATTCTATGCAGTTGTTAAGAAGAATGTTGCAGGTAGATTAGAAATCACTAAAGAGAAATCACTATAGCTGAATCTTCTGCAAGGCTGCAATCAAGGTGTTATCTGAGGCTGGATTCTCAACTAGAAGCTCAGCTAGGGAAGTGCCTGCTTCCAAGCATACTCAGGTTATGGAAAAATTCATATGGAATTACAAAGTATGTTTGAGTAAGCTATAGGAAGGAAAGACAAGGAAAACAAATAAATAAAAATAAGAGATCTTAAACAAAACAAACAAAATAAAATGGCAGACAAACCCTAATATATCGATAACTTTACTAACTGTAAATAATCTAAATATACCAATTAAAAGAGAGAGTTTGAGAGAGTGAATGAAAAATATCAAACTATGCAGCCTCCCTCAGTATCTTTGGATTTGTTCCAGGGTGCCTGTGGATCCCAAAATCTGAGGATTTTGCATGTAACGTATGCATATCCTCCTGTAGGATTTAAATAATCTCTATATTACTTTTTATACCAGGTATAATGCAAATGCTATGTGATTAGTTGTTATAGTGTATTATTTTTTAATTGCTATTATTTCTTATTTCTGTATTGTTGCTGTTATTTTTATTTTTTGAGGGTTCTTGAACAGTTGGTTAAATCTGCTGATGCAGAACCTGTGAATCCAGAGGACCAGCTGTATTCTGGCTGTAAGAAATTCACTCCAAATATAATGATATGGGTAGACTGAAAGTAAAATGATGAAAAATATATATACCATGCAAATATTAATCAAGAGAAAGCAGGAGTGGCTGTATTAATATCAGATAAATTGGACTTCAGAACAAAGTAAATTACCAGAGACACAAAGCAGTATGACACAAAGACAAAGGATCAGTCCACCAGGAAGATATAGCAATGATAAATGTATATGCACTAAACAGGCTTCATATCCTAAAACCTCTTGTTTGATAGGAATGCTTTTGTATAACTAAAGATATCAGCTATTTAGAATACCTTAATGATCTTAGTTGTCTATATTTACACTATCAATTTAATGTTGTCCTTGGTCTTTCAAAATTTTCAATGTTTACACTTTTCCAATAGAGAGCAATTTTACCAGTCCTTGTTTGGTATAGGGTCACTAGTTAGTCAGATGGACACTTTCAGTGGTAACGCTGTTAAGTTTAAATTATTAGCATGTGTAAGGGAAGGAACATAGTGCATTTTGAGAAGCTAGACATGAGATAGAGAATATGCATAAGATTCTTTCCTAACACCATTGCTCAGTGTATAGGTTAGCTATATTCCAATACTACATAACAACTACTCTAATACTTGATGACTTAAAGCAGTAATCAGGTATTCTAAAAGACCTGTGGGTTAGTAGACTTGGCTGATCTAGGCAGGCTTGTGTTAGCAGCCCTTCCTCAGGCTAAACCAGCTTGGTTACCTTTGTTTCTATCTGAAGGCACATAGTTGCCTGGGGTGGCTTTACCTGTGTGTCTTTTAATCTCCTTGGACAAACTGGCTACTAGGGGTGTGGTTTGTCATATGGAAGTAGCAGAGGCACAAGAGATAAGATGTGAAGTATTTCAAAATTTAGTCTTGTAACTGTCATACTGTTCCTTCTGCCTTCATGCCATCAGCCAAAGTAAGTTACATGGCCAAACCCAAATTAGAAGGACAGAGGAATATAACATTAAACCTTAATGGAACTGTAAACTCCCTTAGCAAAGGGCATAGATGTAGATGGGGACAATGGTAAAATTTAATAAGCCTGTTACTACCTACTCTGTCAATCCCGATCCCCAAATCTCTCTCTCACACATACACACACACACACACACACACACACACACACACAGACAGCTGACTAATGTCTTTCACTGAGTTTGAGTAAATTTCTGGCTGCTTTACATTTAACAGTATATGTTACTCCACATGACCTTGAAATACATTTTATTTGTAACTCAATGTCATGAACAATAATAGCATTTGATATGGTTTGGCTGTGTCCCCATCTAAATCTCAACTTGAACTTTATCTCCCAGAATTCCCACATGTCGTAGGTGGGACCCATGGGGAGGTAACTGAATCATGGGGGCTGGTCTTTGCCATGCTATTCTCATGATAGTGGTTAAGTCTCACGAGATCTGATGGGTTTATTAGGGGTTTCTGCTTTTGCTTCTTCCTGATTTTTCTCTTGTCACCACCACATAAGAAATGCTTTTCACCTCCCACCATGATTAGGAGGCCTCCCCAGCCATGTGGCACTGTAAGTCCAATTAAACCTCTTTTTCTTCCCAGTTTTGGGTATGTCTTTATCAGCATCATGAAAACCGACTGATACAGCAGTGAACTTCCATTCTATTTTTGTCTGCCACATAGTGCAGAAAGACATGCACAAAGGGGAAATGGTTGGCAGTGGTAGGGGCCATGCCATTGGTGGTGAGAACAATTTTATACTATATGTTTGAAATTTCCCTTGTCCACCTGGTGAGTGCTCATGGTCTTTCCCCTTTTTTCTTTCTCTTTTAAAGCTGTCATAAAACCATGGCCTGATTAAGCTAGAAGAATATAGACACTTTAAAAGTGATCCAGTCTAAAAATATTCAATCTGTGCTTCTCACAACTACTGGGTTATAAAATGGGAGGGTAGATATTTGAGGATCTTTCTCCCTATTTAATAAGAAGAGATCTATTTTAGCCTCTTTGTCTATTGACCTCACATGTAATGTTTCATGACATAAGATGATTGGATTATCCTCGATCTTATTAAAACCACCCTCTTGTTGAACAGATGAGGACACTGAGGCTAAGATGTGAAGTGACTTATTTCTTCAAGGTACTATGGCTTAAAACATTTAAAAAAAGAGGTCAGACTTGGCTTCCCTAACTTCAGTTCTGTATTAGTTTCTTACGGAGCATAACAAATCACAACAGATTTAATGGTTTAAAGCAACACGCATTCATTATCTAGAAACGGCTTAGCTGAATCTTCTGCAAGGCTGCAATCAAGGTGTCATCTGAGGCTGGATTCTCATCTGGAAGCTCAACTGGGGAAGCACCTGCTTCCAAGCACTCTCAGGTTATGAAAGAATTCATTTCCTCATTCCAGCCAGAACTCATGGTGGTAGGAGTCATGTCAGTTTGCTTCTTCAAAGCCAGCAACAGGAAGAGAGGGACCTAGCAAGACAGACACTGCAATCTTATGTAATCATGTACATTTCATGGCCTTTCCAACATTCCATTGGTTAGAAGCAGGTCACAATTTCTGCCCACATTCAGGAGAGAGAATGATACAAAAGCATGAAGACCAGAAGGAAAATTCATGGAGCTCATCTTAAAATCTGTCCACCATAATATTGTTCAAGCAGTCAAAATGTTACTAAGTGAAAAGGACATTCACTGTAGGTAACTAGGTGCAAAATTTACTATATTCTCCCCTTCATTTCCATTCCCTGGACTAGATTTAGAGACTCATTTAAAGCAAATAGAAAATGGTAGAATTGATGGTGTGTGACTTCTGAGACAGAAGACATTGTGACCTCTTTATGCTCTTTCTTGGATTTCTTACACTGTGGGAAACCAGCTGCCATGTCACGAGGGCATTAAAGTAGTTCTATGAAGCAGTCTATGTGGCATGAAACAGAGGGCTCCTGTCAAAATCCAGCAAGGGATTTCTGCCAACAAACCCCTATGTGAGTGTTAGCCTTCTGCTAACAGCCACAGGGGCCACAGGAGTCAACCATATTGGAAGAGGATTCCTGAGCCCCAGTCAAGCCTTTGGATGAATAGAGCCCTAGCCAGTGTCACCTCATGAGAACCTGAGCCAGAACCAGTCAGCTAAGCCACCTCCAAATTTCTAACCCATGCAAATTGTAAGAGCCTACATTTTATCAGTGCAAGTAACCAAGTTTTGGCATTGTTACTCAGCAATAGATAACTGATATAGACAAAAAAATGCTTTACTACCTGGTTTCACATCCATCAAGGAACCTCCTGTATTGGGCTATGCTCACACTACTAATAAAGACATACCCAAAACTGGGTAATTTATAGAACAAACAGGTTTAATTGACTCACAGTTCCACATGACTGGGAAGGCCTCACAATCATGGCAGAACACAAAGGAAGAGCAAAGGGACATCATACATGGAGGCAGGCAAGAGAGAGCTTGTGCAGGGGAACTCCCATTTATAAAGCCATCAGGTCTCATGAGACTTACTTACTACCACGAGAACAGTTAGGGAAAGACTTGCCCCATGATTTGATTACCTCCCACTGGGCCCCTCCCATGACATGTGGGAATCATGAGAACTACAACTCAACATGAGATTTGAGTGAGGTCACAACCAAACAATATCACCTCCTAACTGTAGGCTACAGAGGACTCTTTCTGATAGACTGTATTTTATATTTTCAAAAATATCCCCAAAATGTTCTGTTTTACTTTTCCACCTAAATTGACACCGACCCCAAATAGAAACATTCACTTGTGTTAGCACTTAAGAGTTCTTTGTAGAATAAACAATATTTCCATACTGTGTCCCAAAGCTTTGTCGGAGGGGAACTTTGCCCTGGAAAAAGCTGTGCTTTAGTTAACATTCAAATCTCAGAGCAGACTTTCCTACCTGCTCTTCTAAGAAGTGTGTGCTACGGAGAGGTCACCACATTATCTGCAGAGAAATGTTCCAAAGATAAGCAGGAAAGATGAGAACACTTGTTCTTGGACTGTTTCAGGTGAGTGAAGCCTCAGTGCCAATGCAAATGAATTTGCTCAATGGCTTTACTGGAGAGAAAACAGTCAAAAGATAAAATCTTTAGAGGGAACTATAACTCTAACAAACTTCAAAGAGGTGAGGTGCTACTGACAAGAGCCTGTGGATTGTCCCTCCCTCCAGCTGTGAGCACAGGAGCAAAGCAACAAAAAATTCATCAAATTGGATTGGTTTTCTTAATGAGACTGAAATAATATGGTCTAAGTGAAAAAATCAAGTCTGTTTGTTAAGGCTTAGTTTAGAAGGCAGTTCTTTGTGGTTATCAAAATAACTGGCTTTACAATGGGTGTTCATACAGGGTAGCAATTCTTCTTGCCTTCTTTACTATTTTTATCTTCTCGTTTTCCTGTTTATCATCTATGCATTACCCTATTTTAGTTAAGAGCTGATTAAGCAATGATAGAATATAATCACTTTTCCATCTCAAAAATTATCCTAGAATACTCTTTTCCCAAACTCATCTATTTCACAAATAGCCTTATTACTTTTTCTTTGCTATTGGTGTTTCTGTGGTCAAATCAAAGACAACTAATGTATATTCCACTGTGGAAGAAGTAAAATGCATATTATTAATAGTTTAATCTTACCCATACTAAATTTTGATATTTGTGCCATAAAGGAGTACATTGAACAAGGTCTGGATTTAATTTATCAAGTATACTGAAGTAGGTAAATAACAGCATGGTGCTTGATGCATCAGAGCTGGAAGTATAATGAGATCAGTAGGTAAGCCCTCCATAAAATTACTCTGGGTGTAGGAGAATCCAGATGTAGCAATTATACTTAGCAAGAAGAAGCAGTTCTAGAGAGTGTGAAGCAATTAGTCAGATTTACAATCTCAAAGTAAAAAAAGAGAAAATTACTTAAGTTAAACTAAGAAGCACTCTAAATCATCACTACACTGTATCGATTTCAGTTGAATGTGACTGGCTAGAAATGCTTGGTTTATCTTTACCATTAAATATGTCTGTAGTGTTTGACTAGAACCAAGAATATATGGCCCAATATTTGAACTGTAATAAATTATAAACACATTGGCTTTTGCAACGTGTGCATGTCTTTTGGAGGAAAACTCTGAGAACATTTAGGAGAGTCAATATTGATCTATATGCTAGTTGTATTTTTAACATTCACCAAAGTAAAGGGTGGGAATATACATTTAAAGAGGATGAAGAAGTATATATGGCAGTGCTTTTAAGTGGGAAATAGTCTGCACTATTTTAGCTGTTTGATTTTATGTCGAAACATGTCATTGTCCATTGATTTGTTGAATGGTCCTGAATATTTCTTACCAAGTTTATCTCCAAGGAAGATTTAATGTCCCTAAAATGTTACGAAAAGATTTTGAAATATGCATCCTACATTGAAATATCTATTATATAGTCAGTAGTGGACACACTGAGCAATATTTTCCACTGATTTGTACAAATACAGCTAAAGATGTCAAACTATTCATAGTAGAGGCATCTGATCCCTTCAATTAAAACTTTAGATTGATGAGAGGCACATAATATCACCCCTGTTTGCCAGTAAAATTTATCCTTGAATTTGTCTTAGCACTACTTGGAAAAATAAGTACTCAAATGTCATCTACGCATTTTTAGCAATGAGCTAAAGATTAGAGATACTCATTTTCCGTACAGAGAAGCCAATTATCATTTCTACTAATGATCTATTAAGTATGTGGCTTGAAGAGAAAAGAGAAAAAAATGGAGGGATGTGGTCTAATAGTATCAGTAGTCAGGTGAGGAGGTCTGTATGTGTGTTTTCTCACATACACTTTTGTTCCTTAGGATGTTGTAGTTAACATAACTGGTCAAACACACCCCCCACCCCACCCAGACACACACACACAGGTCAAATTGATCAAAGCTACAGACTACCTGAATTTCCCTTTCTAGAATCAACCATTAAAGTTCTTCTGTAAAAGCAGATGAGCAGTAACAAATACTACCAGAAATCGTATGGCAGCTTTTTGCAGATTAATTAATTTAATATTAAGCAATTTTAAAATTATGTTATTGAGCTGCCTATTTATTAGGATAACCACTTTTTCTAATACTGAAGCCTTGAGAGAACTAAAGGATAAAAGAAAAGGCAATGTTTATTAGCCATATCGTAGACCAGTCAAAGAATTACCTGCTCTGTGGAATATTCCTATAAGTATAAGGAGAAAGATTAAATGATCTATGATCCCCGCAGAATCTCTCTCTACCCTTACCATTTCTTCTTAATGGGTTATTGGTGGGGAAGGAAAGCCAGGGAAGTTTTCAAACTTCCAAGATTTGGTTATTTTTATTGTTAGAGGTGGATACCAGAGTTTCTACCTTTTTGTGTTCGGTATTTTTTATATTTGTGTTTGGCAAACACTTTTATAAATCCTTATTTATGCAAAAGAAAGGCAGAAAGACATCAGGGAACATAAATAAATTGCAGAAATATCCTTCTTATGCATATTGATGCAAAAATCTGTAAAGTTAACCAATAGAGTCCAACAGCATGTAAGAAAATGATATATTATGATTAAGTGAGCTTCTTTCCAGAATCCTGAGAATGGTTTAATTTTAGGTAGTTTTTACCATATTAATAGGCCAAATGCAAACACAGAAGATCATTTTCCATGGATGTTGAGATAGTGTTACATAAAAGTCTACACCCATGCTCCATGCTATGCTGGATATATTGCATCTGTTCCTCTCAATCTTTCTTCACCTTGCTCTGTCCCTCAGGAAGCCAGCCTGTATGGACTCCGTCAAAGGACAGTCTCAATTTTGGAGGTCCAGCTAAGGTTCAGCCAATGGAGATTCCTGTCCCCCATCTCCCTAGAGGAGATCTAGGGTAAGAAGTCAGAATATTTAGCTCTTGTTTCCCTCTCTGAAGTATTGCTTCCGGCTGACTGTGTCTCTCAAGGAAATGACTCTATTCCCCTTGAGTGGCCTTTCTATATGACTCTCTTACTCTAAGTTCTGCTAAAGGCTTCAACCCCTTGTCCCTTCTAGCCTTCAAGTAATACCAAGTTTACTGAAATATCTTTTGAGGTTCATTCATTGATACCCAGCCTCACCTTAATAAGTCATACCTTTGTTAAAACCAAATTACCCTAATTTCAGTATGTTACCTGATTTCCTCCTGAGACTTTGCTTGGTTCAGGAGAGACATTTCATTGACATGATCAGGCATTGTAGCATATCAATAAAGTATATAACTATGTAAAATAAAATAAAATGTTATTCATTTTACCTAGGTTTCAGGCACAGAGCTTCAAAAAACCCTTGAAATTTACTGAGTGATGGGAATGTCTTTGTTAGGCTAACTGTGACTCAAGGTGGGTCACCAGATAGCCTCAGAATGGGGTATCTTCACCAAAAGCCAATTACATGACCAGAGGGCTAGGGATTTTGAGCTAGCCTGACCTCCAGGGAGCTGATGGGGGCTAGAAATTGAGTTCATTAATCACATGGCCAACGGTTATGATACAAGAGATAGAAAGAAATTATTTAGGCAGACAGTAAGGGTAAAAGAGTCCTCAGCAAAATTTCCCTTTTAACAAAAAAACGCAGCCCCCAAATCATTTCTTTTCTAACAAAGAGCAGCCTGAAAACTTGAACTGCAAGCATAGATAGGCAAGCTTGAAGCTTTCATGGGGGAATGCCAGCAGCTGTGCCCGTAGAAAAGGGCTACCTGAGGGCTAGGAATGTTCAACATGGAGGCTTCATCTTCCCTTTTCTTTGTCACCATGTGTACAGTAAAGAAACAGGCAGCGTGGCACTGGCCAGGTAGAGAACACATCTACGTAATGAAAGACTAGGGTGGGGGTGATCAGCTTTTTGCGTGCTATGCAAATGGCACACCTAGCCCTAGCCAGTTTTTCATGCCCATATGCAAATGACACACCTGGTCCAACCAATCTTTCATACACTATGTAAATCAGATACCACCTCCTCAAGCTCATCTATAAAACCCTTGCATTTTACCACGGAACCAGAAAACCTGCTTGGGACCCCTCTCTCAGCAGGAGAGAGCTATTTTCTTTCTTTCACATATTAAAACTTACACTCGTAACCTCACTCCTTATGTGTCCACGTCCTTGATGATGTCATGAGACATCAATCAATATTGTTCATGTGAGACAATGAACCTTGGGTATTACCCCAGACAAACAACACCTCTTCAATTGCCTACATAATGAAACTCCAAGAAGGAGCTCAGTAGAACTTCCTGGTCGGAAAACACATTGATGTGTCTGTAGGGTGATGGCCCTGACTCCACATAGAGATTACATAAAACTCTTCACTCTCTCCCAAGCCTCACCCTATATGTATCTTTTATAAGGCCTCTAATAATAAGTCTACCACTGTGAACACAAATCTCAGTTAATTTAGAATGCTTATTTTGCCAAGTGTCAGATCTCAGGGTCTGTGTCCAGCCAATTCTGAAGTCCGAGGGAAGTGGGTGGATGAGCAGAAAGAACGCTCACAGGGTTGTAGGCAGGTGAAAGATAATTTTATTCAGCAGCAACTGTCATGAACAGCTTTCTCAGACTGTTCACCCTTATCTCAGCTGTCTGCTCTGGCTCTGCGGCTCCTGCTGCCCCCAAGCCTGCAGCTGCACGGCCCAGCGGCTCTCCCTTGCCTTCAGAGTCAGCAACTTAGCCCTTTCTCTCTCTGGGCACGAGTGCGAGCCATGCTGTGGATACAAGACGGACAGCTCTGGTTCTCTCTCTCTCTTTCTCTAGGTGCCAGCATGCCTGCCATGGTAAGCCATGTTGAACTGAGTTAAGCCCCAAGAGCTCCTGTACAGCGTTAGCAGGACAATTATACCTTTTACAGACAATAGTGGCTCAGAGCCAAGTATGAACTTACACAAACAGGTTATATGACAAGTGGAGGTGTGCGCCTGTGCACCAAATTCACTGAGTCATGCAGGCCTGGATATCTGCCTTGGCCTATTCCTTGACCAAAGCCCATCCATGTACCTTACACCAAGGTTGAGGACGTGCACCCATGACAGCCTCAGGAGGTCCTGAAAAAAATGTGCCCAACGTGGTTAGAGCACAGTTTGGTTTTATGCATTCTCAGGAGTCATGAGACATCAGACAATATAGGTAAGATAAACATTGGTTTGATACGGAAAGGCAGGACAACTCAAGGCAAAGGCTAGATGACTCAAGCGGGGAGGGGGCTTCCAGGTCATAGGTAGTTAAGAGACAAATGGTTGCATTCTTTTGAGTTTCTGGTTAGCCTTTCCAAAGGAGGCAATCAGATATGCATTTATCTCAGTGAGCAGAGGGGTGACTTTTAATGGAATGGGAGGCAGGTTTGACTTAAGCAGCTCCCAGCTTGACTTTTCCCTCTAGCTTAGTGATTTGGGGGCCCCCAAATTTATTTTCCTTTCACACCATTTTCCTGAGTTGTTCTAGCAAATTATCGAACATGAAGGGGTCATGGGAATGCTTGAATTTATAGTTGATTGGAGGTCCAGGTGGCACAGGAGCCCCCCAAATGCAGGTGGAGTCTGAAGAACAGTCTTGAGGAAGACCGAAACTTTAAGCCTGTGGAGTCTGATGTTAACTCTGGGTAGTTAGTTTCAGAATTGTATTGCAGTACATCCATCCAGTTGAGGGTGAAACAGAACAAACATGTATATTACACCAGGAGGTGGCATTGTGTTTACTGGTAAAACATAAGAAATATTTCCATTAAAACTGGAACATTTACTGTTATATCAGTATTTTCTTTTTATTTAATACTGTTGATAAAAATATGAATTTTCATATAGTAGAACACTGGTTTTGCTGAATTGTACAAGTTTTGATTTGCTTCCCTCTTAATATTTTTACATATTCTTCAGTTTGGATGTTGATGTCTTCTTTGATTCAAGAGTTAATACTTTTAATTTCAGAAGCTTTGTTTTTGTTTTCAAATTAGTTTTGAAAAAAATACTGTGACTCCAGTGCATTGTAAACAGAGTGCCTTGACTCCTTGTACCTAACCGAGATCTCAAAGTTAAAACAGAATGAGGTAACATGGCTGGGTGAGGGAATGGTCACATGCTCTGTATTCTCAGAGATATGTTATAAAAGTGTCGCAGGCCTTCCCTTTCTACAATCAAGCCAAATCAGTTGGTGTTGAGATAGACCACAGCTGAAAATTCCCCAGCTGTCCATGAACAGATCACCTGGAACGAGCCAATTAAGAAAAACTGATGACTTTGGCTTAAATATCCTTTAATCAAGACACTGTTTCTCACTCTCCTGACTCCCCACTCTTGCCCTGAGGTTTTTGCCTTTATAATATTTTATTCCCTGAACCCTCAGACCACACTTGTATTTTACACCAAGGGCTATGTCTGCCCAGTCTGTAGATAATTTTTTTTAAATGAAACTCTCCCTTTTTTCTTTCACAAATCTTGTGGTCTTTTGTTAAAATTTCTTTCTTTTTTTCTGAGACAGGGTCTTGCTCTCAGGTTGTCCAGGCTGGAGTGCAGTGACGAAATCGTAGCTCTGCAGCCTCAAATTCCTGGCCTCACGTGATCTTCCTGCCTCAACTCCCCAAGTTGCTGAGATTACAGGCATGAGCCACAACACCTGGCTAATTTCTAAACTTTTTTTTTTTTTTTTTTTTTGGGAGAGAAGGGGTCCTGCTATGTTGCCTAGGCTGGTTTCAAATTCCTGGCCTCAAGCAACCCGCCCGCAGTGCTGGGATTACAGATGTGAGCCACCTCATCTGGCTCTATGTTATGAATATTTTTTGATGATGAGGATGGGATCTGAAGGGGACCCCAAGCTCCTTTTCTGTGCCACCTGGACCAATGCATTGGCACCCATGAGAGTTCTTTGAGCTCAGCCACCTTCACAGCTGCATTGGGTAGGAATCAGGTAAGCCCTCTTGGATCCCAGATTTCCCGTTTTTAGGTTGAGGACTTGGAGACTTCATTTTCTTTAGGAAGCCTGCCCATCAGGCTCCACAGGGTACCCATTTGTGGGGTACGCTTGCACATTGAGGGGTACACTCAGTCTTGGCGAGGTATGTTCACATTCAATTTTGCAGATACTCACACTTCAATTGCACTCGACGGATGCCTTCATAACGTGCGTGCTGTGGGAAATCTAGGTTCTACGAGAATGGCTTCTGACAGCTGTCATCAGGTAGCTCAGTGGCTCAGTCTCTGATCAAACACCATCAGGTACTTTGATGGTTTTTCAAACGTAACATTTAAAGATTAAGGCTGGATAAAAATTGACCCAAGAGACACATCTAAATTAAACTATCTATGTGCACAATTAAACAAAGGGGGGTCCAGACCTCTCAAAGATACTAACAGACTTTCCTTTAATCAAAACTTTTGAAAACTCCAAATGCAAATGAGAATCCCTACATTTTTAAATGAGACTAATCTGAAGACTTAACCGTTGTCTCCAAAAACTTGAAAAGCTCTCAAGGTTGGGCATGGTGGCTCACGCCTGTAATCCCAGCATTTTGGGAGGCGTAGGTAGGTGCATCACCTGAGTTCAGGAGTTTGAGACCAGCCTGGCCAACATGGCAAAATGCCGTCTCTACTAAAAATACAAAAACTTAGCCGGGCATGGTGGTACATGCCTGTAATCCCAGCTACTCGGGAGGCTGAGGCAGGAGAATTGCTTGAACCCGGGAGGTGGAGGTTACAGTGAGCCAAGATCATACCACTGCACTCCAGCCTGGGCAACAGAGTGAGACTCTGTCTCAAAATAAATAAAATAAAATAAAATAAAATAAAATAAAATAAAATAAAATAAAAGGCTTTTAGATCCTAAAACAGGAATCCCTGTAATCCCTGTATTTCCCCGCCCCCTACTCACATTCTGCCTCCACTTTTCCCTTCTCACCACAACCTTCTCTGTCTGGAACATTGCAGGGACCTGGCCCTTTGGTACCAACACCAGCCCTTGAGGCCTTCCGGCTCCTCCACAGTTATGCCTGGGTGAGTCTCTCTGGAGTCTTGAGCCTTCCACGTGGTTGACAGTCCTGTTTCATTCAGCTAGTTGTTCTCACTCCTTGATGAAGAGGTAAGATATTTTCCATGAGACTTTTCATTTTTCAAGAAGCGGCTAATTACTCTGTGGTTCTCTCTCAAGAGCACATTAATACATTCCTATACCATTTCTTCTATTCACCTCCTTTGTGACTTGATTTAGCAACAAATCTTCAGAGGGCAAAAGGAAAGCCTTCCTTTGGGCCCTGCAGCTTTGACACAGTAAGCAAGACACCAAAGACACTCTGCTTTTCTAGAAGCCAGGACTTGAGAAGCCAACAGAAAGGTAAAGATTATTTATGATTAAAAAAAAAAATCACTGTCTCCTCTGCAAAACTTTTTTTTTTTTTTTTTTTTTTTGACCAAGTCTCACTCTGTTGCCTAGCCTGGAATGCAGTGGCCCGATCTTGGCTCATTGCAACCTCTGCCTCCTGGGTTTAAGCAATTCTCCTGCCTCAGCCTCCCGAGTATCTGGAATTACATGCACGTGCCACTCACCTGGCTAATTTTTTTTGTATTTTTAGTAGAGATCGGGTTTCACTATGTTTGCTAGACTGGTCTTGAACTCCTTACTTCAGGTGATCTGCCCTTCTCGGTCTCTCAGAGTGCTGGGATTATAGACATGAGCCACCGTGCCTGGCCTGCAAAATCTTGATTCATGAGAAAGAAGGGATTATTGTGACTGGTCTTGGGTGTAGCAACTCTGGTGTGCTTTTAGTGTTTTTTTCTTATAAATATTCATATTGCTTGATTCCTTTTCCTTCCCGAAATAGTCTTTTCCTTTGTTTTTGTCTTTCGATGTTGTTCTGTCATAAAGAAGGGTACCAGAGGGTAGAACACGGACCTAAAACCCCTGTAAGTTCATTGCTCTAGCTGGCTCTGCAGCCTGGTCGGTTTTACAGTTCTAATCTACAATTTTTTGCTCTCAAGGGAGTTTGTCTAAAGATATCCCATTCTCAGGGAATTTTTGTCATCTCAACTCTTGCTACCTGGTAAGTCATGGGAAAGTCCAATCTCAGGAGGGCCTTCTTGGCATCACAGATGAACAGGTCTTTAACTGGTGGCCTCCTACAAATGTTTGGGTCACCAGAGACAGCATATTCACAGACAGGATCCTTAACTGTTGTCCATGGTGACAAGAGTCTTTAGCCATCTCAACCTATTTCTGAGAGTACATTTTGTGTGTGTGTGTGTGTGTGTGTGTGTGTGTGTGTGTGTGTGTATGTGTGGATCCTTGGAATTGCCTCTTTTATGACCTCTCAAGAAAACATCTCTTTCTCAAATTGCCTGCTTTGGATCCCCTACAAGATTTCTTAAAAAAACACCCTGGCTGGTCACGGTGGCTCACGCCTGTAAGCCCAGCATTTTGGGAGGCCGAGGCAGGTGGATCACGAGGTCAGGAGATTGAGATCATCCTTGCTAACAAAGTGAAATCCCATATCTACTAAAAATAGAAAAAATTAGCTGGGTGTGGTGGCATGCACTTCTAGTCCCAGCTAATCAGGATGCTGAGACAGGAGAATTTCTTGAACCCGGGAGGCGGAGGTTGAAGTGAGCTGAGATCACGCCACAGCACTCCAGCCTGGGCGACAGAGTGAGACTGTCTCAAAAAAAAAAAAAAAAATCCTGTTTTCTAGTGACTAAGATTCTGTGCTTCATGACTGTGGTACAGGTTTGATTCTAGGTCAGGGAATTGATCCCATTTGTTTTAAATTATTTATAAGACTGTTAACCTTCTGGGGTACCTTTTTGTTACTTACCCTTTTCCCTTTATAGACAGCTTTTAGTTTCTTGTCTTTTTTTTCTTTCTTTCTCTGCAGGGTTTACAGAGCTTTTGGGCCTTCATTCATAGGTGCTCAGCTGAAGAACTGAGATCCTAAAATATAAGGCCAGACAGAAATGTGAGTTGTAGTCCATTTAAGGAATCTTTACTTTCTTTGAGTTATCTTTGAGGTGGTTCTGAATCTTGTGAGGACTTATTTCCACCCCTTTAGAGATATTTTATGTGTCCTTGATTAAGTCATAACTCTGGTTAAGCCTTATTGTTTTTAGAGGTCACCTGGAAAGGTAACTCTGGTTAAAAAAAATCCGCAAGTCAGGAATATCAGCTGTTTGTTCCAGCTAAAATCCAATAATAAAAAATTTAAAAAGTTTTTTTTTTTAAAACAACCTTATGGTTAGAGGTCAGCTTAATTAGAAACTGATAATCAAGATCCTCTTTCCTATTTACTGTCTTTGGCACCACATAAAGACATATAGAGGAGACTTCTAGTAGCTCAGACTATTTAAGAAACATAAAAAAGGCACCACTCATCCCCTTTTTGGGGCCTTCTGTCTTCTTGTGGAGCCTAAGGAGTAGCAGAGAGGTGATTTACAAGTCTAAAGATCTGCTTTCTTTTACATTATGTTGCCTCATCTCTTTAGCTTTTAGGGGTACTAGAGATTACTTTCTACTATGAAAACAACCACTAATGGGTCATTGGCAAGGGCTACAGATTTAGAAGTAGTTGACAGTGGTTACAATATATGGTTGTTAATACAATTTATTTGCATGTTTAGATAAAAAGACAGGTTTGAACACTTAGAGGCTATGAGGGTGGTCACCACCGAGAAATAAGAATCCCATGGAGGGTGGGCTGATCATAGAGTGGGCCGACTGTTGTTGGGTCACCAGCGGCCTCGGGGAATGTCTTTACAGTGAGGTACACTGTAAAACTGGGTACAATCCATTCTCATGGCATTTTTCTCTTCTCAGGGACTGGAATTCAGTCTAAAAATGAGATCCTTGGTTTTTAAAGATCTAGATACACTGCCTTCCTTAAATATTAGGACCTGAAAACTGAAAATACTTTCTTTGCCCTATTAAAGAACTCTACCCTGAAGCCAGTAATCTAATTAAAAAAAAACAAAGCTAAGTTAAAAAGACCACCTGTCTAATTAGATTACTCTCAAAGGTACTTTCTAAAATTTAGCTGACAATTTTAAAACTTGTTCTAAAAAAAAATTTACATCTATTAAAAAGCTCCATTTACACACATAAGCCTCTACAGACTTTTATGATAAAAAAGACATTGGCTTAAAATCTACATAAAAACCTTACCTTAGTCTGAGAAACTTTTCCTGACAATCTTGTTTTGACTGGGCATTATGGTTAAGCCTTTCTCTTGTCTCAGCAAATAATGGTGTTTATATCTAAGTTCTGTCTCTGAAATGTAAATTTTAACCTAAAAGTCATGTCTTGTTTTTTTTTTTTGGTGTCAGTGATGCAAGTTTAATTTTCAAGCTATTATTTTATTCAATGAGAGGCAGACTGACTAGAATCCAATCTCATTTTTTTTCTGAGACAAGATACTAGCCCTGTGTTGTATACAGTTGCTCAACAATCAAATAAATGAAAGCAGTAGGAGAAACTGCCCCACAGAGTTGCAGTGAAGATGAAACAAATATAAATATGTAAGGCAGTTAGAGCAATGGGTGCACACTAGTCAGTATCACATAAGCATTTGATATTATTTAATCTTCATAACCTCGTAATGACTTATAGAAAATTTAAATTAGAACTGAGTGGAATGCTGGGATTTTTTTTTTTAGATTTTTAAATTGATTTCATTTAAAAACAAAAAAATACCCTTTTATTTTAGGTTTGGGGGTACATGTGAAGGTTTGTTACATAGGTTAACTTGTGTCATGGGGGTTTGTCGTACAGATTATTTCATCACCCAGGTATTAAGGCAAGTACCTTATCTTTTCTGCTTCTCTCTCCTCTCACCCTTCAAACTTAAGTAGGCTCCAGTGTCTGTTATTTCCTTCCTTGTGTTCTAAATTTGTTATAATTTAGCTCCCACTTTTAAGTGAGGACATGCAGTATTTGGTTTTCTGTTCCTGCATTAGTTTGTTAAAGTTAATAGCCTCCAGCTCCATCCATGTTCCCACAAAAGATATGATCTTATTTTTTTATGGCTGCATAGTATTCCATAGTGTATATGTACCACATTTTCTTTATCCAATCTGTCATTGATGAGCATTCCATGTCTTTGCTATTGTGAATAGTGCCGCAATGAATATTTGTGTATGTGTTTAAGTAAAAATTTCAGATTGCCTAGCTAACAATTGTCTAGGGCTTGATAGTCTGGTAGACAAAAATATTGAGACCCGATAAGAAAATCTTATAAAGTTATAACAACTATTTCTATGTGTATGTCTCTATGTCTATATGTTTTTATGTGTTATGTATATATAGTATTTCCATACCAAAATACATTTTAAAACCTCTAATTAATTGGCTTAAAATAAGCACATAAATAAAATATTTTACCAAAAAATTTAAAAACTAACTCAGTGTGTTTTAGCTCATGTGACTTTAGTCATCTTTGGTAAATAAAACTAGTTTAAAATTGTTGCCAAAATAAAATTATAATGTCTTCAGAATTGTCATATTGAATAGAATTCAGACATTTTTGCCTGGGCCTACTTTTCAGAAAGGTTTAGGCTGTTTCTCCTAGATGTCTTAGAATCATAACTGTCACTTCTGTAGTATTTTTGATAATTGCTTTATTTGTCTGTGAGTTAAAGCTGTAAGGACTGGCTGCTGGGCTTCCTCAAAGCCTTACACACATGTTGCTATGAGCTTGTGTTTGATTTTGAGCCTCTAGAATTTGGGGTCTGGATAAGGTGCAATGGTAAGGCCTAGGGACATGTTCTTAGTGCCTGAAACACAAGCTACGAGACAAAGCCAAGCCTAATATGGCCCCATCCTTCCTGGCACAGCTTTCACTCCTGGCCACTTGTGGACAGGTTAGATCCTCCTGACATCGCTTTCACAGCTCTGTCCTTGGTCCTGAGCTCTATGTCTGGTATGCAAATTCAGGACTTAGGCCCTGTCCTTCATAGCCACCCTTGGATGCCCCATGGGAACTTAAAACCCAGGAAAATAGAAAAAAACCCGAAAAAGAATATCTGCATCACAGTTTTGAAATTGTTGTCAGTTATTTAAACTCTTAAAGTGATGCTATGTTAAATTAAGTAATAGTTAATCATAGAATATCTGTGTCATTTCTAGATGCCTAGCTCCTCTTTAAAATTGTTCTTACCTGCTGTGGCAAATATTTTATCAGTTCTCCAACCCAGATTTTAATTACAAGACACTTCCGGGTCTTGTCCAGAGACTTAACTGGTACCATCAAACATCAATAAGAGACACTGATAAATATCTCTAAAGATCTGACAAAGATAAAAAATGCCTGCCTATTTACTTCCCTTCCCTTCCCTTCCCTTCCCTTCCCTTCCCTTTCCTTTCCTTTTCCTTTTCCTTTCCCTTTCCTTCTTTCCTCCTTTTTTTTTTTTTGACAGAGTCCCAGGCTGCAGTGCAGTGGTGCAATCTCAGCTCACTGCAACCTCTGCACCCTGGGTTCAAGTGATTATCATGCCTCAGCCTCCTGAGTAGCTGGGATTACAGGCCTGTGCCACCACACCTGGCTAATTTTTTTTTTTTTTTTGTATTTTTAGTAGAGATGAGGTTTAGCCATTTTGGCCAGGCTGGTCTCAAACTCCTGACCTCAAGTGATCGGCCTCCTAAAGTGCTGGGATTACAGGCATGAGCCACTGCACCTGGCCAGCCTGCCTACTATTTCACCCTGCTTGGCCCAAGTTGTTCAAATTGGCCATGAGTCGCTCAGCTACATGAGTCCCACTAAGAAAACAGATAGATCCAGAACAGGCAGCCACACCACTCTGATGATATGAGACAAAAGTTTAATCTGGTTATGAACATTGCCTAGAGCAGGTTTTGACCAAAAGCTGGGGAGATGTCCATATATGCCTCTGGACAGACAAAATGAACTCCTGTGGCTAATCAGGGTCTCAAAGTTAAAACAGAAAGAGGCAGCCATGACAGAGTGAGAGAGCAGTCATGTCCTTTGTTCTCAGAAAGTTACTGTAAAAGTGTCTCAGAACCTCATTTCCTACAGTCAAGCCAAAGTAGTTACTAGTTCCTGTCAGTGCTAAGATAGACCACAGCTGAAAATTCCCCAGCTGACCACCAACAGAACACCTAGAACCAGACAACTAAGAGAGACTGGTGACTTTGGGCTTAAAGGCATCCAATCAAGACTCTCGTTCTTCTATTGCCCTCCCCTGCCTGAGGTGTTTGCCTTTAGTATCTCCTACTCCCTGTCTCCTCCTCAGGGTTTGCTTTTGTTTTACGTCGGAGGCTGTATCTCCCCAATCTACAGATTACTTTTTAATAAAAAAAAAAAAAAACCCGTCCCTTTTTCCTCGGAGGATCTCGTAGTCCTTTGTAAACAATAGTATTCCAAAATCCCTCTGGAGTCAGAAAATGTTCCTTGATGAGGATTCAGTTCTGCTCCTTGAGAGTGGATTTCCAGTCTGTTTTTCCTTATGACTTTGGCTCTGCCCTCTGAGGTGTCTTGTCTCTTCCATTCTCTTCTTTCTACCCTTTGAAAACTATGGGGTTTTTTTTTTGGTGGGAAGTAGCTTTTTTAGCCTGGTTCCTCTTTTTACAAAGTTGGGACCCTGAGTTGTTTTGCATTTCATATCACTGGTCTCATTTAATCAGTTTGGCGGTGCTTTTTGCAATACAACTAAAACCTCTCTGGGTAGTTTTTGCATTTGAATTTATTTCATGTGTTTTACTAAAATGCATAGTTCTCTTGTAGGTGTTTGTGTTTTTCTATACTTAATCAAACTACTTTGGGAGGATCAGGCTGCTATGGAACAATACTCTCAAGATTCTTAGAAATCTTTTTTTTTCTTTTTCTCTATTTGCTGCCTTAATCTTGATGGAGGACCTACAGCTACACCCTTGCTTTGGTCTATTTCCTGAGTTCAGTTCTTTGAGAATTTTTTTCTTGGCTTAGGATTGGAAATAAAAAACAGTTCTATTTTGTAGTGCCAATTTTGCCCCTCTATTTACTCGAAATTCTAGTTTCAAATTGGGCATTCCCACTCCTCACACCCTGCTCCTTGAACTGATCTCTTTCTTGTATTACTTTATAATACACAGATAAATACAACCGTATTTTTAATATCTTGCCTGATGATTTATTTGCCAAGTCCAATAGCTCATTAGTGCGTCTGTCTTCTATGTTATCACATAAGGCAGTTTTACTAATTGTTTTACCAGTAGATAATATGTCTTCATTTTTTCAGCTTTCTGGAACAGGTTCTTTACCATTTTTTCAGCTTCCTCTAACAGTTTCCTTAGACTTTGTCCCAGATTTGTTTCTATATGTTATATATTTTAGATTGTTATTATGCAGTTCCCACTTAGAAGTATAAGGTCTGGGACCACTAGTTAGCTTGAATCCTGCCTGGGGCCTGTCAATTTCCAATAAATAAGAGTCTCTGAAAATAGTCAGGAATCAGTGCCCAAACCTAAGTGTTTGACTTGATACCATTAATTCAATTAAAACAGTCAACATTGGTTTCAAATCATCCAAGCCTCTTAGATAGAGATGAACAGAAGTCCATATTCTAAGTACATGAAGTCCTAAAACTGGGTCAGTAATGATGAATGAAAGGATGAGATTGTTTAATCCTTGGGTCTTAGGAATTAGGCACTTTCTTTTCTTCCTTAACTGAAATAAGCATTTTAGTTAAAGGGATGTTAGAAGATCTTTTCTAGCTACTGTCCCAGAGTGAAGATTCCTGGTTAACTAGCTTGGCCTTACTTGGAGGGGCTCCTATGCAATTGTGGAAGTTGGAGGTATAAATTATTTGACCTTCAGAAAATGACAGCAGAGTATTGTAAAATCAAAAGGATCAACAGAATTGAAAATAATAGAGTGGTTATGTACTTTTGTTGGATATGTCAAACCTTTTAAGTCATGTGACTTTAACAATTGCTGGAATAACTGTTACTTTGCTAATTTAATTTTTATTTATTGTATATTTGTAGAAATATTTTGCATTCTGGGTCGTCTTATTTTTTAATAGTCTAATTGGCCTCTGATAAACCTTGAAAAAAAAGCTTTGCATTTATAGTAGAGTATGTCATAGAGTTAAACCTATTTAGCAATGAAAGGTTGAAATGAAACCTAGCCATGAAAAAGCAGTAAATTAAAGACCACAGATGGGCTTTTTGATATGTAAATTCTGACACCATAAGTTACCATCTATGTAACATTTGGCAAACTTCTGAAACCTCAGTTTCTTCATCTTTAATAGGGAATAATTACAAATACTGTATAGATTTGTAAGTGTGTGAGTGTTCAATGAAATGTCTACAAAATCCAAAGCACTGAGCCAGGTACACAGATAGTAAGGGGACAAGAGATATTAGCCTCTTCCATTCTTTAATTTCCTACATCTATTCGGAGATCTGTGATTTATTTTAGGCATTTAAAGACTAGTCTCTAATCTGATTTGGTTTATATTTTATTAGATTCTCTTGAACATATGATCTTAATTATGAAATAATATTTTTATTACACATATCCTATATGAGAAACTAGAACATAACTTTCTGGATGTAAATTTGGCTAGAAATGAATGTCTTTTTAAAATTCCATTACCATATGTACAATTTATTTCCAAACAACTGTTAGTGTTATCTTTCAATTTGAGTAATATTTAGGATTTTTACATTTATGGGATGAACAAATTGTATGGATTTACTCCTAAATATAACACTCCTCAAATTGTGAAATTAGGTGGTTTTTTGTTGTTGTTGTTAGGATCAAGTCTTTATTTTTGCTACTAGCAAGGTAGTCTGGATTATCCTACTTAAAGCCTTGTGGCTAATTTAGATATTGCTGGCCTGGAAAACAGTGGTGAGCATTTTTCAAGAATCAAATCTTCCTAATCTGATGTGCTAATGACCAAGGTCAGTTCTCATCAAAGTGGAAAAATTGGTCTCAGTTTGCTCCTTCATGATTCACTTTGCATTTTGCTTTTCTTTTGCAGCAAATCTTTCCTTCTTTTTCTAGCATTTTGCTTTACTCTCTTTCATCGTGAGGTAAACATGTTTAAAGCATGTAAGTATGCTAGGCAATGCACAGAAGGAGATATTCATTTCCTCCCAATGCAAATTTGTTTTTTGGCAAAATGTAGTTCTTGCTGATATTTTGGCCATGTAGGCCAAATATTGTGTTGTTCTTTTTTTTCTGGAATGGGAACAGATGTATATATTCTCTACAGTAAAGTTTCATGCTGAGTTAACTGAAATCAAGTATTGCTTTACACTTCTGTATAGCAGTTTGGAAATCTAAAAGTGCTTTCATATTTTATCTTCTTAATAACCATGTGAGGTAGACAGGATAGGTAGCTTTGTGGTTTGTTGTGTAGATGAAGAAACTGCAAATCAAAGGTTCTAAATGACATACACAGAATCTAGCAGCTTGAGAGGATGGGCTGGAAACTCATCTTTTGCCTGTTGGCTCCATGGCCTTCCTGCTAAGGCACCAGGCTTCTCTATTTTTAGCTCAACTAAGCATAAACTGTTTGTACTAAAGAATTTGGGGATATGTGATTACTTATTTTAATTCTGACATACCAAATTATAGAGATGTTTAATTTTTTTGTTCCAGTAATTATAGTGAATTGTGGGAGAGGTGATCTTATAATTCTAGCTTTAGCCATCACATAGTAATTGATAAATGTTAATTCGCAGCCAAATAAATTTGCTTAAAATTATTTGTCTGGTGAGTGGACATGTCGTGGGCCATGCTGGTCAGTGTCAGGAAATGCAAGGTGACAACATGAATGCACCAGCATTTTGTAACTACATAGTCAGCTCTAGAAAAAATAAGGAAGTAAATGAAGTTGAAATGTTCCCTGACCTGTTGAAAACTATTTTATTTCCAAGAATGTAAGTCAGCAGCCAAAAGAAATATTTCTCTCACATGTAAGTATGTAGATCTAGGTCATTTCATGTCAAACTTCCACGTGGTAGTAATCAGCAAAGAAGAAATTGCTGTCCATTGAAAAATTTACTACATATGATTATTCCTTTATTTGACCAGCTCTTTCAATCCTGTCAAGTCTGCAGTGTCTATATTATTGCCCCATTTTATAGGTGAGAAAATTGAGGCTCAGAGAGACCAGTTACCAATAATGACAAAGCTCAAATTTGAAGGAAGTGTTGTCAAACAAAATTTCATGTTTTTCTACTCTCCCAACAAAACTTATCAAAAACCAAATGTCTACATTTTCTGTAATCTCGAAATATTTGTATTTGTTCAACTCTTATTCTAAACAGATAATTAATTCATAAGTAAATTAGTCAACATTTTTATTTGCCTGAGCAACCAGAACACTTCGAATTAAAAAAAAGCAGACAAATCAAAATATGTTCATTAAGATGTGTTCATTTATTGATTTTTGATAATATTAAAATGTGTTCATTAATTGATTTTGATCATATAAGCCAGATAATTAAAACCTCATGTTTAATATGTTTGATTTTGAATGTAAGACGTGCCTCTGCTGCACTATAGTATTTGTTTCTGTAGCATAAAACATTCTTTTGCATAGGACAGAAATCTCAGCATGGTTAATGAAGATTAGGCACCTTAGAAATTTAAAAGGCTTTGACCTGTGTATCTACATGTGAAATAGTTAGATTTAGTACTCAAAAGATTTGTAAATTCTACTGACAATTTACATTTTAATTACCATGGCACACAATTAAAAAAAGACTCTTCAATACTATAATTTTAAAAACTGCATAGATTTATTTTCTCAGAATATACATGCATGATTAATTACATGCAAAACTCCAAGGAGATCCTTAGTACTTTGCTTCAGCATACAAAGTTTTTATTAAAAAAAAGTATAATGACTCATTAAGGATTCATCTGAAAATTTTTTGCATTTTAAATATTGTTTGGTACATTCTAGTTTTGACAGTAGTGAAATAATTTAATTTGAAGTGGGTTCTCAGTCATGATGAAGAACTGTAATAAATCAACTTAGCAAAAAAAAATCAAGTGTACATCACTATATTAGCTCCAGGCCATTCAAAAGCAGTGATGGCTTTGTTCTACTCCAAAAAAGAATGTTTAATTCATTAGAACAGGTAGAAAATCGGTATGTTTATGCTATTTCTTGGTATTTTGCTTGAAGATTAATCTTTTGTTCACCACTGGATCTGCACAAATACAAATTTATTTGAAAGGAATTAACTGTCACACAGTGTGTGGGTCTTAGTTTTTTTAGAGGAAATAGGACATGGCTGGGGCCTAAACAATATTTCAGTTTGAGGGTAATGTGTTTTCTGGTTTCTACCCTGTCAGATTCTCACCCTGGTCTCCATGAAAGCAAGGAGAGATTGCCTGCTTGACACATTTTGCCTAAAGCAAGTCCTGAAACTGGCATTCATATTCTTCATTTGACTGAGTGCTGATTTCCGTAGTTTTGCCAAGAGGCAGAATACAGTATATTTTCTCAAAAAACTTAATACCTTTTTTACAAATCAAGTTGTATTTTGTACAAAATAGTGAAGGAAAGCAGGGAAGAGGGGATGTTTAACTCTGAAACAGATTTTTATTCATTTATTTATTTTGGTTCATTAAGCTAGATAAAAGCAGGCTTTTAAATAGGTTTAAAAAATGTTAACTAACTCATTTATTTTTAGAGGTATTTAAAAATTTAGGATTCTGACCCTCCTTTCTGGCCACAGATGAAAAGCAAAATAACCAATATTGGAAAAATAAGTTAGAAATCATGAGATCTTCTCGTTCTTCAACATCTGGATTGCAACAAAGCAATATACGTTTAGTCTGATGAAGTAAATGAAGTATGACTTTTTCTGTCTACCCACAGATGTTAGTTTCCAACAAAAAAAAATCTCCTTAAGTTACAGGCTGCTCTTTTGGAGATGAATTATCCATGGGTCCACTTAATAACTACCAGTGATGCTATTACAACCCCCAGAGATTAATAGAAGATCACATTTTGTTAAATGAAGTAGTTTTCTTAAAAATGGGAAATATTTCATAATTTTATTCTAAATGCCATAAATATAACAACATATACTTTGTTGTTCTTCAAATTCAGGGATAAAAGTATACAAAATTTTCCACTCTAGAATTAAGTGAAAAAGACAAAGTCAGTACACAGAGCCACATGATTTATCTGTGGCATAGATGAGAATTACTTTTACAAGTAATTACAGAAATTTCAACATAGAGATTGTTCACTGTAGAATGAATGTATGCCCAATCACTATTTTGAAATTTTTCTATAATGACCACTACAACTATAATTGGTCTTTACATTGACAAAAGCCACGTCATAATCTTTCTAACCACTCTTCTTCAAACTGGTTTCCTGACTGGAGTTCCCCACGTTTGTTAAAGTGGCTACCAACAGCCCAGGCTTGATGCACTGGAGTATATGTTAACAAATTCTTACATTTCATCCTGTATATCCTATGAAATGTCAATTGACAAATATTCTACCTTTATAATGCCTTCTTTATCCACCTTGTTTTCCCCTAATCCCATTGCCATTACCCACGAGGAACCGGGTAAGTTAATTCAGACTTTGCAATAGAGAAAATAAACATCCTCCATCATTGAAAATTTAAATATCTCACCACCACCATCACCCCCAAACACCCAAGTATCATTCACTCAGGATTGAAGGATTAAACTCTTCCTGCTGTAGAGCAAAGATAGTTGTTTGTTGAATTGATTCTAATGAGCTGTCAAAGTCAATTGAGAACGAACTAGTAGAAATGATTTTTGAACAGCAGTTTTCTCATAGGAGAAGAATGAGTGCTAAAAGAGGTAAGAACGAAGGAAGAACATTAGTGGGAGGCAGGCATATGATAGACTGGATTAAGAAAATGTGGCACATATACACCATGGAATACTATGCAGCCATGAAAAATGATGAGTTCATGTCCTTTGTAGGGACATGGATGAAGCTGGAAACCATCATTCTCAGCAAACTATTGCAAGGACAAAAAACCAAACACCGCATGCTCTCACTCATAGGTGGGAATTGAACAATGAGAACACATGGACACAGGAAGGGGAACATCACACACTGGGGCCTGTTGTGGGGTGGCGGGAGAGGGGAGGGATAGCATTAGGAGATATACCTAATGTTAAATGATGAGTTAACGGGTGCAGCACACCAACATGGCACATGTATACATATGTAACTAACCTGCACGTTGTGCACATGTACCCTAAAACTTAAAGTATAATTTAAAAAAAAGAAATTACCTAAATAATGAAAAAAAAGGAAGTGCTTAGAGAATGAAGGAGGAGAGAAAATACAGGGCCTTTTCAGAAAGTGAGAACCCCTATATTTGTGCTATGATTATTCTTGGAAAAGGACTCCGATGAGGGGCTTTGCTGAAGTGCCCAGGGAGAAGATTTGACCTCCCCTTCTTTGCCTCTCTTTGCCTCAACCAGGTTCTATGTTAGAAATTTTGCTGGATTGGATCCTCCTTCTTATCTAGTTACCTGGGTGAGGAGTAGGAGTGAGCTACTCTATGTTGCGTCACTTTGTTTAGTCCTCATCTCATAACAGCCACCAATATCTTCAAGATCAATAATTAGAGCACTGGGTTACTTGCCTAACCTCTACTCTCCATATATATTTGAGGAGTTGCTGAATGATATGGTTTGATATGTGTCGCCACGCAAATCTCATCTCAAGTTATAATCTCCACCTGTGGAAGGAAGGACCTGGTGGGAGGTAATTGGAACATGGGGCGGTTTCCCCCATGCTGTTCTCATGATAGTGAGTGAGTTCTCAGGGGATCTGATGGCTTAAGAGTGTTTGACAGTTTCCCTCTCGCTCTCTGTCTCCCCTGCCACCATGTAAGATGTGCCTTGCATTCTCTTCGCCTTCTACCATGATTGTAAGTTTCCTAAGGCCTCCCCAGCTATGCAGAACTGTGAGTTTATTAATCCTCTTTTGTTTATAAATTACCCCATCTCACGTAGTTCTTTATAGCAGTGTGAAAATGAACTAATACACTGAACTTAATCAACTGGAGGTACCCAGAGCTCAATGGTGTTTAATGATACCACATTAAGACATGTGGATCTCAGAGATGGCTTTGCTTGGCTCTGATTTATCATCTTTTTTCCTCTATCGTTAGAAGATAAATTTGTAAAAAGGCCAAATCCTGACTCTCATAAAAAATATAAAATGAACACATGTCAAAGCTTTTATCTAACTCATGAATTAATGAGGTAACCAGTTAGATGTTATACAACTAGTTCAAACGATAATTCAAAAAGCAGAAACATATAGGTCAGGAAATGATTTTACAGATTGAAGTAAAGCGACTCTTTTTCTACAAGGGTTGGGGATCTTGAGATAAGGGAAAGAAATAAAATGTCTCTCCATCAGACAGAAATTATTTGCATGCTTATAGGCAGGAACTTTTTGCACTGTTATCAGTTATCAAGAACTTGCAGAGTTTCTAAGCAGCTCAAAAGACTATGAAAGGTGCAAAACCCTTCGATTTAGAAACTGGAAAGGTGTTCCTCTAGACTAGAGGTTTGCAAACTTTTCAGTAAAGGATCAGATAATAAATATTTTAGGCCTTATGGACCACATACAGTCTCCATTACTTATTCATCTTTTTTTTGTTTGGTTTTACAATGTTTTAAAAATATAAAAACCATTTGTATTTCAGAGGCTATATAAAAGCATGCCTCCAGCCAGATTTGCCCATGGGTCCTACTATGACTGACCCCTGCTCTCAGCATGTGTGTTTAGCTACTGAATTCACCAATAGTCTTTTTGGTCCATTTTAAAGTCTTTTACAATTTTTCCCAACCGTATTTGGACCTGTCCTTCATTTTGGTATAAAATAAATTTTTTAAGTTACTAATTTCATCAAAGCCTTCTACCTCTCAAAAAATTTCAATGGATCCTTGCAGAATTAAATACACACTTCTCAGACCCGGTATTCAGGGCTCTCTAATCACCCATGTGACTGTTACAGATTTATTCCTTAGTGTCTCTGTACGTATGAATTCTTTACTCTTAAATATGTCTTATTTTCTCCCTTCTGTACCTTTTCTCATGTTTTAATAATTATTCAGATTTCACTCCACATTTAAAAATCCTGGAAATCTTGTTTCAAAAACCATTTGTCCAACAAAGTCTTTCCTGATCTTTATTAAGGGAACATATTCTTCTTTGGACCTTCTTTACATTGAAATTATCATTTAGATCTATTGCACTAATCATTGCTCTATTAATTCATCTTTATCTGTGTTATTCCCTTACAATACTGACTTTTTCTTCCTTATGATCTAGGTCTTTAAAAATTAGATGCTCAGTACTTTTGTTGCATTGCATCACTTGTTTCTTCTCATATTCCTTCATAATTTTTGATTTGCTGAAATAAGACCTATTACTGACTTATTGAGATATGTGAAAAGTGTTCATTTCCTTTCTATAAGTAGCCAGGATGGTATCTATGGGAAATCACTTAATATTCTTGCCATAGTTATTTACTGTTGCATGCCAGATTACTCTAAAACTTATTAGCTTAAAATGAAAAGCATATTTATGATGTACTGGTTTCTATGTGTGAGATGTCTGGATGTGACCTAGCTGTTTTTTTTTTTTTTGGCTCATGGTCCATCACAATGCAATCAAGAGGATGCCAGGGCCTCAGTGACCTCAAGGGTTATCTGAGGAGGGATCCACTTCTAATAAGCTCACTCCCATGATTTTTGGCAGGATTCAGTTTCCTGAGGGTTGTTGGACAGAGGGCCTTATTTTTCACTGGATGTTGGTCAGAGGTCTCCTTCTGTTCCTTGCCAGCTCCGTGGCACTCCAGGCAGCTCATAACATGGAGGTGTGGCTTCATCAGAGTGAGAACAGCCAGAGGGAGCCTGAGAGCCAGAAAGCAGGAGAAAGAGAGAAAGAAGAGAGAGAGAGAGAGAGAGGAGGAGAGAAGAGGAGAGGAGAGGAGAGGGGAGGGGACGGGAGGGGAGGGGAGGGGAGGGGAGGGGAATAAAGAGAGACTGAGCAGCAAGACAGGAGTTGTCTTTTAAAACCTAATCTCAGAAGTAACAATTCTGTTCATTACGTTTGCTATATATTTTTCTATTTGTTAGATGTGTTTAAAGAAAGAAGATTACTCATGATGTTTGTAAAAACAACAAGGCCGACTTTATTCAGGACTCCCGCCATAGGTATAGAGACTACTGCAATGGGGTTTTGCAGTAAAGGAGCGAGTTTGGGCTCAACTCCAAAATCCAACATGGGAAAGTGGGGATTTATAGTCAAGGACCAGGGTGGGCAGGTGGGTTGGTGGATGGAAAATTACTAACAGGAAGCATCAGGGGTAAGGGGGCATTGGGGGCTGAAGCAACCTAACAAGTTCTTGCTAATGGCAGGCCAGGTGATCAGACATCACCAGTGGGGTTGTAGGGGATAAGGAATTTGATCAGTTATTGCGGGTGATCAGATACTGGGAGTGAAGGATTCTGGCTAAAAGAACTTGACAGAATTCTTGCTAAAATTAGGTGAAGCAAGGGACCCAAATCTAGGCCTATTTGGGAGGAGGATTCAAAGGAGCCTGAGTACAGTTTGGCTGAGGAGAGACTGTCAGAGGCAAGTGTCCAGCTCCAGTCTACAGCCAAAAGAAGGGGATTGCCCCAGGGTGTGGATATTAGGAGGTGGTATTCGGAGGAGGGCATTTTCTAGTCTGCCTGCTCCAAATTCTCTACCCTTCTGTTCTTTACCTCTCAGATGATGGTATAAGGTTGGATATACTGAACTTAGAGAATTAGGTCAAAATACTGTTATAAATTCAAAATAATGTGAAAATTTAAAAGTATTCTCTAAATACAAGAAGACCATGGGGGAACCTTCTATCGAATAAAGGAGAAATTGCCAGATTGATGTTGTTTATGGAAAAAGTCAGAATGAATCCTCAGCCAAAATTAATATTTACTGAAAATGTTAATAATTACATTGGACTATGCATTTTCCCCTTTATTATCTAGGCCTCCAGCATTTGGAAATCTGGACAGTTTTCTTTTGTCTCCCTGTGGTGTTGCATATTTGAAACAGACATCCTTGCATCTCAAAAGAGCCTTTGGAAAGAGAATCTTACCACAAAGAAAATGTTCTCAAGCATCTGTGAAGGTCTCTAATGCTGGAAGGTATCTGTCCTAGAAATCTTCAAAGAGATGGTTTTCTCTGCCTCTCTATGTATTAGATCCCCAGGAAATTATCTTTAAAGTGTCTGGCTAATCTGGTTTAATCGCTCCTGTTTTTGATTCCTACTGCTGCCAAGATGATTGCAACTATACTATCTCATTGCTCCAGTAGATGGCAGAAGTATACTGTGCACCAAATTGAAGTAAGTTAGAAAACTTGTATATAAAAGGCGTGAGCAAATGGTCTCAACTTGTTTTAAAAATCTGCCTTTGTTGTGTTTGGGACACCGTGGATGTAAAGGGAATTGTAGCATTCCATTACAGACACCTCTGATTCCAACAGATTTTGCTGATACTCGGCAGAATAAAAAAATAGTTCATAGGAATGTGTGACATCATGTAGAATTAAGTCAGGCCTATATGCTCATCTTGTAGTCTATTCAATAAGGCTTTCTTCCTTGTTTTCATCTTAATAAAGCAAACTGGATATAATATGGAAATCATTTTAATTAAAAGAAAGGCATATGGCATTTTGTAATTAGAAACCATGAGGATCAGTTATTTAGACAGTGGTGTTCTGCAGTGGGAGTTAAAAGACATGGAAAAACAGAAGACATTCACATTCAATAGTTGTTTTTCAGTTATGTGATACAAGTATATTCAAAGAATGTACGTATTATTGCACATATTGTAGCTTTGAAAGCATATATATTAACCATTTTATTGCTGTTCTTGTCTGTTTATGTTCTTGCTAATTTGACAATACTGTAATTTAAACCAAGGACATTATACAGTGATGTAATTGTATCCACAGAGAAATGGACATGGTGAAATTTATATTCATGTGAAATGAACATAAATTAGGCAAAATTCAGATAATTTTCCCGGCATTGATGCTATATGGAAAGTATGCATACAACTAAATTTCAGCAAGGTAAACCTTGATTTTCTTTATATTTTCATGATAGAAATGAGATGCATTCTCACTTAAAAAAAAGAGAGACAGAAAATCCCCACAACGCGTGTTGATAATGATGCCCATCGCTTTATTTCTGCTTTTGACCTAGCAGAATTTCATGGCCTGTTCTCCCTGTGAGGAACTCTACCTTTGGTAGGAAACTACTCAGGGCAAAGGGCCACATCTAGACAGAATAGGTATTAATATTGGGAAGTTTGTTGGTGATGCTTTACAGTGGGCAGATGGGCGGGATTTTACCTGGAGATTGCATAGGTTATCAAATCTGAGAGCTAAAGCAGTATCTTAAAGGGAAATAAATACTGAGGTTCGTAGCTGGGAAATTAGAGCAAGACTGGATGAGCTGTGAGATTGATTTGGGCAGTTCAGGAATGAGTTTTTGAATCGAGTCTGCATGCCTGGGTACTTTTTTCAGTGTGGAGTTTTGGAAGACCTTTTTTTTAAAGGCGCCAGCTAAAAGGAGCACATTGCATTGATGCCTTTAGGGATTGTCAGCCTACAAAGTCCTCTCTGTTTCCTGAGTTTTGCTGATAGCTGAGACCCAATTAGATTGTAAATGAGATTTGGATTACTTTTTGCTTAATATACTATCTTACATATGTTTATAACAAAGCTTAGCTGGCATTTTCCCATCCACTGTAGACATCTTTTGAGGTTAACTTATTTGACTAGGCATTTTATTATCTCAAAGTGCTTGGTTTTGAAGAGCAGCTTTAAAGAACTGATTGTGCCTTTTCTTCTACATTAGTACCTTATTATTACCCTCTTTTCTTGTCCAGAAGAAATGTTGATTTTCTTTTACAGATTTCTAGTGAATCTATGATGTTTACTTATCCATTTTTTAATCCCACAGAGATTTTTAAAGAGTCATGCAAGTAACTTTATTCAAGGTTTTCTTGAACATAAAGTTATGAGCTTAAAATAAGGCTATCTTGAGAATTAGAATGTTGAAAAATTCAACAAAAGAAAAAATCAGGTGTGAAGAGCTTAGTCCTTGTCGAGAGAATAGCATTAGAGAACTTACCTATATGGTTTTCACATCTGACATTAGAAGAAATCTATACCATTAATTTTGATGTACCATATTCATATGAAGGAAAGTGGTAGGGCCTCTATCCACTTGAATTTCAATGAAATATTTGTAATTGTTTTCTTTGTTGAAGACAGTACTCAGTCAGAAAAGTTCTTTGGTGTTTGTTTCTGTGCCTTGGTCTCTATCTAATTGTGAATACTTTTTTGGATTTTGTTACTTGGAGTTACTGACAACAGGGTTCTGATATTGGTTTTGACTTTCTATGTTCTTTCATACCTTTTCTCATTTCTTTACTTACTTGAATATTTGACTTTCCAAAACCTTTGGGTGACTTTTTTTTTTTTTTTTTTTTTTTTACTTTCTAAGGTGTTTTTCATCTCTTCTTCAATTTCCATGGCTTTAGGGTCTTGGCTCTGCTTTTTGCCAAAATATATGCTGTTAACCCATCTTACTTGTGCCTCAGCTTCCTCCCATCTCACAAATACAAATACCACTGAAATGCAATTCCAAAGCACAGCAGTAGAGTGTCTTATCTTTATTTGTTTCTAAAAGATTTATTGAAAAGCCACTCTATTTCTTTGCTACTCATTGAAGCCTCTCTTTCAATTTCTGAATGTCAAGCTCTTCTTTCTTATCTCTAACAGAGTTTCATTCAACAATTTAACACAAATTTACAGAACATCTACACTGTGAATATAGTAGTGAACAAAACTGATAGAATCCATAGCCTCATCAAACTTCCAAACCACAAGGGGATGTAGACATTAAAGACATACTTAAAAGTACTTTGAGAGCTATGTATACCTGTGACAGCAGGATACATAATCTCGGAGAAGGATGAAACATCTTTTCTAACTACTAGAGAGACATAATAAATTAACTTCAAACAAGCATCAGACAAGCACCATTATGTTCACAAATCCAGTGAGTAAAGAATCCAAATAGGGCACAGTGAAATGACTGGTGTCTGCGGATTTAGTGGGAAGATTTATAGGGTAAAGACTGGAATCTTCTGGAGGACATCTATTCAGTTGTCTAGTATTTGCTACTGGCTGTTGGCTAGGATCTAAGCTAGGATTGCTGGCCAGAGTACCCAGAATACCTATATAAGACCTCTGCATGTGGTTTGAGATTTCTCACAGCATCGTGGATGAGTTTCAAAGATGAGTGTCCTAAAAGAGAGTCACATGGAAGCTGCATCCATTTTGGGACCTAGCCCTGGGCATCACATGGCATCCACTTCCACCATACTCTACTGGTTGGTGCTGTGCCAAACTAGCCTAGGTTCAACCGGGTGGGAAATAGTCACCGCCCCTTGATGGCCAAGGTACAAGGCTCTGGAAAAGCAAATGGTACTATAAATATTGCTGTGCTGTGACCATTTTGAAAAAAAAAAATACAACCTGACAGAGTATCTTTGAAAAAGTGTTATTTAAGTTAAAGCTGGTTGGAGGGGAATAAATGTGAGAAGGCATTATAGTCAGAGGAAGTGATATGGGTGAAGATACTGAGATGAGACAAACAAATGGTTTAGCTAGGAAAATGAAGGCCAGTTTTGCTGGCACAGAGAGGGTGAAAAGGTGAGTGGTAGGAGGTGAAACTAGAAAGATATGGCATTGTAGACCTGAGTCAATTGTTCAGACTTCAAGCAAGGGTTAGAGGTTATTTTAAAGGTCTAGGAACCTTTTCCCAAGGGCAGTAGGAGCCCCTGTGCAGACTTTGGGAATGACATGATCAGGTTTGTGGATGTAGATGCCAGAATTCTGGATTACAACATACAATCGTAGGCAGTGGAGCCAATTAAGTAACTATTGCAGTGATTGAGGTAAGAGACAAAATGGAGTTGGACTAGCGTAGTGGCAATGGAGATGGAGTCAAGTAGAAGATTCGAGATATAAATTAGTCGGAATAGGCAGGATTTGGGAAATGGTTTAGCTGTAAAGGGTAAGAGGGTGGTCAGGTTTGAGAAAATGTTCTAGGTGTACTGCTTTGGAAACTATATATGGAAAGATTTGAGTAGCAGGAATAGGCTTTTGGGGAGATAACAAGTTAAGTTTTAGGAATATTGAATTTGAAGTGCTTTGAAAGCTATGCTGACATGTCCAGTGGAAGGTGGATTGTATGAGTCAGGAGCTCAGCAGAGGTGAAGTGTACATTGTGAACCATCAGCACATGGATGGTACCTGCAGGCATGGATTGGATCAGAAGAGGGTATCAATAAAATTGAAAGCAGATTCACAAATTATATTACTTAAAGATAAAATAGAATTTCATGAAGCAGAAAAGGAAAATTGGATTGGGACATGGATTTTGACTTTTCTTACACTTTAAACTCCTTCAGGGCAGAGGCCATTTCTTTGCAGAACAAATTTGAGATATACTTACAGGTAGAGTGGGTAGGATTTAGGGAATAGTTTGGCTGTAAGGGTCCCTTTGCAGGGATCATTTTTTTTTCCATATTGCATGGGAAAATTCATAGGCATGAGGCCGGAAAATATTGAATCCATGAATAGTGAAGAGTAATGAGTATGTTGATCATTAAAAAGTAAGGCATTGTTTTATATAGGTTTAGATTCATGTGTTGTGAGTTTAAAAGTGCTCTGTTGATAGTAAAAAAAGAAAAGTAAAATTGGTATTAAGAGTGAAGGTCAATAATGAGAACTTGTTATACAAATTTGTGAGATTGTATTCTAAAATTACACTCAATGAAACTCTGTAGATCTACGAATTTCCTATGGTAGTGATTATTTTCTATTTTCTACAATTTAGAAAGGTGGATTTGAAAAGAATGTGTCCTGGTCTTTGAAGTCCCTCTCTGTCCCTTTGAGGGTGAATAGAAGAGTTGTAGGTGTGTGTCAGTAATACTGTAGAAGTTGCTGTGGCCATGTCTAACTAATGAGATGTTGGAATTTGTTTGAGAATGTCATCTAACATATGGAGTAAAGAATGACCGCTGAATGTCTCCAGCTAATTTGTCTTATTTCTTACTGCCCTAAGAACATTGACAATAAAATTAAACTTCCATTAATATGTGTTTTCTTTTTCTTTTTCTTTCTTTCTTTTTTTTTTTTTTTTGAGATGGAGTCTCGCTCTGTTGCCAGGCTGGAATACAGTGGTGTAATCTCAGCTCAGTGCAAACTCTACCTCCCAGGTTCAAGGGATTCTCCTTCCTCAGCCTCCCAAGTAGCTGGGACTACAGGCGCCCACCACCACGTCCAGTTAATTTTTTGTATTTTACTAGAAATGGGGTTTCACCATGTTGGCCAGGATGGGCTCGGTCTCCTGACCTCATGATCTGCCCACCTCGGCCTTCCAAAGTGCTGGGATTACAGGCATGAGCCACCATGCCTGGTCATATGTGGTGTTTTCTGACTCTTGGTCGATCACTTCTAAGAAGCTACTCATCTTGAAGAGAATGGGCATAATTAGGAATAATAATCCTGTTTAGTAAAATATTTCTAATCTCCGAAGCCCCAGAATGTTTTATTTTTTCAGCAAAGAGTGACTGAACACTTTGGTAATAGTATTAGCTAATGTCAATTGCCTTATTATTTTCCAACCTGCATCTGTATTGGGGGACTTCCAAAGACTGAGTTTATTACAGAAGTATTTATAAACTTCAGTACTAAATAATCATAAAGTGAAAAAGTTGATTTTATAGGGTTCATTCACTCATTCATGTAATATATATTAAATACCTTCTACCTGCTACTTACGGTTTTAGGCTCTGAGGTCCAAGAGATGAGCACACATTGCATTAAGGAGCACCCAGTGGAAAAAAGAAGAAAATCTAGAAAATGCCCTACTGCAATTCAGGGTGTTATGAGACTACAAAGAACTGTTATCTAAATCAGAAGCTTTCTCTAATGCCTCTAGTCTAAAATGTAGTTGATTTGAATTAATTCCTGCACAAGACAATAGGTATTACTATCTCTAGCATTTTAAAAAACATTGCAAATATCCTAGAAAGGGGCAGCATAGATCCATAGTGTAAATAGGATAATGTTTCACTTTTCTATATGATGGATGGGATGTAGCATAATGGGAGATTATATATGAATCTCTTTGCTGACCACAGCAAAAGATAGAGCTCCCCAAAGGCCTAATTTTCCCTGCTAGATTCTACATTGTGCCAGGTATTGTGCTTTATGTCTGAATGTGATTCATTGCCAGTGATTCTCAAAACCATTAATGAATATTTGAATCACCAAGAGGACTTCTTTTTTTTATTATTATACTTTAAGTTCTAGAGTACATGTGCACAACATGCAGGTTTGTTACATATGTATATATGTGCCATGTTGGTGTGCTGCACCCGTTAGCTCATCATTTACATTAGATATATCTCCTAATGCTATCCCTCCCCCTCCCCCTGCCCCCTTAAAGGCCCCGGTGTGTGACGTTTACCACCCTGTGTCCAAGTGTTCTCATTGTTCAGTTCCCACCTATGAGTGAGAATATGCCGTGTTTGGTTTTCTGTCCTTGTGATAGTTTGCTCAAAATGATGGTTTCTAGCTTCATCCATGTCCCTACAAAGGACATGAACTCATCCTTTTTTATGGCTGCATAGTATTCCATGGTGTATATGTGCCACATTTTCTTAATCCAGTCTATCATTGATGGACATTTGGGTTGGTTCCAAGTCTTTGCTATTGTGAATAGTGCCACAATAAACATACCTGTGCATGTGTCTTTATAGCAGCATGATTTATAATCCTCTGGGTATGTGCCCAATAATGGGATGGCTGGGTCAAATGGTATTTCTAGTTCTAGATCCTTGAGGAATTGCTGCACTGTCTTCCACAATGGTTGAACTAGTTTACAGTCCCGCCAACAGTGTAAAAGTGTTCCTACTTCTCCACATCCTCTCCAGCACCTGTTGTTTCCTGACTTTTTAATGATCACCATTCAAACTGGTGTGAGATGGTATCTCATTGTGGTTTTGATTTGCATTTCTCTGATGGCCATTGATGATGAGCATTTTTTCATGTGTCTTTTGGCTGCACAAATGTCTTCTTTTGAGAAGTGTCTGTTCATATCCTTTGCCCACTTTTTGGTGGAATTGTTTGATTTTTTCTTGTAAATTTGTTTAAGTTCTTTGTAGATTCTGGATATTAGCCCTCTGTCAGATGAGTAGATTGTAAAAATTTTCTCCCATTCTGTAGGTTGCCTGTTCACTCTGATGGTAGTTTCTTTTGCTGTGCAGAAGCTCTTTAGTTTAATTAGATCCCATTTGTCAATTTTGGCTTTTGTTGCCATTGCTTTTGGTGTTTTAGACATGAAGTCCTTGCCCATGCCTATGTCCTGAATGGTATTGCCTAGGTTTTCTTTCAGGGTTTTTATGGGTTTAGGTCTAACATTTAAGTCTTTAATCCATCTAGAATTAATTTTTGTATAAGGCGTAAGGAAGGGATCCAGTTTCAGCTTTCTACATATGGCTAGCCAGTTTTCCCAGCACCATTTATTAAATAGGGAATCCTTTCCCCATTTCTTGTTTTTGTCAGGCTTGTCAAATATCAGATGGTTGTAGATGTGTGGTATTATTTCTGAGGGCTCTGTTCTGTTCCATGGGTCTATATCCCAAGAGGACTTCTTAAAGCAGAGTGCTAGGCCCCAACCCTAGAATTTTTGATTCAACAGATCTGGAGTGGGACCCAAGAATTTGGATTTCTGATCATTTCCCAGGCAATGCTGTTGCTGCTGGTGCCGGAACCACACTCTTAGAATCACTGCATTAGATACACTGCTTGTCCTCAATGAATTTACAGACAGGTGGAGGGGACAGGTAAGTGAGCAGGTGCTAACAATACAGTGTCATGGCACATGTATACATATGTAACTAACCTGCACAATGTGCACATGTACCCTAAAACTTAAACTATAATAAAAAAAAAGAAATTTAATTCTTCACAATAAAAAAAAAAACAAAAAACAATACAGTGTCATAAAAGCAAAGGGAAGTGAAGATTTGAGCTGAGATTGCTTAGAATAATCAACCTTCTGATTTGTGTCAAATGGTGACTTAGCGACCTGTAGACAGGCAAAGTGAAGCAAACAATTGATGTAATTATTAAGTTACTCTGTCCCCAAAGCCCAACAGTATAAACCTTTTATTGAGAAAGTAAAATGACAATGCTGCCTTGATTACTTGTCTGTGTTGATTGGTTTCACCTGCTAAATGCTTCCCCTCACAATTCACCTCACCTTTGTAGATTTAACCTTACATCATTTGGGAACTACTTTTCTCTCCAGTGTCATCAGATACAGGGTGGCAGTGTTTGTGTTTCTTGACAGCTATATAAAGGTGCAACTATAAGTTTGGGTTTCATCTTCCTTCCTTTTATGTATAGTTGCAAATATAATAAATTGTGTCAGAGCCTAAATAAAAGTCCTTTCTTTTCCTTTTTTTCTCTTTTTTTGGCAAGGTTTATCTTCTGACCCAATTTAAACAATATGAACTGAGAGATTATCTTATTCAATGAAAAGAATGGAGAAATCTAAACTTTTGAAGACAGATTTCATTAGTACAAAGTAGCAATGTGAATACCCTGTAATCATTTTACTTGAATCATCAGAGGATGAAAGAAGTTATTTCTTTTAAATTTCACTTTAGAGAGAGATTGAAGAGCAGTGTCAAACAGTGTAGTTATTTTCCTCAGATGTCAGGTATTTAGAATTGTCCCAGAGTAGAGAACAATGATTGTAAAAGCATATTTGGAAACTAATGAATGCTGTTGCCTCATATTTCTGTCTTCTGAATTGCTCTCAGATAATTCTGTGTTCTCATGACTCTCTTCCTCCTACCCCCTGTCTCTTTGTTTCTCATGCACTCTTACAAGATAAAGAGACGTTTCCTGCCAGCTGATGTCTCAGGACTATTCGTAAGGTTTAATCCTGTGTCTGTCTCATCTTATTTTCCTCTTATATAACAGCAAAGTTTGACCTACTTTTCCAATTTATATCACTTAATCTTCCCTGTGATTTTGTCGTCTTCTCCAAAATACCATGGAATAGAACCCAGGCTTCCTAATCCTGATTTGTTTTTAACAGGCACCTAATTACCTTTTTAATTTTGAAAGAATTTACTCTTAATAATTAGAAGAGGACATATATAGATAAGCAAAATTAAAATTTGATCGGGAGGTTATAGAGTCATGAGATGTCTCATAGTGGCCTCTTTGTAACTCTACCTGCTTTTAAAATGGCTTTTCTCTGACTCCCTGATCCATTTGAAGCCCTCACTCCCCATGTCTCTGATTGTTTTGGGAATCTCTAAAAGGTAGTTTTCACATAAGACATAATACTATACCTTCCCCCATTACCTAGCTGTCCTTACCCTTGACCCCTTTTTCTTTCTGCTGATGACAATCCTATATGCCTTTATACTAATGTAGGCATCTTACTTTTCATTGCCTGCATTCAGCATGGCCACCATGGACCACAGCAAAACTTTCCCTACTAAAACTTTATTTGATGCCATAAAGAATATCTGCATTTACCTTGTATTCTACTACCAAGTACTCAAAACTATTTTTTCAGTGGTCTGATCTAGATCCCACCAGTTTACAGTAAATAAATCATCAAGTTTCACTGTATACTATAGACAGTTTCCTAGTTCTTCCTGCCTTTTCCCTCCTTGCTTTCTCAAAACAAGGGGCTTTGAGACTCTTTCTTGGTACTATATCTTTGATACCAATATCTATTCTAGACAGGGATAATTGATTGTAAGGAACTGAAACCTGCTCAAGATTTCATAAACTAAAAGGGAGGTTTATTATAAAGCTTGGCTGAATATAGTCAGGTCTTATGGGAACTGTCGTTGGGAGCAAGGCTTCTGTCTCGAACCATGTTTAGTTTTTCAGTATCCTTTGGGCAAAATGATTTCCTTTAGGTGTTTATTCATGAGCCTGGCCTATTTTGCTCTTCATAATTTTAACTTGACTTTGGTCTTTCACTTGGCTCCACACAGCTCGTTGACTCCATATTCCAGGGTCTCTGAATAGACTGAAGAGATGGGTAGATAATCTTCATTCATCAGTTGTCCTTTGGGGTGTGGCTGCAGGAATAAGTCAGCCACTCTTTCACTACTGAAAGGATTTCATCACACTGATAATTTTTATTGTCAGAACCACTTTTACCAAAAAGTTAGATAGGTTAAGTTACTTTTAGAAACAATTTAAATGAAAATTGTACATGTAAAAGCAAGCTGTTTTGAAACTATCTCAAAGGTAGGCCCTTGATAAAGTAAGTAAAAAGCGCACATATTTAGTATACAGCAAAATGTGCTTTGACAATTGCAGTCTCTGTTTTTATGTCTACAGGGCCTTTAAGTACTCAGTTTAAGAAGAAATCTGCATGTTAATAAATAATGACAGCCCTAAGATAGTGCAGGATATCTGCCAACCAGAGTAGTAATCGATGACTATCAACAACCTCAAAAAAGGGAGAAGGTAAACTTTGTAGCAGGTGCTTTATAAAGTAAGCTTGAACTACAACTTTATCTGATTTGTGGAAAAGTTCTCATTGATCTGCAAATGCCATTTTCTGTAGAGGCTCTTACCTGCAACCTCCTAAATAATTTGACAAAAAAAGTTTAGGAAGAAAATGAACCAGAAGAAAGTAAAAAGAAGTATTAAAGTATGAAGTAGGGTATTATAATATTAATATTTTTCAACTTTTTATAAGGTACAAATTAAATGCACAATGTTGAACATTTTCTTTCCCTCAGAATTTTTTATGCTTTTATTTTAGGGTTAGGAGTACATGTGAAGGTTTGTTAAATAGGTAAACACATGTCATGGTGGTTAGTTGTACATATTATTTCATCACCCACGTATTAATCCCAGTACCCAATAGTTACCTTTTCTGCTCCTTTTCCTCTTCCCACCTTCCACCCTCAAGTAGGCCACAGTGTCTGTTGTTTCCCTCTTTATGTCTATGAGTTCTCATCATTTAGCTCCCACTTATAAGTGAGAACATGCTGTATTTGGTTTTCTGCTCCTGTGTTAGTTTGCTAAGGATAATAGCCTCCAGCTCCACCCATGTTCCCACCAAAGACATGGATCTTGTTCTTTTTTTATGGCTGCATAATATTTCACGGTGTATATGTACCATATTTTTGTTATCCAGTCTGTCATTGATGGACATTTAGGTTGATTCCGTGTCTTTACTCTTGTGACTAGTGCTGCAGTGAACATTCACATGCATGTGTTTTTATGGTAGAAAGATTTATATTCCTCTGGGTATATGCCCAGTAATGAGATTGCTGGGTCAAATGGTAGTTCTTCTTTTAGCCCTTTGAAGAATGGTGAGCATGTTTTTTTTTTTTTTTTTTTTTTTTTTTTTTAACAAGAGCTTAGCCTGGGCAAAACCTGAAGTCTTTAGAGGATGGCAGTGTGACTTAACCCCTCCTGAGGAAATCCCTTCCCATAAGTCTCCCCAATCTTTATTCCTTCTTAAAAATGTGAAGCAATCTGTTTTTTAATTTTTGTAGATGGTGCTCCAAGTAAATATAATTAAAAATAATTTACATTCATCTGTTACTTGGACTATGCATTTGTATTAAATTCTGGAGTATAAAGTTTTTCTTTTTCCTTTTAAATGGAATTATGAACAATTTCAGTCAACAATAATTGTGTTGAAGCTGGGTACAGTGGCTCACACCTGTAATCCCAGCACTTTGGGAGGTTGAAGTGTGAGGATTGCTTGAGTCCAGGAGCAAGAGACCAGTGTGGGCAACATGGTAAAACTCTGTCTCTACTAAAAATGTAAACATTAGCCAGGCATGGTGGTGCATGCCTATAGTACCAGCTACTCTGGAGGCTTAGGTAGAAGGATCGCTTGAGCCTAGGAGGTTGAGGCTACAGTGAGCTGTGATCATGCCACTGCACTTGAGCGTGGGTGACAGAGCAGGACCCCATCTCTTAAAAAAAAAAAAACATGTTGGGGAAGGAGGAGGTAAAGGGGGGATGAAATCATATAATTGGTCCTAAAGAAAAAACTGATTGGGCTTTTTAGTAAAATTTGTGGGCAAAGTCAATGGCTTTTTGTTTCTTTGTCCTGTGATTGCTTGGGGAAGCCATAAGGAAGAACAAAATGCAAGATGGAGGTTTAAAAGTAGTACCAGATCAAGCAGAAGGGCTGTTTTCCCTTTCTGAAATGTATTTATTCTACAAAAAATTTTTTTTGGTTCTTTCTATCAAAATCAGTTTTATCTGATACTATGACATAACTAGTATGCATACAAGCAATGCAATTTGTGGCAAAGTATAAGCTGCAATACAGTTACCAACACATTTTACACATTATGGCTTTGTGTTAAAAACAAATTGCTCCACATATATTTATTGTATGTCAGATATTTTTCTGAAACCATCACCCAACCCCTAGATCTTCCCTCAAGCTGTTCCTCTTCCCTGTGTAAACATAGATTGGATTTTCAGTGTCTCTGTCTTTAATCCACACTGCTCCCTCCCTTCACACTGAATGAAGCAGCTCTGACAATACAACTTTGGTATCAGAGCCAGGACTGGAAGCTGCCACTCATAATTCCAATCCAGTCTGTTGTTTATTGAACCAGTGGTGAAAAGTTTTTGAAAAAATGAAAAAAAAATGTTTTCTATATGTATATATGATGAAATTAAGTGACATTTTTACATGTAGTTAAATATTCACAAGAAGCAGCTTTATGTCTGCCATGGAGTTTAAGCCCTGCCCTGGCATCAGGATCAGAAAGTGAGGCACAAAAGTGGGGAAAAGGGTAGTTTCAGTTCAGAGGTACTATTTTCACATTCGAATCTGTCCATTTTAACTTTTACAGCTACTCTCTTTTGCAGAAAATACTCAAGTTAACAGTATCAGTATATTCAACTGAAAAAGTTTTCAGAACAAGTTTCTCCCCTACTCTAAATAGCTTTGGATAGGAAACAGCATATAATAAGAAATAACTGATCTAAAGTAAAGAGGCAAGCAATGAACCTTCTTGCAACCTGGTGGGATAAACTTGAATATAGAAAGAAGTTATTATGGAATTTCATTTCTGGAAGGCTAGTTATCTTGTTCTCAGGCCAAAATATGTACATGAGAACCCCTGCCAAGGCTGGCTAGTTTAGAAGTTTCCAGATAAGACCTTCATGGATAATGCAGATTTCATACTTGTACTTGATCTCTAGAGGGAAGCATCACAAACATTTTCTGTGAAGAGTCACACAGTCTCTATGGCAATTAATCAACTGTCCTTGTTGTTGCCGTAGACAATATGTAAATGAAGGTGTTCCAATGAAACTTTCTTTACAAAAACTGTTCGTGGGCAGGATTGGCGGGGGAGGCTCTTCTTCCCTGCCCATGTATGTCTAACTACCTACTGTAACAAATGGAAGACCTTTACCAACTTCAGAAGAACACTTTCCACACAGTTATGGATACTTTTTTCCATGGGTATCCACAGTTCCAGCAGGAGCTGCAGTTTGTCTGGCTTTGGAGCCTTGGTACCAGTCTCCATACCAGTACCGTAACTAGCACTAGCATTTGCATTTAGTGCAGAGTGTCTTGACCCAGCAGAACAAGTTGGGTACAGCACAACACACGCACAGTGAGGCTTCAGCAAGGGGACAAGAAGAGTGGCAGTACCTGCAGCAAGAGCAAATGCTGTCAGGGAGTTTTCTGGGCTTGGAGGCTTTGCAGGATAAATTATCACAGGGAGTTGAAACCACAGGAAGTGGATAAGCAGAGTAGCTGGCATTGCATGACAGGAGAAAATAAGGTGCTCAGAAGTATGTATGGAACAGATCTGCTCAACTCTTGAAGTTTGGTGGAAGCCCCACGTAATGGGTACATAGTATTGGAATGAGGGATATACTGTTACTTTCTGAAATTGTGACTTTGTTTTTACTTCCAGGTTAGGATTTAGTTTGTGTTACATATTTCTGAGTACCAGTTTCCAAAGCTGCATAAGGGATAAACAAGTTTACTGTAGGCACTTTTAATAAAGATTAAACCAGAGTACACAAACTACTTAGTAGAGCACATGTATAATTCTCAATACATGTGTAATTCAAGTACAAATGTACTTCCCTATCCTCATCAAGCCTTCCCTATCTGTTGCTCTCTTAGCGGTTCCTGTATTCTAATGTTTAGGGGCAATCTGAAGTTTGTCCCTCATGTATTTCCAGAGCTGTCCACCTGACGGTTGGTTCTAAGTGTGGGGTGTTCTTTCTCAATGTGAAGCTCCCAGTCCTGCTGTGGGCTTCTCCGCCACTCAGTCCCATAGATATGGGAAACTTCAGTCTCTCTCTAGAAGCTGAACATGAGAACAAATCAAGAGGTAAATATGGGTAGGCAGTTTTACCTTTTCTGCCTTGTCCTTTAAATTATCTTCCCTCATTCATCACTACAGGTCGGACAGGTAGATAGGCATGTTTTCCTGAAGAGTTGGGATTATTAAAATAGGATTACCGGGCCGGGCGCAGTGGCTCACCCCTGTAATCCCAGCATTTTGGGAGGCCAAGGAGGGTGGATCACGAGGTCAGGAGATCGAGACCATCCTGGCTAACACGGTGAAACCCCATCTCTATTAAAAATAGAAAAAAATTAGCCGGGTGCGGTGGCGGGCGCCTGTAGTCCCAGATACTCGGGAGGCTGAGGCAGGAGAATGGCGTGAACCCTGGAGGCGGAGCTTGCAGTGAGCCGAGATTGCACGACTGCACTCCAGCCTGGGCGATAAAGCAAGACTCTGTCACAAAAAAAAAAAAAAAAAAAAAAAGTATTACCACTCTTAAAGTATATTTAAAAATATACAAAACCATGACACCTATATAAATGTAATAGGAATATATTATTGTTTTTCATCTCATTGATTAAAGAATAATCCAGTAACATGTTACAACTAGTTCAAAGGATGCCACACACATCAAGATTACTCATAAATGCTGAAATGAATTTACAAATAGATGCGAAAGTGTTCGTTTTTTTTTTTTAATGGGGTGACAAAAGTATGGGGCAGGAGAAAAATCAATTATCCTTCTGGACAGGAGTTATTTGCATGTATATGGACAAAAGTAATTTGCATCGCTATCGGTTATCCATATTTTACAAAGCTGTAAATAGCTCAAAGGCAATGAAAGAAACAAAAACATACATTCAGGTAATCCTGAAGGGTGTGCTAGACAATGCTTACTTTTCCATTGAACATACCCAGCAATCTTTCTGTTCTGTTTAGAAGTCTTTCACAATTTATCCCTACAGAACAAAGAAAAGAAATGGTTAAAGCTGTGCATGAAATATGATTTTCTTGGGATTCCAAAGAAAAATTATTGAAAGCAGTCATATCCTTAATTTCTATGCTGACTTCCCCCTTTTTACCTCTTTCTGTCAAAGATCTTCCTACTTTTATTCTCTTTCGTTACATCCCTACCCATGTTTCAGGATGTTCAAGACTTACCCAATGAAGTACTTTAACTGAAGGATCCAGTTGCCTCGTCCCATTATATATTTCTCCAGGCAAGTCACTCAAACAGGACCACTTTAGCAGAATCTTCAGTTCTGACTGTAAATACCCAAGGTCTACACAATAAACCAAGGAGAGGGGCTTTGAGTGGCAATCTAGCCTAGAGATGCTGTCTTCAAATCTGGTCTTCATGAATTCGCTCCACCTTCATGAGTTTCATTGTGTCTGTTTCTGTTCTCACCTTTTCAAGGAGTAAAGATAAGAATTGTAGGGCATATTTACACATGTGCCAAGAATAAAACTAATTAACATAGGCAGTAGGCTAAATCTATATTGAGGAGAAAGATAAATGTTATTCAAACTGCTTCATAATTTTTAAGGCCATTCGTCTTCATAGAGCCAGTCAGTAGCCTGATATTGCATGGTAATGTATAGCTCTTTCCCTGATTGTAATGAGTACTCTTTTGAGCCTTCCGCGGATTAGGGAGGAACCACGTATCTCTTTATGGCTGTACCTTTAGTTTCAAAAATGAAAATTTGAACCAATTGCTCTAATAAGGACTCAAACTCTTAGCTTAGTGTTTGTCAGGAAAAAGGGGAGGAAGGAAGATTAAGTCTTTCATTTTCAAATGTTTGTTCACCTTCCTTTTCTTTTTCAGTCTGGGAGAGTAAGTAATACCACTTGTTGGAGCAGTATCTAAAATAGAAGTATACACATAGTGAGAGAGGTTCTGAGGCTGGAGTTGTCAAACTTTTTCTGTAAGAAGACAGGTAATAAATATTTCAGTCTCTGGGGCCATAATGTCTCTGTCACAGATACTTGGCTCTGGCACTGCAGTGTGGAAGCAGTCATAGACAATATGTAAATGAATGGGCATACTGTGATCTAGCACAATTTTATTTACAACAATAGATGGTGTGCCAGATTTGGTCCACGGGCCATAGCTTGCTTACACCCTATTTAAGTGTTGTTAATCCATGAAGTGCTTCAATGGAGTATTTGTGATAAAATTCTTTTATTTATTGAGTTTATTCTAAGTACATTTCCTCTTTTGTTTCAAAAAAGGCACAATGGTATATAAACCATGTTTGAAAAAATAAGAATTTTAAATTAGAGAAAGATACAAAATAATTATGAAATATGGTGAATTAAACCTGTAAATTGTTCTCCGCAGGGTATCCCAATCTCAACATCCTTGCCTTTAATGGATTTTTGTCTACGCTGTGTGGCTTTGCCTGTGTTCATTTCACTTTTTAACGTAACACATTTTCATCTGGTGCTAATGGTTTTGAAAATAAAGCTTTAACTGACAGCATACTCTAAAAGCAGGTGTTTATGTCTGTTGGGGAGATTTTGAGTGTGTGTGCGTATGTGTCTGTGTGTGTGTGAATTTTTGTTTTTCTCAAGTCGCACTGACTGGGGCCCCCTATCTACTCTGGGTTCTACCTGCTTCTCTCTCCACAGTGCTGAGAGGCTCAGAACAACTATAACTTGAGCTTACAGAGAAGTCTGAGACTAGAATCTAGTATCACACTAAAAGTCTTCTTTTAACTTGACTTCCGGCAGACTTTTAGAAGAGTCCCTCAGACACTCTGGCATATAGATAAGGAAATAAAAATGTGATGGAAAGATATGCTATCAAATAAACAAGGGCACTTTCTTACTGTATCTTTGAAGAATCTGTTAGAAAATTCAAAGAAACTTCAGGTGAGTCTGAAGCTATACCTACTCCAAAGAGCTTGTCATTCCTTGACCACCCCTTAAATGTGCTTTAGAAGCCATATAAGAAGTGAAAATAAGTTCTTGAAGAATCATAAAGCTTTCACCATACCATACTTGATTAAAAAAATATGTGGGTTAACATCTGCACTTGATGAAATATCTGTGGCCAGAAATGACAGGAACTCAAAATTCTACCCAACTGCAAGATCATTTTCTACAAAGAAGTCTTCTCTCATAATTACAGTACTTAGAAATATTTACTTCCTTTGTACTTTAAACATATTTGTAGGGTGTTTTTTTTTTTGTTTTTTGTTTTAGATACATGGCCTCCCTTTGTCATCCAGGCTAGACTGCAGTGGTGTGATCATAGATCACTGCAGTCTCCAACTCCTTAGATCCTTGGATCAAGTGATCCTCCTGTCTCAACCTCCTAAGTAGCTGGAACTACAGGTTTGTGCCACCACACCTGGCTAATTTTTTTTTTTAGAGAGATGGGGGTTTATTACTTTATTGCCCAGGGTGGTCTCAAACTCCTGACTTCAAGAGAATCTCCTACCTCAACCTCTCAAAGCTCTGGGACTAGAGGTGTGAACCACCACTCCTGGCTCACATTTTTTGTTTTAATTTTTCACTTTGCTACATATTTGCATTCCATCATTTACTGGTGTCTTCTCTTCCTGAACTCTTAGATAGTGAAGAATTTTACGACTCAATCCTAGATCTGTTTCTCTTCTGTGAGTATGCCCTCTCCCATGCTGATTCCACCAGATTTTACAATCTAAAACCCTTTCTATTATCTGATGTCCCTCAAAATGCATATCACCAGCCTCGATTTCTTGCTTGAACCTCAGGCTTGTATATACTAGGGTCTCTCCAAAATTTTCACTCTAACTTCAGCATTCCCACCCCCTACTCCCTGCAATACCTCAGCCTAACGAATACAAAATATGTTGTGTATCTTGTTTCTGTTACTCCCATTGCTTACACCCTCAATGTCCTCCATCTTACTTAAGCACCTGACATTCACCTACTTACAAAGGCTAAGATCTAGGAGTCATTGTGACCTTTCTTTCTTTCCTCACTCCCCACATTTACTACATTAACTTCAGACTATATCAAATCTGGCCCCTTCTCACAATTTCGACTTCTTTTACCTTAATATAAGCCACCATCCCCTGCTATGAAGACTTCAGCTATGTCTTCCTCCCTTATCCCCCACTTTCCTCCTCTCACTCTCCATGGTCCAGTCTCCACACAGATGCCAGAATGATGTTTTTTTCCAACGGTACAACAACAGATCATGTAAATCTCCTAATAAAAAGTATCTAATGACCTTCCATTATAAGTAGAATAGCGTAAGTTACAAGTCCTTACTGTGGCTCAGAAGGCTATAAGTAATCTGATTTAGTCTACGTCTTTGATATTTTCTACCACTCTTCTCTTTGCTCACCATATAGTACTCACACTGGTCATCCTCCTGCTCCTTTTTTCAAGTGTCATTAAAAACAACATCTCATTTTAACTGGGATTCCTCTATTTGTGAGAATAAGCATAGTTTTAAATGTTTATTGACAATTCGTATTTCTTCTTCTTGGACAAGCCCATTCAAAATGATCTCATTTCCTCTAACAAAGGAAAGATCCTGGTGATCCTTGGTTCTGCTCCTTGGTTCTGCCAGTCCTGTTCTTTCCTCGGAGTCTTTACCATTGCTGATGCCTCTGTCTGGAATGGCCTGTCCTAGGTGTTTTATGGTTGGTTCATCCGCATCATTCATGTCTTTGCTCCAGTTTCATCTTCCCTCTTGTCTAAGGTACACACCCCACTGACTACCTAACACTTTAGCTCCTATTTCTTATTTTCTTCATAGCACTTAGAACTTTCAAAATTTATGTCATTCATTTGTTTGTTTGTGGTTAGCTTTCCCTTCTACAATGTGAACTTTATAAGTTTAGGGACTTGTATGACTTCTTACCCACTTCCCCAGGGTACAGAATGTCTGACATATAGTCTGTGCTCAACATATATTTATTGGATGTGTTACTGTTTTTATAATTTATTAACTGTTCCATTTAGATGTATTTAATTTAACTAAAATTTTCTTAAAGTTTCATTAAAAGCAGCATCTCATTTTAACTGGGATTTCTTTATTTGTGAGAATAAGCATAGTTTTAAATGTTTATTGATAATTTGTATTTTCTCTTCTGGGATGAACCTGTCCAGAATGATCTTATTTATTTCCCCTTACAAAGGAGAGATCCCGATAATCATAATAGTATAAGTGGCAAGAATAGAGTAGAAAAAGCAAATAAATTAGGATAGCCACTTACTTCACCAATCTTTATTCATGACAACAATTTAATTTCTTTATAATCTATACTTAAAGAAACTTACAAGAAATAAAAATGTCCTCTGAAAGACCCAACTTTTTTTTGAGATGGAGTCTCACTCTATTGTCCAGGCTGGAGTGCAGTGGCATGATCTTGGCTCACTGCAGCCTCTGCCTTCCCAGGTTCAAGCAATTCTCCTGCCTCAGCCTCCCAAAGTGCTGGGATTACAGGTGTGAGCCACCGTGCCTGGCCTCAACTTTTTTTTTTAAAGCAATTTGTGAATCTTGGTATTTTTCTTGAACAAACCAATGTCTGGTTCTGGTTGACTTTTGGCTAGGATTTAACTTTACACAGCTATAACCCATCCTCAAATAACAACATAATTGTTTATATAAATTGATATAGTAGAAATTGAAATATTACACTAAATAATCCCAGCAAACCAGGCTTTTCAAAATAAATATGACAAAACATAATTTGAATATGATGTCTTTTCATTTTTTAGGTTTTCACCAATTTTAATTCTAATACTTCAAAAGTCTGTCAATTCTTTATGTATTTAATACTGGACAGCTCACATTATTAAAGGTAATGAAATTATATTGTGCAATGTTTGTGTACATGATAGAGCTCATCTCTTTAGTATACATAGTGTCTTTAAATAAACAAACTTATGCTTTGCATACAAGATAACTATTACCTGGTCCATATTTACTTCTTCCTTGATATTTTTTATACTAGAAACTTACTCCTCTGTGTAAGATGCTGCCTTGGGAAGACACCCATCCTCCTGGTCAGTGATTTTAAACTCTTTCCTTGGTGTTCTTGGATTTGAGTGGATTCTGGCATTGATCTCCCCCAAAGACAAGAAGCTGGCAGGTTAACAACATTCTCTGGCAGTCACCTTCCCAGGGCATGTCTTAGCCAGGACTGACCCTACCCTCTTTCCAAAAGTGAAGGGGGCAAAGATTGTTTATAGAATCAATGCAGAGGCGAGGAGAAGGAAAGTCTGAGAGAGAAAAGAGGAGAGCAGGAAGTTCTTATTTATTTACCTAAGAAGTAGGAGGGGAGGACTTTAAGTAAGAGGCACAAGCCTTTGTGCACGGAGCACAAGGCTCTGAGTGCCTCAAACACATTGACACATAGTTTGATAAAATGTCACTGAAAAGATAAAATGCCTGGTGTTGTGTCCAAAAGTACACTCAAGAGTGGCCATTGAGAGTAGACAATAGTGTGGGGAGGTCAGATGAAAACAGTCAGGAGTCCATGTCTCTTAACTAAAATCAAATGTGAATTTCTGGTCTTTTCCATGATGATATAACGTATCAATGTTAATATGCAGATCCAGGCAAAGATGACCTCATTGACTTACAGGTCAAGGAAGAATGTGGGCAGAATTCAATTTTGAGAGTGCTGCAGAACTTTGCTATTCCTTTAAACCAGTTTACCCACCCGCACAGGAACAAAGTAGAATGATTTGAGTATATTTCCCTGTATTTATTATTTTTTTAATTGAGAAATAAAATTCTATGTGTTTATCATCTACAACATGATGTTTTGAACTATATATACATTGTGTAATATCTGAATTAAGCTAATTAACATATGCACTATCTCACATACTTTTTGTGGTGAGAACACTTATCTACCATGTGGACCAGGGCTCTCAGAACCTATTTCCACCAATCAAAAACTTAGAATTGACATTAGCTGTCTTCTCCAGCATTATAAAGACAATTCAAATGTAGTGTTATTTTATTTGCATGACTCAAATATTTCTTCCTTTTCTCCTCTTTTTCTCTTACTCTCTTTTTAATAAAAATGTATATTATTTATTTTTGAATGAAAAGCAAGATATTCATGAAAATATTTATGTTCCAGGCAAATGAATCAATGTCCTGTACAATTAAATGAATTTCACTTTTGGCCATTAATAAAATCTGTATGCATTGTTTTCTGGATCAGGAATTCACTTATATATAAGTCAGGATTCTGCTTATTTTAAATGACTAAAAATCGTTATTGCTAATAGGTAAAGTAGAGAAACTATTGGCCAACATGGCAGGATTTTAAGAAGAGCATTCTTAGTCTTAGAGATGCTTGGAATTAGAAATGCAAATGCTGCCAATAATCTCCCACTTTTCATAGCTCATCTAGTGCCTGAAGATATTATTCCTTTGGTTAAGTCACAGATACTTATACCCTAGATTATACTGACAGGCAACTCAAATCTCAAAACCAACAGCTCCTGTCTAACAGTTCACGTTAGAAAAATAAAAAGAGGTGGTTGCTTTTCCTTAGGAGGCCATCCTGACAGGATGAGAAAATTTGGTGCAGTGAGAGATTCACCAGCACTGGGAAATCCAGGATTGCATTGAGTTTATCACCAGCAGCAACAAGAAAATTGTAAACTTTCTCAACTTGTTTCATATATCTTGTCCTTTAAGACTCCTAATTCTACATGAGAAGCTGACAGCCCTTGAATGAAGAATAAAATACACTGAAGCACAGTGACGAAAGGTCACTTAGAACAATGCCATGCTGCCGCTTTGTTTTTATATTTATTTATTTATTTATTATTGTTTTGAGATGGAGTCTCGCTTTGTTGCCCAGCCTGGAGTGCAGTGGCATGATCTTGGCTCACTGTAACCTCTGCCTCCCAGGTTCAATCGATTCTCTAACCTCAGCCTCCTGAGTAGCTGAGATTACAGGCGTGTGCCATAAGGCTGGCTAATTTTTTTGTATTTTTAGTAGAAAAGGGGTTTCACCATGTTGACCAGGCTGGTCTTGAATTCCTGACCTCAAGTGATGTGCCCACCTCGGCCTCCCAAAGTGCTGGGATTACAGGCGTGAGTCACCATGCCTGGCCCATGTTGTTGCTTTGAAGTCACTTTGCAGAACACAGACCCAGGTGGGAAAGAGTTGGCATCCTTCAGCAGCTTCCTCTCTTCTTAAAGATCGACAGGACTTATTCTTGGTTTGCTTTTTTTCTTTTAATTTAAAGTGTGGCCTTTGGGGTCTGCATGTACATATGGGGTTGTGATGTAGCATGTGGGAAGAAGTCTGGGAGAACTTTTGGAAAAAACACCAGGCATTTTATCTTTTCAGTGACATTTTATCAAACTCTGTGTCAATGTATTTGAGGCACTCAGAGCCAAAGGCTTGCGCCTCTTACTTAAAGTCCTCCCCTCCTACTTCTTAGGTAAATAAATAAGAACTTCCTGCTCTCCTCCTTTCTCTCTCAGACTTTCCTTCTCCTTGCCTCTGCATTGATTCTATAAACAATCTTTGCCCCCTTAACTTTTGGAAAGAGGAAGGGGTCAGTTCTGGCTGAGATATGCCCTGGGAAGGTGACCGCCAGAGAATGTTGTTAACCTGCCAGCTTCTTGTCTTTGGGGGAGATCAATTCGAGGCCCATGCTTGGTTTGAAGAGACATTGTCATAGTTTTCTTTTTTGTCACTGGGGTGTATCTGCCTCTCGTATTTCCCCAATACGCTTTTCAAATTAGAAAAAATAAAAAAAAAGAAAGAGAATAATAATAGAAAAAAGCACTGGACCCCTGTTGGGTCACATGGCCATCTCTGCATTCATCACTGTGGCTCAGGGATCCTGTGATAGGAGAAACTGAACAGAAACACTCTCCTCTGCCCTTATCAGTGATTCAAGGTTGGAGAGGTAGAAAAGCCATTTCCCCAAATTGGAGCCTGCTATTTAATGCAGATTAAGCAATGGTTATTAATCAGAAAATCAGAATTGATTGAATTGGTTATCAGATTTTTTTGTGCCCTAAAACCAATGACCAAATATTGACTTACTGTATCAGAGATACTTCAAATGTAGAATATTGTAAATAAACGTCAAAATGGTGCAGTGGAGGAAGTGGGCATCTCAGACTTTTGCACCGAAGAGCTCTGTTGCCTTTGGTAAATCACTTAAATGACTTACCTCTGGGTCTCTGTCTGTGAAGTGAGCATAAATGACTTCATTATAGCTCTGTTTTAAGGACTGGAGAGGAGAAAACATGTCTGCAAATTGTCTCTGGTGTCGAGTACACAGTAATCACTTAGATGGTGGTGACCGGTGTTGTTATTTGCTGCTGCTGCAGAATTTTGCAGTGGAAGCACTTTTTGGGGGTCTTCTTATAGCAATGCACATTCCATCTGAACACTCTGCCAAGACTATAAAAGTTCTTCATCCCTGCTGGTAGCACAAAGGCAAATGTTCCACAATATACAAAATACACATTTATTTTGTTTCTATTATCTTCCCATCTAGGTTCCTACTTTCTGCTTTCTTTCCCCCTCCCTATTCTTTCATTTCTATCTTAAGTTGATTTTCCCCATCTATCTTCCATCTCTGAGTGCCCAGTGCTGACCCTCTGCCCACCCAGGGACTTTGATGTTTCTTCAAACTTGTGGGCTCAGTTCATCAGAGAATGTGAGGCCCATTGAGCTTCTAGTGGCATGACCAGATCACTAATAACAAAGTTTCAGTCCTGACACCAATTGCTCTGGGATGAGAGAAGAAAAATGCTAATTATATGGAAAAGAGTTGTATACTAAACGTGACCATTTGCTCGTACAAATCACACTGACAAATTGCTATAGGTAGAGTTCACAGCAAATAGTTTTAAACAGGAAAGGTGTATTTGTATTCTGTGCAATGAAGTCTCTGTGAAAGGGGGGGCGTGGATTCAAGATCCGAATTTTTCATTCTTACGTGTGTCTGTGGTGATGGTGGTGGGGGAGGGGATGGCAGACCAAAGTCCACTGTGCCTTTCACATTTGGATGGTATTAGCATATTTTAAAGCATCTTCCTTTTTAATAAGCAGTATGTGTTCTGGAAATGCCAACTCATATTAAAATATAATTAGCAAAGTAATCTTCTTCTCTTCATAAAGATAATGCATTTTAAATTCAATATACACATTTTGCTACTTGCATCATGCAATCCATTTTATTTTCTGGTCATACACGTTGGTAGACCAGGTCAATAGATTAACAGAAAACCAATATAAATAGCATCCACTTGAGATATCATAGATTGCAGTACAACAAAATATAGCTTCTCTTTAGCTTTGAACTTCACCGTAATTTCACCTCATCAACAAATACATCCCACTCTCAGGTTCAGAATGCACTTAACTCTAGATTACTCTCCAATATTTTCTTGACTTAGTATGTTGTTTTTTGTTCTTAGTTCCTTTTTCTGTTTATTGACCATTTTTTATTATTTTCAATATGTTAATCCTCCTTAATAAAAGCCACTTATGCAATTCTCTTAGCAGAGTAACTTGTTAAGTACTTTTCTTGATGATGGTGATGTTGGCATAAAAATACCCCACATTATATAATTGAAAATGTTTGACAGTGATTTATGCATTTGTAACACCTTAAGACTTTGCCTTTAACAAGTGTCATCCATGTCAAAACATAAAAAGGTAATTACTTTGTGGAAAGAGATGTTACCCAAGTAATTCCTGAGAAGTGTATGTTACTTCTAGTAGAAATGAAATTACATGTCATGGCCAATGAGAGCACTTCTTGCAGTCATCAATGCATAATCGTAATCTTAATGAGGTTCCAATCACATTTGCCTGTCATAGGCTTTTAAACATCTCCTAGGTCTGTTACTTGGTTCCATTAATTAGTATGTATATTTTCAGGAGCCTAAAATAGATATCATATTAAGCAAAAGGTTTTGAGATCTGTTCTTGACATCTTGTTTGGTTTTTATACTATTCATAGGCAAGAGCAGCTTCAGCATTAGTTAAACAGCCTTCCTTATTCTGGTAAGACAGAGAACATATGTTACAGGCATTCAGCCACTCTACAAGAGAGCCTTATTAACATTTGATTTTTTTCTTTTTTTTTTAGGTTTTACTAGGAATGAAAAGAGAATTGTCTTAGAGATCCACAATGTACATTTTTGGTATTTTGGAGAGGAGCTGGAAAGGTGTGGAAAGACTGCTACCGACATTGGTGAATTCTATCAGTTCTCTGGGTGATGGGTCACAATTAAAAGCCAGCTTTATAATCTCTAAAGACAGCAATATGCTAATTCTACTAGAAAAGTTAATAGCTATTTTGTAGGCAGGGATGATCAAAGAGTATGTTTCTATTTGATTTTGCAGGAAAGACGCCTTGGAAATTAAAAACAGCTCACCTTGAACAGCTCAGACTTTAAAAGTCTACTCTGAGCCTTTGTATTCCAATGACATATTTCACTTTTAAATTTGGCTAAGCATAAAGCAGATGAGTGACAAATATGTGGTGGAAACATGTCACTATAGGTCATGTCTCAATGGTGTTTTTCAACAGCTAGTAAATGTAATATCCCTTTGTACAGTTTCTGAAGCATTCAAGTGACAATAGTAACATAAAGTTCATCAGAGTCATGTAACATATCGCAGATATTAAAATCAGCTTATCTTTATTTAAAACAAAAGTGTTTTGAGACATGCTTTCAAATGGCTGTCAAATATTAACTTTGTACTTTTTATTTCAACAGTTATAAATAGCACTCTAAATAATCCATGGCTCTCAGTGCCATATTAGCATCTTCTATCAAGGTTTTATGCAAATATCCAGTTAATGAAGGAACCATTATTGTAACAATGTTGAAGAAATATTATTTGATGATAGTGATAACTCTTACAAAAGTAGTTTTATTTGAAACGTGATACAAAATGAGGTTCCAGAATATATAACTTCAAAATAGCAATAGTTTCAGGATCCTGAATATTTACTTCTCTATATTGGGAAATTTTAATTCTATACATCATAGTTGTATTTTCCACAATTAACACTATGAGGAAATGTATATGAGTAAGATCAACAAAAAAAAAGTAAGCATAACTTCCAACATAGTGCAAGTGTGTATTCTTCTTAGAGTAAACTTTTTTATTATCTTGATTTATAGATTTAGATAGTGAAATTTAAAAAGTTATATTGATATATTAAAATCTATTAGAGGGGCTGAATTCAGAAATATAGTTAATGAAATAAATAAGATGAAGGTGCTTCATAAACTTAAGTGCTGAATAAGCACTGAAAGCTGTAAATAGCTCAAATCATCCTCCTAGCTCAGGGATACTTCTATTGGAACAGACCAGTTAAAACTGAGCATTCTGTGACTATAATTAGTAAAATATTGTCTTCTTATCCTGAAAATTCAAGCAAAATCACTATTTGGATCGACTCCTTTCCAGCCCATGATATCTAGCCATTTCAGCAATCATCTGAGAACCCTATCTGGAATTCCATCACAAATAATGCTCTGTAAAGCAATTCTAGGGACAAAATTCAAAATACTCAAGTTTAGATGATTAAAGTCAAGATTTTGTTCTTCGGTTCAAACATTAGTTGTACACATAGTTTGCGTTTCAAATCACTACAGTGAGAATGATATTATGATAATGGCAGCCTGGAATGGAGTTGCTAATTACAGAAACTCATTTTAGAGGATCCAAATACCTCTTATTAATGAGTCTTATCTGGCCTGAATAAAGACAGTCTATGATGTAGTATTAGTTACCCTGGGAATAATCAATATTTTAATACATTTTAAAACATTACAAATGTTCAAGTGGCTCTTTTGGAGGAGTAAGTTAGCATTTTTTATTGTTGACTGCTGTTTGAGTCCTTGTGCTCCGGGTGTTAAATAAAATATTCTGTTACTGAGGAAAATTAAACAGAATAAAAATAAAAAGCTTTAATATAGGGAGTATCCAATTTAAGCATAGGTTATTTAAGTTGGTTTACTGGAACTTGGAGACTGTTTTCTAATAAAAGTTTTGCTCTGAATATTAAGAAAGAGAATAAAACTAGTACACACACACACACGCACACACACACACACCCTATCCCAATTTTCCCTGTAGTAGAGCATATACAATGGGGAAAAAAAAGACAGAGAAGAAAATGTCTCTGTGTACCTTAAATCCTGGCACTGAGAAGTACTGGTATATTTAGAAGAGGCCATCAGTTTTATGAGGAATGAGAGGGAAATTTTAAATTCCTTGAAGGGCTTAAAATATACTGTATGGTTTTTCTTTTTTTTTTTCTTGATGCATCTTGTTAGTAATACTAATATTGTGTTTTATCTTTAATCAGCTATGCCTTTTTTTTTTTTTTTTTTTTGAGACACAGTCTCACTCTATCGCCCAGGCTGGAGTGCAATGTCATGATCTTGGCTCACTGCCACCTCCGCTTCCCGGGTTCAAGCGATTCTCCTGTCTCAGCCTCCCGAGTAGCTGGGATTACAGGCGCCCGCCACCACACCGGTAATTTTTGTATTTTTAATGGAGACGGGGTTTCACCATATTGGCCGTGTTGGTCTAGAACCCCTGACCTCGGATGATGCGCCCACCTCGGCCTCCCAACCTGCTGGGATTACACGCATGAGTCACCGCGCCCAGCCCATTTTTGGTTTTGAAGTGAAAGTTGGTGAGGTTAGGAGACTGACAATGCAGTTAATATTAAGAGGAAAAGAAACGTTTTGTTAGGCAAGGGGCAGCACCAAGAGAAAGGAAGAACTAAAGGATTTACAGAGAAGTGTATCTCTGGATAAAACAAAGACTTATTGTATTGGAATTAACAAAATTATGGGTAATACATAACAAACAAACAGAAACCAACACATAAATAAAGGAAGCTGTGCCTGTGCATACGTTTCTCAGATGAAATATGGGGTCATCCATTCTCATAACCAACCACCAGGTGGGGCCAAAGCCCCACCACAGAGGGATGGAAGATGGCAATCAGCATGGAACAGTGGTTACCTAGAAGACTCTTAAGTATTTTTTTCTCTTGAAAGAATATGAGATTGATGAGCCAGTATTTATGATTGTTTTTTCATGTCTAACTGACTCCCTTTGTTCATATTTTAAAACATTAGGATCTGAAAATGGAAGTGGATATTAGCTGTATTATGAAAGAATACAAATTATAAAAGATACCTAATACTTTCCATTATCATTAAGATTTCAAGGCCTCAAAGAAGATAAAAATGTTATTGCATCATTGCTTTTCATATTTGAAATGATTTTGGCATTCACAGCCCTTGTCTAAGAAAAATGGCCAATCACCATGCATCCTTCTTGCAAAAGATTTCATGTACAGCTGCTTGTAATTGAAAACAAAGTGTTAAAACAAGCGGTTTAAAATATAACTAACATATTTCAGATCACTTTAAAACATTTTGGGGTGCACCCAAATAGCACTGATTATATAAAAAGGATTTTGCACTTTACTAATAATAAATAGTTGTGTGCTTTTTCAAATTCGAAAGTAGTATAGGAAGTTAACGCCATCTATTTTTTAGGATACAGTGCGATGCTATCATTTTTGACATTAAGCACTATGATTAGTCCAAAACAGTTTTCTTTAGAAGTGATCTGCTCAAATACATGTTAACATTACCATGTAAATGGTGAGTAGTTAAGTTTGTTATTAGTAAATGGGAAGCCTACCACTGCACACACATAACACTTCTCCTGCAATCTTATCTATTTTAAATGTATTATTTAACATAATTGTATAAAGACAAATTTAATCTTAATGTGTCAGAAAGTATTATCATCTTGCAAGCAGTCCTCCAAGGTTAATAATATCTGGGAATATAAAGTGTTTTTGACTGTAAGATTAGTCTTCTTATTTGAAAAAGGCTTTAAATTTCATTTCAAAGGAGATTTCACGCCCCATGAAATTTAAACTATGACATTTAGAAAACATTCACTTGATTATAATGCACTGAAAAATTATAGTGCAAATGCTTCTTGTTCCTATCCATCAAAACTGTTGTTAAAAATGTAAAGGGAGCTTTCTTAGGTAAAAATTATGTGATATGCTGGGGAAAAAAATGAATGCCTCCAACTGTTCATCCTGAAGTCAGGTAATTACTGCTTCAATTATGTTATTGAGTGCTTTGAAATTAGGTCCTACAGTAGGTTTCAGTAGAGTTTATGTTGAGATAACCTTTTGTTCATTGAATTTTCTGTTTATCCAAATGTTGTATGAAGGGTTCCACAGGCCTTAAAAATAAGTTTTGAGGAAATCTTTTTAAAGTACTCTTCATATTTCTTCTGTGTCATAAACTAATGCTGAGATCATAAGGTGCAAAAATGTGGTACTTTTAAATACTAATGCAAATACTTCACTTATTATCACATAGCATTTTTAGATATTCTGGCTAGAGCTCAACTTTTATTTGTGTCTTCTTTTCAAAACAGACTAGTTTTGAACCATATCAAAAAATCTAAGAAATTAAGATTCCTACAAAATTTAATGCATGATGATAGTACTTTCATTCTTGAGTTTTAGATCATGTTTATCATAACCCCAAATTATGCTTTAATGTCTATTTTGCTTTCTTAAAAATCAGAAGCTGACTTAATCCATCAGAATTTCTAAGGAGATCCTAAGAAATACAAACCACACTGTGAGTAGCAATGGTCCTTAGCAGAAACTCAACACATGTTAGTTGAATGACTGCATTGGTGTGTCAATATGTGGCAGAAATTATGTAAATTATACCTACTATAGTGTCAAATAATAATGACTAAAATCACATTCTGACAAAGAATATGTGTGCTTATATTTCACATCTGTAAAAATCTCATTATATTAAATAAGACCAGCTCATTTAAAAATAAATATAAACAAAACAAAAGGTGAAGTATACACTTTGTGGTCGAAGTTGAAAAGAGTTGGAAATAAATCATAGGAGAAAGATAAGGTATCAAAATGTCATCTTTATTATTTTTTTGTTTTTTTTTTTTTTTTTGAGACGGAGGCTGGCTCTGTCACCCAGGCTGGGGTGCGGTGGTGAGATCTCAGCTCACTGCAACCTCTGCCTCACGGGTTCAAGGGATTCTCCCACCTCAGCCTGTAGTTGGGACTACACATACGTGCCACCGTGCCTGGCTGATTTTTGTATTTTTAGTGGAGATGGAGTTTCACCATGTTGGCTGGGCTGCTTTTGAACTCCTGACATCAAGTGATCCACCTGCCTCCCAAAGTGATGGGATTACAGGCATGAGCCATGGAGCCCAGCCATCTTTATGACTTTTGAAGCCCATTGGTTAATGATGAAAAATGTTTGCTAATCTCTGCACTCCGCACTGGCCTATCCGTATTATCAGGAAGAGTTGGGTAACAATAAGCCCCATACCCTGCACCTATGAGCCTACAAAAAAAATGTTCACTTCGTGCTGAACAAATCAGAGGAGAAAATAAGTCTTCGAGAAGTAGCTACAATTAGATTTTCTTGTGCAGTTTTGTAGCCCAGATTTATATCAACTGTGTTGCACAAAAGTCCTGGATTGGAGCCATGAAGTTATTTTGAAAACAATCCCAGACTTGTAGTTTCACTAGGCTGTGGGGAAGCAAATGGGAATCCGATCTGAAAGACGTTATTCTTTTAGTCTAGGTATCAAAAATTCCCCACAAAGAATTATTTTCAACCAAAATAAGCAGGGTTGGTCAAACACAAACACACACACACACACACACACACACACACACACACGTACAATGAGAGAATTGGCAGGAAAAAAGGAAAGCCAAAGTACATCCCAAAGTAATATATTAGAATTGTGAGACACTGATTAGAAAATAATTATTGTTTCTATACTTAAAGAAATAAAAAGTATATATATGTATACACATCTGAAGAGAAAATAATAATATAAAAATTGATGAAGCAGATTTGAAAAGGTAGCATATATACCTTTTAGAATTAAATATTACAATAACATACATTGAAAACTCAATACATGGATTTAAACACTAATTACATACAGATGTAGACAGAATTAGATAGAAGAAACATCAGAAGAAATTACCCAGAGCACACTTCACAGAGAGACAGGTTAAGTGGTATAAGAGGTTTAACTGGGTCATAATTAGAAGAAGAAAGAATGAATGCTCTCTCACAGCTGGTGACTTTCCAGAACTGGTAAGACACCAATCCATAGACTCAAGAAGCTCAGTGAATCTCAGAAAGTATGAGCAAAGACAGCTACATTTAGACACATTATAGTGAAATCGAAGAACACCAAAGGAAAAAAAACTTAGAAGTCACCCAAGGTAGGAAAAAAGTATATTACCTCCAAGGATTTCTAAATAGATCGATGGCTATCTTGTCATCAGCGATAATGACAGCTAGAAGACAGTGGGTTGAAATTTTAGTATACTGAAGAAAAAAAAATCTTGCAATCCATTAATTCACAGCAAAAAAAAATCTTTCAAGAATAAAAATGTTTTCAGATAAAAAAACTGACAGGATTTTCAATCGGTAAATATTTGCTAAACGAAACAGAATGAAGGTAGGAGTTCTACAAAGCAGCAATAAAAATCAAAGTGGCCCCATCCCATATGTGGGTAAATCAGAATGATTATTGACTATAAATATAAATCATAGTAATAATGTCATGGTGGATTACATTGATAAAAATTAAAACTTATAACAGCAATAATATATAGGTTGGAGTGGGAATAAGTGGAGATAAAGTCAAGTCCTTGTTTTTTCCAGGAAGAGACAAATTGTTTATTGATTCATATTAGAAAAATAAACATGCATGTGATAACTTCTAAGTAAATTAGTAAAAGGAATAAACAGACTATGTAACTTCCAAATTATTGGAGGAAAAACAGAAAGATGAAACATATTCATTAATCCAAAAGAAGGAAAAAAAGGATCAAAAGAGCAACATACAAAAAGCAATAAGATGCTGCTAGATGATAAACTTAAATACAAGCAGATTGGTAAATACATTAAAGGCAAATTGTCTAGTTGGCTGAATTTAGAAAGATTGTCAAGTAAAACCATCGAATGAAAAACATTATGAAAGACACATCTAAATGATAAAGCTGTGTGAAAAGCTATATATAAATTTAAGAGTTAAAAGCAAAAGGGTAGAAAAGACAACCATACAAATAATATCCAAATGAAACCTGGTGTATTTATTTGTATATCATACAAAATGGAATTTAAGGTCCACAATATTACTCAGGATAAAAATGGCCATTTTATAGTAGTAACAGTTTCAGTTTCTCAGGAACATAAATAATTGTGAATTTGTGAATTTGTAATATCTACAAACTTAGTTTCAAAATACATCAACCAAATATAGTCAGAAACAAAGGGGAAATTAACAAACTGACAATCATAGTATTAGAATTTAACAATTATGTCTCATTAATTGATAGAAGGCAGGCGAAACCAGTAAAAAAAAATAGATTTATAAGATGGAATTAACAAATCTGATCTAATAGACACATACAGAACATCACATCACTATAGAATGCACCTTCTTTTCAGAAACACAGAGAATATTTATAAAAGTTGCCTATACAAAACTTGACTGTACTGCCAGTTTCCACACATTTAAAAAGATTGCTATCCTAACAACTGGAGGATTAACCTAGAATTAAATGATCAATCAATAATACAATATAACATTTCCATCCTTTGGAATTAAAAGCTCAAAATAATCTATGTTCAAAGGATAAATCATGATAGATACAAAAAATATTCTGAAAAATTATACTGCAAATACTATTATGTCAAACTATTGGAAAAAAGCCAAAACATTGCTTATTTAGAAAAGAACTCTAGGGGCTGGGTGTGGTGGGTCATGCCTATAATCCTAGCACTTTGGGAGGCCGAGGCGGGCAGATCACGAGGTCAAGAGATCAAGACCATCCTGGCCAACATGGTGAAATCCCATCGCTACTAAAAATACAAAACTTAGCTGGGCATGGTGGTGAGCATCTGTAGTCCCAGCTACTTGGGAAGCTGAGATCATGCCACTGCACTCCAGCCTGGCAACAGAGCAAGACTCCGTCTCAAAAAAAAAAAAAAAAAAAATCCTAAAATTAATCAAATTATCAATTTCATTGTTATTTAAAAATCCAGAGCAATTCCAAATAAAAGGAACATAACAGTATAACAGTAGTTTAGGTAAAAGATTAAATTAATGTTATAGAAATAAAGACATGCTAAAAATTTTGAACAAAGCCAGAAGGTTGTACTTTGAAAAGATTACAAAATGAACAAAATTTGATTGATGATACTATCTACTATCAACACTATTGATCAAGATGATAAAATAGGAGGCACAAATAACTGTTGCCAGAAGTGAAAAAGGAAGCCTAATTTTAGATGTTATAGATGTTTTAAAAAGATAATGTAAAGATTTTACGAACACCTTTAAGTCAACACATTTGAAAATGTAGATAAAATGGGCGAAGTCTTAGAAAAGATGTAGCTTTGCAAATCAGAGAAAAGAGGAGCCTGAATTAATACTTAAATGTCTTCCTGTGGAGAAAACTCCAGGCTTTATGAACTTTAGTGTGCTATTACTATAGAAAAAGATAAAAAATGGCAAAATATGATAAGCTATAAAATAAGGCACTTAGAAAGCCTTTCCCATGCTTGCAGATGGTATGATCAGATTGCTGTGAAGTTCCAGGGCCTTGGGCTGTGAAGAAGCAGATGCTTGCTGTCGAATTCATGACCACCTCACCCAAGCATGAACATCTCCATTCTCTGCATCTTAATCCTCAATCTTTTTTTTTTTAAATCACAGCATTAAAGAACGAAATGCCAGGCCATATGCATATGGGCACGTTCGCCTTTCTTTGAACCTTTACAAGATACAAGAGATGAAAAAAATAATGACGTGTCATACTTAGCATTCAAGTCTGGCCATGTGTGGACATTTGGACTACAAAAGGAATAAAATCAGCAGATTAGAAAGAATGTTGGGTCTTTCTAATCTTTGACTTTTAAAACTGCATGAATGATCATGGTGAATCATTTTTATTTTTAGCATGTCTGCCTTCAACAAGTTTGATCATATGAAGAAAAGAAAATGTGACTTCTTTGGAACTGAAATACATATATATTGGACACCTTTCTATAGGTCTTGCTTTTTAAATTACACAGAAATTTCTATGCGTGGGCATCAGCTTTCAATTTCCTTTTTCTTACTTTGAACTTGAACATAACAGCTTAAATGTTACCTGACCCTGTTTCACAATGGCATAATATGATAATTTTATATTAATTCACATTAATAAAAAATGATAAAAATAATAATTCTCCCTACTAGTGGCTAACATTTACTCAGCTGCTTACCATGAATCCAGCACTGTCCTAAGCATTTTCATCACAACTAACATTTATTATTATGTTTCACAAACTTTACATGAATTATAGAAGTTTAGTCACTTGCCCGTGGTTATGAAGTTATGAAATGGCAAGACTCGTATTCAAACCCAAGAAGTCTGAATCTAAGATAGTGGTTCTCAACTCTAGTTGAGGGCTTATTAAAACACTATTCGCTGGGCACGCCCTTAGTAGGTCTGAGGTGGGGCCAAAGAATTTGCATTTCTGACAGGTTTTTGAGTGAAGCTGATGCTGCTTGTCCATGGAACACACTTAGAGAACCATTGCTGGAGGACCCGTGCTGGAAGGTACTGTGCTGTCTTGCCTCCCTGTAGCATCTCATTTAATCTGCTGACAACTCTGAGATATGCACTGTAATGATCTCTACTTCCAGTTAGGGAAATTGAGAATGAGAAAGATTAAGTACGTAACTGAAGATCAAACAGCTAGTAAATAGTAGAATCAGAATTTAAACCCATGACTATCTGACTCTTTCTATTTTACTTAAAGTGTGTGTAAGTGCACATGTGTAGGTGTGTGTTTAGTTTAAAAATAGTTTAACGTAGATTTTAAATTCTAGTTAAAATCCAACATTGTGGAACCATTATTCTCTGTAGAGCTCTATCCAGTGGTTTCTTAGAACATGGTTTAAAAACCATTGCAGAGACCAGGCGTGGTGGCCCATGCCTGTAATCCCAGCACTTTGGGAGGTGGAGGCAGTTGGATCACCTGAGGTCAGGAGTTCAAGATCAGCCTGGGGAAACCCCATCTCTATTAAAAATACAAACATTAGCCAGGCATGGTCGTACGTGCCTGTAGTCCCAGCTACTGGGGGAGGCTGGGGCAAGAGAATCGCTTGAACCCAGGAGGCTGAGATTGCAGTGAGCCAAGATTGGGCCACTGCATTTTAGCCTGGGCAATAGAGCAAGGCTCTGTCTCAAAAAAAAAAAAAAAAAACAACAACAATAAAAACCACTGCAGAGCCCAAACTTTTAACCATTTCTACCGTAAGTTAAAATAAGCCAGACCCATCTATGAATTTTTAGGGATCACTTAGAAAAAATAAATCGCAACTTTTGCTTTTTTTTCTTTGAATTCTGGATATCTATACTGAGCATTTTCTGGGATATTGTTGATTTTGAATAATCCCTTATTGAAATAAAATGTTTTTTATTCAAAATTAATAAATAATGTACAGTGGCATGGGAAAGTTTTCTCTCAAAATTATGTTTTTATAGTTTAACAATTCAGATGAGTTTACTAAACTAAATGAATTAAATTTCAAAATTCACAGTGAGGAAAACAGCATCATGAAATTGTAGACTGTATGGATCCTATAAATCTAAATTATTGCATATTTCTTTCTCACTGAACATTTGAACCCTAGTTTCTATTTTTTTCTTATATTCCAAAGGGACTTATTCACAGGGATCAAAGGTTTTCATACTGACCACTGCTCTTACCTATTCTTCAATTTTTTACAGTACAGCATTACTTTTAGATCAAAGCCTTCTTTTGGGTGGTCTTCCTGCTTAAGAGGCAGAGACAGTATGGCAGGAGAATTTTAAAATCCAAGGAATGTCCCACTTGAACAAGTGTGGCTATTATAGGGATTTTAGTAGGAGGTGGAAAAGCCGTGTCTTAGAATTCATGGTTGCAATGTTTATCTTGGTATTTTGAGATGTCAGGAAATAACTTTGCCATTAATAGTAAATTGTGTGCTGAAACGTATTGATTCATATTTCCAGAACTTCTTGTGTAAGTATAGCTGAAAAGTAGGCTATCTTCCCTTTGCTGTTAGGGCATAGAAGGCTTTATGCATTAAGCCCTGGGTTTAATGCGTAAACCCAGAGGCTAGAGCAATGTGCTTGCCTGGCTACTTCCATTTTCTTCTCTCTTTGAGGCAGCTTTAGAAATAAGCTTATTGCAGGGAGAAGCAAACATTACACTAAGCTGTTATTGATATTTCAGCGTTATTTAAAGTATTCAGAAAAAAATTAAAAATAAAAAAATTAGATGTTTTTTTCTTATGAGTAATTTTAGAAGGGTTCTGCTTTTATTAACTGACTCAGCAGACCTACAGACTCAATTCTAAATTATGTAATTGAAAATTATAAATATTGAGAGTATTATAATTAACCTGATCAATTCTCAAGTCTAGATAAATTCACATTATTTGTTCTGGACAGTAAGGGGACTGGAGACTCCTTGCTGAGATATTTCTTCGAGCTCTGTGGAAAAACACAGCTCTTCACCTTTCCCCTTACCTAGTATCAAGAAGACTGTTTTACCTAGGACAGAAAAGTGCCACATTAGTAGGGACCTGAGACAGATTTCTCACAGAAGAAAGAAACTTCATACTGTCCTGAATTTTCCAAGAAAAGACAACAGGTCAGAGTAGGAATACACATTCCTTGGCCTGGACAATTCTCAGTCTGACTTTCCCTGAATATATTTTTTCCTGTAAAATATTTTTGAACTATTAAAAAACTCTCCTGGTGTCTCTACCAAGATAAATGCTCTCAGTAAGGATAACCGTGAACGGATAAATGGCTAATAGCTACCTTACTTAGTGACCACATAGATAGCCCTTGGAATTTCTTTCCTCATTTCTGAGTTCATGTGGCATTTTGCTTTGACTGCATCTCTAGCTTAATAACAAAGCTGGTGCTCATTTTTTAGGTGAATAATCGTTTTCTTACTTTCGGCTCATTATTGAAGTCTCTTTCTTTTCTAAACACTTTGAGTTTATCGCTATTGTTATATTCCTCTTCAGTTTTTATTTGGTCTCACTATTGACATTTATTTTTTTCAGTCTTTCTTTATAAATTAATCCTTTCAGTTCTATTGGCCTTTTTGTTACCCATTCTCATATTAAACACTGTTTCCAAAAATATAACCTCAATGCATTTTTGTAGCATAATATACATCTGAGAAAATTAAATATATTTCTGTGTACTTTATGAAACAAGGAACTCTAAGATGACTCTCCTATTAGTCTTCATGCATTAATTGGGTGCGAGTAAATGTGATATGTGTGTGGATTACCAAACACACTTGAACCTCTGGGAACCGTGTAGTTATTCGGTTAAATCTGTCCTTTCATAAAACTGTAAACACCTTGATGGCAGGAACTATGTCGATTTTCCTCTTTGTGCAGTAACACATTTTGAAATGGGATTTTCCTCTTTGTACAGTAACACATAGATTGAAATGGGAAAGAAAGACCACATTTTGAGTTGAAATTGGTAGTTTATGGCATAATGGCTTAAAGTAAAATTTCAATATTCCTAAAAGTGGGTTTCTAGAATTATCTTAGCAGCCAGCGAACAGAAATGTTTGAATTGAAATACTTGAACCACCTGAAGCATCCCTGATTTTACAGTAGTGTTTTATCCATAAGGAAAAATTGTCTTTTAAAATTTTTTTTTTTTACTTTTAGAGATGGGTTCTTACCACTATACCATATTTGATCAAAAAGTATGCAGATTGACATCTGCACTTGATGAAATATCTGAGGCCAAAAATTATAAGAATTCAAAATTCTGCCCAACCAGCAAGATCCTTTTCTATAAAGAAGCCTTCTCCTCTCATCATGCCAATACATAGAAATAGTCCTGTACTTTGGGCTTTAAACATATTTATTGTTCTGTTTTTTTTTTTAAGAAATGGGATCTTGCCTGTTGCCCAGGCTGGAGTGCAGTGGTGTGATCATAGCTCACTGCAGCCTCAAACTAAATAGCTGAGATTATAGGTGCGAGCCACAGTGCCCAACTAAAAAAAGTCAGTTCTAGACTAAAAGAAATTTAGATGTCGACTAGAATGTGTTAATGTTTTTGAAATTTTATCAGATTGTATTAGTCAGCTCAGGCTGCCATAAACAAAACATCACAGACTAGGTGGCTTTAACAAGAGAATTTTTTTTTTTCTAGTGGTTATGGAGGCTACAAGTTCAAGTTCATGGTGCTGTCAAATTCAGTTTTTGGTGAGGGCTCTTTTCCTGGTCTGCCTTCTTGCTTTGTTTTCACATGGCCTTTCCTATGTGAGTGCATAGAGAAAGGGTATCTCGTGTCCTCCTCTTCTTATAAGGAGACCAATCCTTTTGTATCGGGGCCATACTCTTATGATGTCATTTAACCTTATCCACGTTCTAAAGATCTTATTTCCAAGGTTTAGGGAATTAACATATGAACGTTGTGTGGGGGGAGACAACGAGCAAATCTTTCCATAACACAGGTGGATTTTTAACTTAAAGCAATACTCATTACTTACAGTGCTTCATTCATTGCATAGAAGGGGTCTTCTGTGGAAATACAATAAGGAATGATAAAGGCTTCACTAAAGTAGACTTTCAAAACCACCATGCTTAAAGAGTACTGAAGAAAAATAGTCTTAAAAGTCAGACTTTCACTTATAAGGATTAGGCTCTTGAGATAAAAAGGCTCTCTGATTTGCAGGTGTGTTCTATAAACATCAAGAACCAGCACCTAGAGGAATCCAAGTTGTAAGATGTATGTAGGCATGGATGTGAAAGCAGTTTTTCAGACTGAAATGAGGTAAAGGTCTAACCATTTGGCTCAAAGGGAAAGAGTTGGAGAAGGGGGAATAAGATTGAAAAACAGATGTTTTTGAGAGGGCTGTGGCCCTAGACTCTCCTGAAACTGAATCTCTAGTGCAGTAGAGAATATTTGTTCCCCTAATAACTTGGATGATACTTGAGCAGAAAAGACTCATATTCTGGTTTCTGCCTAGAACCCTGGGAATAGTTGTTCTTCCAAAATTTTCTAAGCCATTGTAGAAATTGAGAATTTTTTTCCTTCTGTACTATACATTATGTGATATTTCATGCTTGCAATTAAAGTTAATTATAAAATTAAAAAAATTCTAAATAAATGAATGTCTTAAATATACTGGAGAAAGTCTAGAATATGGCATGTCTTCCTAATTTCAGCACTTTTCTCGCGCCTTCAGAAATGCTGTTTTTTAGCCCCTCACCCCCTACTTTTTTTTTTTTTTTAAGACAGGACTGCTAATTTCCTGGTAACAGTTACTAGGGATAAAAGCAAAGGTAGTAAACTGTCTTTCTAGAATGGTTTTGGAAACCTTGAACCCTTTAACAAGATAAAATTGTCACAGTGACTCTCTAATGCTAAACACATAAAGAATCAGAAAATGCTTTTACTTTCTAGGACCTGAGAGATGGCAAGGTAATTCAATCACTCTTATAAATTGTATTCAGAAACATCATGTTTTGTAGCCATAATCTGACAAAATGGAACCTACAGAAAATGTCTTCTGATTAATATTCTTAAACTATTAAAAAGAATGAAGTAAATCCATGGCTCATTGAATACAGAATTATTTTTTCTGAGATCTGGAATCAACCTATGCTATCATATGCAGACTTTTCCTATATGTATATTATTCATAATTTGGGTCTATGGTTTTAAGATTTTTTTAAGCTTTGAGAGATCAAAAAAGGCTAAATATCACTGCTCTGCAGTAGATCCTGCAGACCCTCAAGGGAATAGGTATTAGGAAATAATTGAAAAATCTTGATCAGAAACAAGTTATGATAACTTCGTAAAAATTGTGCTCTCCTGGTTGTAAGAAAGAATCTTCTCTCATAAACACCAGAAAGATTTTTTATATGTTGAGCCTTTTTATTATGTGTTGTCAATGACACTTTTAAATGATAATGTCAGTTGGTAATTTCTGCTTCACTCTTTTACTTAGAATAGTTGAATTTCAGATTTAAAAGGTTCCTGTAGGGATAGGAAATCTTTATTGGAGCTTTCAAAATGAGGCAAAGTAAGGACATCAGCTTTGAATTCACATAATAGTATTACTTTTTGGGCAAAAATCCTCAAAATGAGGTCATCATAGTAACTAAAACTATTATGAGGTCTGAGGTGGAATTTCAATATTCAGAATTTCTTAATACTCTTTCAGTGACATTGCAAGGAGCTTTGCACATATTGGGTATTTTCTGTGTGGACCTTTGGGCTCTAGGCTCATGGTAAGCATGGAAGAGGGCCAACATGTTTTCCTTTATAGGGCAACATCAGGAGTGCATATTTGTCGCAACATTTGTTCTGTCTTGCCAACTCTGCTGAGTGTGCCAACCATGCTGATCACACAGCAATTTAGGTTTTTCGCAGATTTTTCTGCCATTTGTGTTGGGGTAAAGGTAATATTCTGTGTAAAAAAACATGTAGACTAATATGTCTGAGGACCTCTAATGCAATCCCAGGACAGTTTAGATGTTGAGGTGCAGTAATGAAATCTTGGTAAGCACAACATGTTCACTACAAGTAGTAATTGTCATCAGCATGGCTAACTACAGCTGTGGTTCAATTTCTTTTCCCTTGTATGTAGTTAAGCGGAGGCTCTGAACTATCCTATAATGAAGAAATACACGTGCTGTAGATCTTGACATGTTATTAGGGTTTTACTGTCAAACATTAGTGAATACTGAAAACATCCTATTGGTAAGATGATAGTAATTGCAGATGGGGAAAATGAAATTAAATCTACCTGAATTTTTGGGTTAGTAATGAGTCGAGGGAAGGAAGTATCCATGAACATGCTTTTCAGGGAAGTGGCTAAATAATTTAGTAGAATACTTACATTCTTGGATTATGCTTTTCAATTTGTTGGATTCTAATGAGACAGAAAAGCATACTGTAACATTTTTATGCTTGAGCATGAGGAAAAGGATGATATTTAAGAAACAATCATATTGTGGTCTTGCCTTCTTGAATGAAAATGAAAAGAAAACAAATAACTTCCTTTAATACATCTAAATAACACATAATGATAATGTTAATATCAGCAAAATGATAGCATTTATTATGTACCAGGTGCTGTCTAACAATTTTACCTGTATTAACTCATTTAATCCTTCCAACAATACTATGAAGTTGGTACTGTTATTGTTCCCACGTTACAGAGAGTAACTTGCCCAAGTCACACAGCTGGGAAAGGGTTTATCTAGGATTCCAATCCATACAGCTTACCACAAGAGCTCCTTGCTTGCATAGAATACTACACTGACACTGAAGTAATAATAAAGCTAACATTTATCTTATAACTTCTTTACTATAGGTACTGCTAACTCAACCCTCACAACAACCCTAATGAGGTAGGGACTATTACTCTTCACATTTCTCAGAGGAAGACTGAGACTCGGAGAGGTTAAGTGACTTGTTAACATCATAAATGATGGAGCTGTGATCTGTACTCAGAAAATCTAGTAAAAATCTGTTATTAACTGTTCTGCTATTTACCTGTCTAATGTTTTCAAAGTAGGCAATTAATTTAGCTATGTCCTAGAGTCGTAATAATTGAAATTGAGCGATTTGTTAAGGTTACTCCTTTTTGAATTTTATGGCACTTAAATGCTTCACCCAATGAGAAAAACTTACATTATGCAAGCAGAAATGCTTATTACACAGGAATAGGTAGATGGATACTAACTTTGCTATGGAATTTCTGGGTTGGCCCTTTGGAATAATAAACTTTACAAGATTATCAACATTTTTCCTTTCTATTTTTTAATGCAGATATAGCCATGATCTGCATTTACTGGGAATAAAAATTATGAAATGAGTAAGACACACTACAGTAGAGTCGTTATGAGCACAAACCCTGGGGCCAAACTGCCTGGGCTTGAATCATCCACTGACTCCTTGCATGAACTTGAGCAAGTTACCTACCTACCATGTCTCACTTTACTCATCAATGAAATGGTTTGTTGGACCATTTTTGCATTGTTTTAAAGAAATACCTGAAACTGGATAATTTATAAAGAAAAATGATTTATGGTTATGCAGGCTGTACAAGCATGGCTCCAGCATCCGTTTCTGGTGAGGGCATCAGGGAGCTTACAATTATGACAGAAGTTGAAGGTAGAACAAGCAGGTCACATGGTGAGAACAGGAACAACAGAAAGAGAAAGGGAAGATTCCAGATTCTTTTCAACAGTCAAATCTCTCTTGAACTAACTGAGCGGGAATTCACTTATCATCAAGGGGATGGTTCTAAACCATGCATGAGGATTCACCCCATGACCCAATCACTTCCCACCAGAACCCACCTCCAACATTGGGAATCATATTTCGCCATGAGATTTGGAGGGGACACACATTCAAATCATATCAAATGGGGATAATGCTAACCTCTATATAATAAGTTGTGAGGACTGAATGGATTTTTCTGTGTAAAATGTTCAGAGCAGTGCCTTGTATATTTGTAAGCATTACATACATCTGGTAGTACTAACTGTCCAGCTCACCAAGCATAATCACACCTCGTGGTCTTTGCATGTGCTCTACTTTCTACCTGGCCTGATCTTTTCTCCAGATGACTGCATGCCCCATTCATTGTTTCCTTTTGGTCTTTGTTCAAATGTTATCTTTGGTGTAGGTCTTCTGTGGCCACCCTTTCTACTATTATAATCCCATCCCCAACCTCTCTATATTTTATCCCCTTTTCTTACTTTATTCTCCAGCCAAGTCACGTGCCCTAGCAAAACTAGTTTGTTTCCCTTATTATTTATGGGTCTCTTTATATTCCTCCTTATCATTTCTTTTGCTGGTTTATGTTTATGTTCTCTGGCTGCTACTTTGTGTTTTACTGATTTAACCTGTTTACACTCTGTCTCTCCTCACTAGAATGTAATCTCTGTGAGAACAGAGATTTCATGATTTCTCTGGGCTGCGTTGCTAATACCTGGATGAGCCCTGGCACAGAATAGGGGCTTAATTAACATGTGTTCTATGCATGCATACATGCACGCATGCGTGGGTGAGTGACTGAATATTTCTTCTCAGTGCTAGGGGGTACCACACATCAGGTGTTACATGATGTATTTGGTTTTGTATTCAAAGGAACACAGACACTTGTGTCTTCAGAGAACTATAGAATCTGCCGTAAGCCTTGGTGTGAAATAGAAAACGATGCTGTTTCTTCCTGAATGGAGCCATGAGCTAGGGCACGTGATTTGGCTGGGAAAGCACAGGACAGATTCCAGGCTCCTCTTGCTGCCACCTTTGTGTTCAGTAGAAGCATAAATTACTTTTTTACTAAAGGAATCAACTGAGATATTAACATTAATGCAATTAATTGAAATATTTTTGTAAAATAAACTAAAAGTTGGTTAGTAAACATCAGTCTCTATCATCTGTCTAGCTATCATCTATCTTTCTAATCAATATATGCATATCATATGTAGGGTTTGTTTCTTTATTCTGATGAGGTTGATATTTATTTGACAACATGAAATTTTTATGTAAACCTTTTATATTTACTTAAAATAATATAGAGAATAATATTAACAGAGATCACTGCATTTGAAATTGATAGAAATTGCATTTTTTAATGTAAGGAAATGTTTGCCACTGGGAAGCAGAGTTGCCTTTCTGGTGTTTTAATTAAAATTTGCCTCATTATGGCCTGGTTTTGAAATTTTTACATTAACTCTGTTTTGAATCACCATGGAAAAATTGGATAGGCTCTATAATAGAAGAAACCATTTTCTACCTGGAAACATTTAAAAACAGTTTTCCAGCTTCAAGTTAGAAATACTAGGTGGTTCCTGACACTGTGTTGAAATTTACATACATTAACATGCCTAAATTATGTTAGCAATTAAAGATAGCCCATATATTTCTGTCTTCCCATTTTCCATGCCAGTATATTAACGTTAACTTTTATTTTCCTTTTCACTGTTCCTCCACATACAGTTAATTCTTTCACTTAGAGAATTTTTTCTCTATTACCAGTTTTTCTCAGAAAAAATATTGTAAGTTTTCATAAAATGGGAATGTATAGATTGCAGTGGTGTTCCAGGGTGGTCTCTGAGAGCTTCTTTTCCATTCTAGGCTGAGGGTTCCTATGACCTATAAAAAGAGGTGATGGTTATAATCTGGCACCTTAAATAATTTCTGCGAGTTCAGTCTTCCTGTGTATATTCTAATCACTATTTGTCTGACTTGAAGATGTGATTTCTATTCAGTTGCCTTATACCTAGACTTTCTCTCTGCAGTCACTTCGGTTTTGTGAAATATCATTTCCTTTCCTATGCTGTTTTTCTTGGATTAACCTTGATGCTGCAATTTGCAGCTTAGGGATCCATCCAACCTGAGCCTGGAACTGAATCTCAGAATTTCAGCACAGTTTTCAGGCCATCTTGAGTTCAGATATATGAAGGAGCATGCACCTAATCTTCCAGGGGGTCAAGGAGCATTCAAAGAATGGGTAATATTTATTTGTTTATTTATTTATTTTCAATATTCCATTCCCTTTAAATTTTTTCAGTAACACACAATTTACTCATGTAATAAATCTGCATATGTATCCCCTGAACCTAAAATAAAAGGTAGAGAGACAGGAAAGTATTATTTAAATCGAGAGTGGAAGGATGAGTAGATCTACCAAGTAGACGAGGCAATAAGCCTAGGAAACAAAGGGAACACCATGTGCTTTGGTATTCAAGAAATGGGAGGTAGTGGAGTCCTGTATAAGGTGTTTTGGTGAGAGTGCTGAAAGAGTAAAGGTACACTGGAATGAATCACAGTGGCATTTTTGGCTTAATTTCAATTTAATTTGTTGGCCATCATTACCCATCTATAACATAGTCATCCAAAAGCTTATTGGTTGAGAGGTACAAGTCTAGTAATCGTTTTGAAACAAATTATAAAGTACCAAAGTTTACACATAATTTGTTTTAAGAGTTATGAATTAGAAACACATTAAGATTATATGTATATATGTATATAACATACATACATACACATATTTAATAATTTTACTCTCACTTGCATTCTTGTTTGCTTGGAGGGTAGAATTACAGGCAGTGGTCAGATAATTACATTTATTTTTGAGAATTTCCACAAGAGTGGGTGACTCACTAGTATCATTTGTCATAATTAGAGTGAGATTGAGAGCCTCCTAAGAGGAGTGTAGGGAAGATGAGTGTGGGCAGGTTGGCTGGAGACTGATTTTAAAAGTCTTTGAATGATATATTAAGTAAGGCACTTGAGTGTGTTGCAGGGACACTTTCAGTTCAGATCTGTGTTGCTGGAAGGAAGAAATTAGGCAGCAATGTAAGGTCAAGAGTTTGCAGCCTAAGAGACCAGTTATAAGGAGGTCGCAATATCAAATAGATGATAACCTGAATTCAGGTCATGTGAACAAGGATGGACGAAAATTAATGAGTCTCTGCAGAGGTAGAACAACAGGATAAGACAACTAAAACTAAGTGGTGCCACACAGTATTTGGCTTTCTCTGTCTGGCTTATTTCACTTTTGCAAATGCCCTCTAAGTTCATCCAAGTTGTTATAAATGTTAACACTTCCTTCTTTTTTATGGCGGGATATATTCCATTGTGTGTGTGTGTGGTGTGTGTGTGTGTGTGTGTGTGTGTGTATAAATCTATACACCTACACTAAAGATAACATTTGAACAAAGAACAAAAGGAAATAATGAATGGGCGATGCAATTATCTGAGGGAAAGGGTGGGTCAGGTAAACAGTAGAGCACAAGCGAAGACAGTGAGGTTGGATCATGCTTGGTATCTATCTATATCTATATCTATATCTATATCTGTGTCTATGTCTGTGTATCTATCTATCATCTATCTATCTATCTATCTATCTATCTATCTATCTATCTATCTATCTATCATCTATCTACCACATTTGTGGAATTTTTAAAAAGTAGAACTCATAGAAAAACAGAGTAGAATGGTAGTTGCCAATGGCTAGGGAGTGGGGAAATGTTGGTTAAAGAGTACAAACTTTTAGTTAAATACATTTGGAGATTCTGGTGTACAACTTGGCGACTATAATTAATAACATTGAATTGTCTGCCTGAAAATTGCTAAGACAATCAGATATTAACATTAATGCAATTAATTGAAATGCTTTTGTAAAATAAACTAAAAGTTGATTAGTAAACATCAATTTCTATCATCTTTCTAGCTATCATCTATCTATCTATTTGAAGTGATGGATAAATTAATTAAAATGATCGTGCTAATCATTTTGGATGCATACATATATCAAATCATCATGTTGTACCCTTTAAATATATACAATTTTATTTGCCAATTCTACTTCAGTAAAGCCAAAAAAAGTAAATGGGAAATTAGGGAGAAGGGAGAATATGAAATGACTCCCTGGGACATCTGTGTGGTTAGGCCTAATGATAATAATTATAGTCAATATTACATTTATCAAGTACTTCCTCCTTGCCAGGCATTGGGATGCATGCATTTTTCTCAACTTAACAATGATGAAAGTGAAACTTATTTAAGATAAATAATTTGGCTTAAGAGTGTTGGCTGGGAGTTGCCTGTAGACACTCTGCTTCCAAAGCCTCTATATTCATACTTAGCTACTGCACCATATGGCCTCTGGAGCTTAGGAGGGATGTCAGCGACAGAGATGGGGATTTGAGAGCTATTAGTTTCTGAGGGATCCCTGCAGTTGTGAAAGAAGATGAGTTTTCCCAGGGAGATATTATAGAAGGAGAATGCTGGATGAACACATCATACAACTTAAGCAGAATAAAGTGATTATAGATATTTAATATCATGCAATGTTGTAAGACTGCTTTACATTAATTTCCTCTTGCAAGCAAATGGCTTTCTGAGTGTAGTGATGTACCTTTGCTCAATGCAGTTCATCTCTCATTTATTTTTTGAGGATGAAGCCAATTTAACAATATGTATGACTAATTCTTTTCTTAAGAAATAGAGATGAAGAGGTGACCTTCTGCACTTCCTTCTGATGGCAGGTTAAAAAGAAAGGATTGGGGTTAGATGAACTCTCTGTATTTCTCTGTTAGGTTATGATTATTTTGCTTCTTTATTTCACACGGTATGGCTAGATTTATTCCCTATTGATCAGTATGAAAATAGGAACCAATTACAGGAAATTATAACACAAAAGAAAGAAAACACCCAGCTTTTTGATGTTACTATACAAGATAACTTTGAATTATTATTTATAGTGCAAAATAAAGAGGTAAAATTGTTGCATTGTTCCATAGTGACTTCAGTCTATCTTTCAAGTAAAAAAAATCTTTTCCCATCATAATAGAAGTGACAACAGATTTTAAATGATCCATAAGTCTCTAATATATATTGTCACTATACCTAATTTTCAATATATTCTCTGGTATAAAACATCTGATATTGGACAATATTTATGTAGAAGGTCAAGATTATTTTTGTTTAGAAGGAAGAAACCCTAATTAAAATGAAAATATCTCTGGAAGGAATAGCTATTTAGTTTAGCTCTTCTCAAACTTGATTACATGGCAGAGTTACTATCTCAGGAGCTTGAAATAATAGCAGTGCCAGGGCTTCACTTCCAGAAGACACCAATTTAATTGGTTCTAGATAGAACATGGGCATTAGTATTTTTTTTTTTTTGGCTTAGGACAACAGAAATTTATTGTCTCTCAGTTTTGGACAGCAGAAGTCTAAAATCAAGGTGTTGGCAGGGCTGCATTCCCTCTGATAGGTCTGAGGGAGAATTATTCCATGCTTCCTCCAGCTTCTGTGGGCTACTGGGGCTGCATAATTCCAACCTCTCCTTCTGTGTTTACAAGCCTTCTCTTCTGTGTGTTTAATCTCCCTCTGCCTTTCTTTTATAAGGACACTTGTTATTGGATTTAGGGCCCACTCAGATTATCCAGGAAAATCTTTTCTCAAGATCCTTAATTTAACATCTGCAAAGACCCTTTTGGCAAATTAGGTGATATTCACCGAGGCTGTAGGCTGAATTTTTCTTCTCCTTCAAATTCATACGTTGATGCCCTAAGCCCCAATGCGATGGTGTTTGGATCTGGGGTCTTTGGGAAGTACTTAGGTTTAGATGAGATTATGAGGTGGGCCCTTCATTATAGGATTAGTGCCCCTATAAAAAGAGATACCAGAGCTTGCTCTCCCTTTCTCTGTCTCTCTCTGCCATGTGAGGGCACGTCTAGAAGGCAGCTGTCTGCAAGCCAGGAAGAGTGTCCTTTCCAGGAACTGAATCTGCTGGCATCTGCTTTTGGAATTTCCAGCCTCCCAAACTGTGAAAAAATAAATTTCTTTTGTTTAAGCCATCCAGTGAATGGCATTTTGTTATGTCATCACTAGATGACTAAGTCAATAGTTTGCAGCGATTAGGAATATTTTTTTGGGGACCACTATTCAACCCACTACAACTGGGTATCACTTGAAGCTTTTTGGTTATATTTTCATTTTCACAGCCCAGGATTAAAGTAAGAGAAAAATAAACTTCGGCATCTCTTTTCCCCCTTTCCCCCATATTAGAATAATTCTTGGGCATTAGTATATTTTTTAACTCCCCATGGGATTCTAATACACAACTGAGCTAACATACATGATGGAATGGTCAGATCAGAGTCTCATAAATTGGAGAACTTATCCAGTGTTATGCTTTACTTGAGGCCCGTGTAGCTGGAACATGGCAGATGATGGGGAGAATAGGTGAGACGGGGCTGGAGAGGTGGGCTGCAGCCAGGCCAGGCAGGGACTTGTCAGTCATAGTTCTAGGTTTAGATTTTGCTCTCACAGCAATGGGAAGCTATTGAGAGGTACGAGGGGATATTTAAGTGGAGAAGGGAAAGTGGTTCCTGATCCACTTCTCTTAAGTCCCAAATTAACTGGGTGCTTATCCTTTGACAGAGAGCCCTCGTCAGATGTGTATTTTGGAGAGGGTTACCAGTTTTCTATCCAGTGGCTATATCTGCTGCCAAAGACTTTGCTGGCTGGGAAAACACTGATTTCTTCAAGGGAAACGTCGTAAGGCAGGAGGGTGCATGACAACTTGTAAAAGTGGGGTTGATAACAGAGATAGAAACACTCGGTTTTTTGCATTGGGTTAGAATTATCTACAAGACAGTTTGAAGATGGGAAAATATTTTGACCCATCTCTGATAGTTTAGAGTAATATTAAAATTGACTACACAAATAAATAAAATGCATATAGGGATTAAAAATACCTATTATTTCATATGCAATGTAATACGTTGCTTAAGTTCTTTATTGCAGTGGAAACAAAAAAAAGAAAGAAATACAGTAGACAAGCCAAAATAATTTGCATAAAACACAATGGAAAGTGGCTGAGAAGAGGACAATTTAGGAAAATGATCTCTCCAGGAATGCTGCCAAGGTAAGTAGCAGTAGATATTGATTATATAGACCTGTCATGGATTGGTTTAACCAGTCATTCTGAAAATTGAATTGGATTTTTCTTTCTGAAATGATGTTTTTGAAGCTGTGCCAAATGCAATCTCTCTCCCCACCCATTCTAGTTTGTGTCTGCTTTTCAAAGTTAATACTGCTCAGATATTTATAATGTTGGTCACGGAAAAGTCTTTCTCTACGCCCAGAGCAAACTGACTATGTTACATCATTTTATGTGACAATTTCCTTCACTTGCAAAAATTATTGTATATTCTGAAATAGTGGATGTAAAATATGCAGCGCAGTGTGAGAATAGGTTAAGCACAGATGAGAAGGGAAAGCAGAAATTCATTGCAAGCTGTATAGGTAAGGTGGCTATATAATGTATCCTCCAAACCTGGAAACTTTTGAGAGTAGCAGCAGATGCTGTAAGTAATCAGTACAACAGGCTTAAACTGGAGATGCTCTGGCCAAACTGGTACACATCACAACCCTGCAAATACGAAGAGATAGAAAAACCTGGGTGAAAGTGGAATGTTGATGACAGGTAGGTATTTGTTTTAGGAACAAGTGTCAGAATTCAGTTTCAGAATAAGATGCGTTGTCATTGCTAATGTTTGAAAGAATGGATTGTGGAATGGGACACATAGAATTTTGGAGGTTAATGAGAAAGCTGATGGCAACATCCTTTGTTTTAAAAATATGTCCAGCATTTTGAATGGGACTAAGAAGTTGATCAAGTCTAATCTTGGACTCTATACCAAAACCCCAAAATATGTAAATAAAAGATAAATGAAGCATAAATAGCATCCTGTGACATGGAAAGTGAAAAAATTAACAAATATATCAAGAGATAACAGAGAGTGACTATCATGGAACTTTTAGATACAATCTGGTATGGCTCAGGAAGATTTCACGGGCCATGTACTGCTCCAGACAGGGCTTGAAATATGTATAGGCACTGGGGAAAGGACAGATGAGAATGAAGGCTATTTCAATATAGAGAATGGTAAAATGCAAGGTGTATATAGGTAATAATTTGACTGAAGTATATAGTATGTGAATGTGAGTTTTAGGAAATAAGTTTTCAGAAATAGTTTGTTACCAACTCATACAATGTCTCTGAGATTCAAAATGTGCCATTTGTCAATCGTTGGATACTTCACTAAAAGTTATGCCCAATATCCATGGACCTGATATTCATCAAAGCTAAACTGAAACTGAAGATCTTGACTGTAATAAACTGGTTCAGAATATAAAATTCTTATCAGCTTTATTAAATTATTTTCTCTATGTATTGTGCACCTACTATTTAAGTATTTGTTAACTAAGATTGCACTGTCATTTGAGATATAAATAAAATTGACTCAAAAAAAAAGATTGATAGAAGCTTCTTGCCCTACTTCACACAGGAATTATCATGCTCATCACGATCCCAGCATGGAGTCTGTGTTTCTGCTCAGCTTCCTCTCTTCCACAGCCTGCTGGCCCTCTCAGCTCTGTGCTGGCTCAGGTAGAGATAGCTTCTTTCCCCTTGTTTGTCCCATAAATCAGTTTCCATAAAGCATCTTAGTTTGTTGAAAGCAAAGTCATGGACAGACAAAGCCTTGGTAGAGGGGTTTTGAGGTGGTGAGAGGAGTGGGAGTCAGAAAGGATGACAGGCCCCCATGAGATGTGCTATTGATGCCTCTGTTGTGAGCAGCCAGGGCTCCACCCTACGAGAGCTTCCCAGGCAGCATGCAGAATGTCTGCCAGAGTGGTCCTTTTTCAAGACAGGAGTCTGAGCATATATTTGCCATCTTCTGCCCACATTGGCTGAAGGTTGAAGTGGCTGTGCACACTCTCCTGCATTCTGATCTGGATTATATTGGGATGAACAAGCTGTTGTGGCATTTGAGAAGGCCCTGGGGCAGAATGCCCAGGAAGGGGGTGCAATCTTGCAGATGGGCACTGGTCAATCTGTCTAGGCTCACTCAGAACTGTCCTCCAAGGACAGTTGGAGGCAAGAGCAACAGGTGCAAGTTTGCAGAGTACTTATACAAAATGGATTTACCTTGGTTTTAGAGGATGTTTATATAGCAGAAAATTAGGACATCAATTTAAAAATTAGCTATGAGACATCTCTGTCTACATGGTGTCTGATTATCCCAAATTCCTCTTGGAGCATCTTATTTTCTAGACACTTTAAAATTTACTCTTCCCAACTTGCTACTTCATCCCTTAACTCAGTTTAAATCTCAGGTTTCTCTCTCTTTGGGAGCTTATATAAAAGTTCATAAACTTTTATATAAACTGCTTCATTGGGGCTTTCTTGTGAAATCTAAAGTCCTGAGATCAGGCAGCACAATTCCCATTTCTACTCCTAGTTAGGATCTGGACTATCATTTGCATATCCAAAAAATGTGTTTACGTTCTTGTTGAGGACACAGTCATCTACTCTGAGTGCCACCTTAGACGCATCAGAGAAGAACTGAAAAAGATTATGAAAGGTCAGCTTTCTCTTATCCCATTCTCTCTCAGCCAAGGTTAAGTTAAATGAAGCAGTTTAGAAATTTATTTCCCCCTTAATATGAATGATGCATCCCACTCCCAGTCTGACAACTTCCTAATGGCAGAAGGGCCTACAGGCAGTATTGATTTTAAATAGTTTATTTTTTCCCTTGAATCTTAGAGAAGTTGAGTAACTTCCTATTGACACAGATGATGAGTGGCAGAGCTGGGATTTAGATTCACTTATGTCTGTTTGATGCCAAAGCCTCATACAAAATATATAATCATTGCAGTAGATTACCTTTCTAAAAAATAATGCCATGCTTAAATTTAGTGAACCTCTTCACTCTTTCTTGCCTAGCTAGGACTGGCTGAAAAGTTGGAAGTCAAAGACAGGAATTTATATTATTTGAATAAATTCAATCTAGCTAATTATCTAGCAAATTAAATGCTGAGGAAAACTTTGTTTTTTATAGTTGATATGCCAATTGCTTTTACATCACCTGGGTATTAAACTCAGCTGCATTTTTCTTTTTCACAAATCTGGGCAAAAGGGGTAAAGAAAAAAAATCTAGTAAACTACCTAA